>NC_080085.1:46245751-46580363 GCF_949987535.1 Balaenoptera acutorostrata
GTATGAAATTAGTTGTGGGCTTTTCATATTGAGCTTTATTGTATCAAGGTGGGTTTCTTCTATGCCTAATTTATTGAGAGTTATTGTCATGAAGTATTGTTGAACTTTGTCAGATGCTTTTTCTGCATCAATTGGGATGATCATGTGATTTTTATCCTTTATTGTATTAATGTGGTGTATCAGATTGATTTTTGTGTGTTGAACCATCCATGTATCCCAGGAATGGATCCCACTTCATCATGGTGTATGAAAAAAATAAAAATACAAGTAGTCATTATCTTGGACTTGATAAAGATGGTGATCTGATTACATGCACCTGTCTCCTTCTCCTGCTCCAAATCACTAAAATTACAGGAAAAAATCCATAAAAACTCTGAAAAACAAAAGGGCACTTCTAATGTACCAAATTATGAGAACTCCCTGAAAGATGAACACAAATAAGATTGGATTGACAAAGGAAACCATAGTCATAAATATATGTAGAAGAGGACTCGCAAAATAGTATTGGATCAGAGGTAATAGAAAGTCAAAGTAAACAAATTTGGAATGCAGCAAGAGCTCTGTGAGCAATTGTCAGTATGATTGGCTGAGGAATTATGTTTGAAGTAGCCAGACAGGTCACCTCTCCAACTCCTATTAAAAATCAGGTAACAGAGGGTTTTACTACTAAGGTGAGCAATAGATGTGGATGATTGGGCCAAACAGGAAACTGAATGCTTTGAATTGTGGTGACAAAAGGAAAACGTGCCCTTAGGACAAGCTTCTCATAGAACTTTCCTGGAGAAATCTTCCATTTCTCCCCCATATCACTGGGGGCAAACTGTGGTAAGCAGAAATAGAACCCACAGAGAAGCAAACAAAAAAAATCTCGAATTTTAAGATAAGCCCAGAAGAACTTATACCAAACATGTGAGGAAAAACAAGAGCATAAAAGAAATGAATGAAGGTCAACACAGAAGACATGAAGGTAATAGCAAAAACAAAAGGATAGTTTTAAAATATGATTAATATTCACACAGATATAAAAGAGGATAACACATATAATAGGGTATAATAAATGATTGACAATTTTGCAAATAAAAATGGACACCATAAATAAAAATGGTAAGTAGTGAAACAAAGAGCTGAAAGATTGAATGAAGATTTACAAAATCTTCCATTTTTATTGACAAAATAAAAACTGTGCTAGAATATATGAAACAAATTAAGAGACCAACAAAGGTAACCTAAGACCAGGTCACCCACCCACAGACCCTGACACCAAGCCTGACTGCATACCATGGCACCAGACCTGCCCACACACAGAAAATGGCACAATTTCCACATGCCTGCTGAATCAGGAAAGAGGCACATGTATAAACACCACCAGGTGGCCCACCCATGGATTCTTCCAGTTGACCTGCTCATGGACTCTGCCAGTCAGCTCACCCATGGTCCTGCAATCAGACCACACAAAATCTCTGGTCACACTGACTGAGGTAGGGCTTTACCAGATGAAGTCAGTCTGTAAAGATTGGAAGAAGTGACTGCTTCAAATGCCTGGACACCAATGTAAGATTACAAGTATCACGAAGAATCAAGTTAAAATGACACCAACAAAAGAACAAAATTAAGATCTAGTAATTGACTAAATTAATGGAGATCTACAAACTTCCTAACAAAGAATTAAAAATAAACGTCTTAGAGAAGTTCAGTGATCTACAAGACAACACAGATAGACAACAAAATGAAATCTGGAAAACAATACATTAACAAAATGAGAAGTTCAGCAGAGATAGAAACCATAAAAAAGGAACCAAATTCTGGAGATGAAGAATACAATGACTGAACTAAAAAATTCAATGGAGAGCTTCAATATTGTTATGGTCTTAATGTTTAAGTCTCCCCAAAATTCATATGTTGAAATCCTAATGCCCAATGTGATGGTATAATGAGGTGGGACATATGGGCAGTAACTAGGTCATGAGGGTGGAGACCTTGTGAATGATATTAGTGTTTTTATATAAGAGACCCCACAGAGTTCCCTAACCCCTTCTGCCATGTGAGGATACAATGCAACCAAGAAGAATTTCCTCACTTGGCCATGCAGGCACCCTAAACTTGGACTTCTAGACTTCAGAACTGTAAGAAATAAATTTCTGTTTAAAAGCTACACTCTGTGATATTTCTTTTTATAGCAGTCTGAATGAAGTAAGACAAATATCATACTAAATAGTGCAGAAAAAAGAATCAGTGAACTCAAAGACAGTACATTTAAAATTGTACAGTCAGAGGCACAAACAGAAAAAAAAATGAAATAGAGTTAAGAAAACCTATGAAACTTATAGGATACCATCAAGAGGACAAATATACACATTGTGGGATTTCAAGGAGAAGGAGAAGAGGAAGAAGAAGAAGAAGAAGAAGAAGAAGAAGAAGAAGAAGAAGAAGAAGAAGAAGAGAAGAAGAAGAAGAAGAAGAAGAAGAAGAAGAAGAAGAAGAAGAAGAAGAAGAAGAAGAAGAAGAAGAAGAAGAAGAAGAAGAAGAAGGAGGAGGAGGAGAAGAAGAAGAAGAAGGAGAAGAAGGAGAAGAAGAAGGAGAAGGAGAAGAAGAAGGAGAAGAAGAAGGAGAAGAAGAAGGAGAAGAAGAAGGAGAAGAAGAAGGAGAAGAAGAAGAAGAGGAGAGAGGCACAGAAAAATTATTTAAAGAATTTAAAGAAATTATGGCTGAAAACTTCCCAAATCTTGGGAGGGAAATGGACATCCAGATTCAAGAGGTCCAAAGAATCACAAAGAGTTTGAAACTAGATTTCCACACTGAGACACATTATAATTAAATTGTCAAAAATAAAATACAAAGAAACATTTGAAAACAGTAAGAGAAAATGTGATTAATCACATACAAGTGTAGTCCTCTAAGACTATAAGCCGATTTATCAGCAGAAACCTCGCAGCCCTGGAAAGAGTGAGATGATATTTTCAATGTGCTGAAAGAAAAAAAAAAAATGTCAACCCAAAATAGTATACCTGGCAAAATTGTACATTTGAAAATGAAGGAGAGATAAAGATGCTCCCCTAAAATAAAAACTGATGGAACACATCACTAGGCCTATCTTACAAGAAGTGTGAAAGGGAGTTCTTCAAGTTGAAAGAACAATAAAGAGCAACATAAAAGCATAGGAAAGTAAAAATATCACTGGTAAAGGTAAAAGTATAGAATATAGAATAATGTAATAATATAATGGTGATTGGTAAATCACTATTAACTCTAGTATAAAAGATAAAAGACTAAATTATTAAGAATAGTTGTAATCAGAATGTGGTGTAAAGTGACATCACCAAGATTGTGGAATAGGAGGTACCTCACTCATAACCCCTCTCAGCAACAATAATTTGGCCACCATCCACGGACAAAAGTGCTTTGTGGGAGCTTTGGGACCTAGATGGGAGATTGTGAAACCCCAGTGGAGTCCGAAACTGAAGAGGGTCATTTTGAAAAAGTAGGACCACACCCAGGTGGCTGACTTGCCAAACGTGCTTTTGGTTACAGACACAGAAACAGAGCTGTTGACTTCGTTAGAGCCCCAATTGATATTGGTCTTGCCACCACTGCTATACACCAAAGGAACAAGGAAAAGTCTGGCTCAATTGGGCCTCAGGTAATAGGTCTTCAGACTTCAGTCCCGATGTAGACTTTAAAGTGGACCATGATCTAGCTCTAGCCCTTTACAGCCATAGTCCGGAGTCTCTGGAGGCAAACCTACTAAATTCGATCTGACTGCAGATTCTGAAACCACCCTATAGAGGGGCTCAAGCCCCTGAAAACAATGTTGTTGAGCCAGGGACCCACTGGGAGACACATCCATGTGCACACCCAGAGATCCTAAAACGATCCTGTAACTCATCTCCAGCTCCTCCTCATGGTAGTCTGAGAACAGTCCAGCCAGCTAGGGATCTGCCAGGAGACATGCCACCAGAATACTGAAATGGCACTAAAACTTGCTCCAGTCACTCCCACCCGTAGTCCATGAGCATTCTTGCCAGCACAGGGACCCAGAAGGAGAAACACCAATCTATACCACCAAAGATCCTGAAATAGCACCGTGACTGGCTACAGCACCTCTAGATACAGTCAATGAGGAGACGTGTTAACGAAGGTGGCCACCAGAACACATGCTCATTAGTGACCACAAATGGAAAACAGACCCTGAAATGACTCTGTGACTTGGCTATAGCCCGTCTCAGCCTTGGTCAGTAAGCAGATGAGCAAGGAGATATTCCTGTTAGTTTTCTTGGAAACAGGCTTGCAAACCTTGCTCTGACAGCAGATTTTAAAAAGTCTCTGTGACTTGCATACAGTCCCTCCAAGCCATGATCAGGAAGCACTCATGCACACCCAGTGACCAGGTGAGACGTGCACCTGCCCTTGCTTTTGGAGCCAGGTATGTATAACTTGGACCTGGCTGTGAACTTTGAAGTAGCCCAGAGACTCAGATCTAACTCCTCTCAGCCAAGGACCAGGACCAAACTTGTTAACCAAGGGAACCAACCAGTGACACAGCAGGAGCGTTTGCAGGAACCTGTTGGGACCCACACCTATCCATGGAACATAACAGTATCACTGTTTGTGGATCCAAGTGAAGACCTTAAGTTGACACTTGTTCCAATGGCTAGCCTTACTGAACAGGGTTTTAGAGGCAGTCCCATACACCTAGGAATCTGAGAGTAACCACATATTTCCAATACTCTGATACAGGCTAGCTAACCAAGGATCCCAGTGTGGATCCAGCAACAGTCAATGAAATGATGGTACCTGTGTAGAATTTTTAAACCATTAGAAGTTAGAAGTTTTAAACAAAGAGTTATAAAATATAAAGAACAACCAAACAGAGATGAAAATACAATAACTAAAATGAAAAATATACTAGAAGGAATCAACAGTAGTCTAAATGATACAGAGGAATGCATCAGCAAGCTGGAAGATAGAGTAGTGGAAATCACTGATGCTGAACAGAAGGAAGAAAGAAAGTGAGGACAGTTTAAGAGACCTCTGGGATAACATCAAGTGTACTAACATTCACATTATAGGGGTCCCAGAAGGAGAAGAGAGAAAGGGGCTGAGAACATATTTTAAGACATAATAGCTGAAAACTTCCCTAACCTAGGAAAGGGAAAAGTCATCCAAGTCCAGGGAATGCAGAGTCCCATACAGAATTAACTTGAAGAGAAAAACATCAAGACAATCTGTAATTAAAATGACAAAAATTAAGTTAAAGAAAATATATTAAAAGAAGAGAAGAAAAGCAACATGTTACATAAAAGGGAACTCCCATAAGACTATCAGCTGACTTTTCAGCAGAAACTCTGCAGACCAGAAGGGAGTGGCATGATATATTAAAAGTGATGAAATGGAAAACCCTACAACCAGGAACACTCTACACGGCAAGGCTCTTGTTCAGATTTGATGGAGAGCTCACAAGATTTACAGACATATGAAAGGTAAAAGAGTTCAGCACCACCAAACCAGCTTTATAAGAAATGTGAAAGGAACTTCTCTAAGCAAAAAAGAAAAGGCCACACTTAGAAACATGAAAATTAAGAAAGGAAAAACTCATTGGTAAAGACAAAGATATAATAAAAGTAGAAAATCATCCATGCACAAATCTAGTAGGAAGGTTAAAAGACAAAATAGTAAAATCATCTATATCCACAATAAGCAGTTAAGGGATACACAAAACAATTAGGTGTGAAATATGATAAGAAAGAAATCATGAAGAGAGAAGTGTACAAATGCAGTGTTGTTAAAATATGTTTAAAATTAAGAGATCAGCAACTTAAAACAAACAAGTATATATAGAGATTGCTATATATAAACGTCATGATAACCACAAGCTACAAATCTATAATAGATACACACACACACACACACACAAGAAAAGGAATCCAAACATAATACTAAAGACAGTCATCAAATCATAAGAGAAGAGAACAAAAGAAGAAAGTAGCAAAAATGACCAACAAAAACAAGCCAAAAACAACTTAAAAACTTGATTTATTTATTTGTTTGGTTGTGCCGGGTCTTAGTTGTGGCACGTGGGTTCATTAGTTGCAGTTCACTGGTTCCTTAGTTGTGACATGTGGGCTCCTTAGTTGTGACACGTGGGCTCCTTAGTTGTGGCATGTGAACTCTTATTTTTGGCATGCATGTGGGATCTAGTTCCCTGACCAGAGATTGTACCCGGACCTGCTGCACTGGCAGTGCAGACTCTTAACCACTGCACCACCAGGGAAGTCCCCCAAACAAAACTTTTTAAATGGCCATAAGAACATACATATTAATAATTGCTTTAAATGTAAATGGACTAATATACAGATCAATGAAACAGACTAGAGAGCACATAAATGAACCCACACACCTCCAGTCAATTAATCCATGAAAAAGGAGGAAAGAATAGACAATGGAAAAATGTAAATGGACTAAAAGCTCCAATTAAAGGACATAGGGGAGGATTTGAGAACATGGCGGAAGACTAGGACACAGAGATCACCTTCCTCCCCACAGATACATCAGAAATACATCTACACGTAGAACTGCTCCTATAGAACACCCACTGAATGCTGGCAGAAGATCTCAAACCTCCCAAAAGGCAAGAAACTCCCCACCTACCTGGGTAGGGCAAAAGAAAAAAGAAACAACAGAGACAAAAGAATAGGGACGACCTGGACCAGTGGGAGGGAGCTGTGAAGTAGGAAAACTTTCCACACACTAGGAAGCCCCTTCACGGGGGGGAGACTGCAGGTGGCGGAGGGAGGAAGCTTCAGAGCCATGGAGGAGAGCGCAACAAACAGGGATGCAGAGGGCAAAGCGGAGAGATTCCCGTATGGAGGATCCGTGCTGACGAGCACTCACCAGCCCGAGAGGCTTGTCTGCTCACCCACCAGAGTGGGCGGGGGATGGGAGTTGAGGCTCGGGCTTCGGTCGGATCGCAGGGAGAGGACTGGGTTTGGCGGCGTGAACACAGCCTGAAGGGGACTAGTGCACCACGGCTAGCTGGGAGGGAGCCCCGGAAAATGTCTGGACCTGCCGTAGAGGCAAGAGACTTTTTCTTCCCTCTTTGATTCCTGGTGCGCGTGGAGAGGGGATTAAGATCGCTGCTTAAAGGAGCTCCAGAGACGGGCGAGAGACACAGCTTTCAGCGCTGACCACAGAGACGGGCATGAGATGCTAAGGCTTCTGCTGCAGACACCAAGAAGCCTGGGAGCAAACAAAGGCCACTATCCACACCGCCCCTCCCGGGGGCCCATGCAGCCCGCCACTGCCAGGATCCCATGATCCAGGGACAACTTTCTCGGGAGAATGCACGGCACACATCAGGATGGTGCAATGTCACACTAGCCTCTGCCGCCCCAGGCTCGCCCCACACTCCATACCCCTCCCTTCCCTGGCCTGAGTGAGCCAGAGCCGCCAAATCAGCTGCTCCTTTAACCCCGTCCTGTCTGAGCGAAGAACAGACACCCTCAGGCAACCTACACGCAGAGGTGGGGCCAAATCCAAAGCTGAACCCCAGGAGCTGTGTGAACAAAGAATAGAAAGGGAAATTTCTCCCAGAAGCCTCAGAAGCAGCAGATTAATGCTCCACAATCAACGGGATGTACACTGTATCTGTGGAATAACTGAAGAGACAACAAATCATCCCAAATTGAGGAGGTGAACTTTGGGAGCAAGATATATTATTTTTTCCGCTTTTTTCTCTTTTTGTGAGGGTGTATGTGTATGCTTCTGTGTGAGATTTTGTCTGTATAGCTTTGCTTTCAACATTTCTCCTAGGGTTCTGTCCATCCGTTTTTTTTTTCTTTTTTCTTTTTTTTTACATTTAAAAATTTTTTTCTTAATAAATATTTTTATTTTTATTTTAATAACTTTATTTCATTTTATCTTACTTTATTTTATTTTTCCTCTTTCTTTCTTTCCTTCTGTTTTTTCTCCCTTTTATTCTGAGCCGTGTGGATGAAAGGCTCTTGGTGCTCCAGCCAGGAGTCAGTGCTGTGCCTCTGAGGTGGGAGAGCCAACTTCAGGACACTGGTCCACAAGAGACCTCCCAGCTCCATGTAATATCAAATGGCAAAAATCTCGCAGAGATCTCCACCTCAACACCAAGACCCAGCTTCACTCAATGGCCAGCAAGCTACAGTGCTGGACACCCTATGCCAAACAACTAGCAAGACAGGAACACAGCCCCATCCATTAGCAGAGAGGCTGCCTAAAATCATAAAAAGCCACAGACATCCCAAAACACACTACCAGACATGGACCTGCACACCAGAAGGACTAGATCCAGCCTCATCCACCAGAACACAGGCACTAGTCCACTCCACCAGGAAGCCTACACAACCCACTGAACCAACCTTAGCCACTGGGGACAGATAACAAAAACTACGGGAACTACGAACCTGCAGCCTGTGAAAATGATACCCCAAACACAGTAAGATAAGCAAAATGAGAAGACAGAAAAACACACAGCAGATGAAGGAACAAGGTAAAAACACACCAGACCTAAAAAATGAAGAGAAAATAGGCAGTGTACCTGAAAAGGAATTTAGAATATTGATAGTAAAGATGATCTAAAATCTTGGAAACAGAATAGACAAAATGCAAGAAACATTTAACAAGGACGTAGAAGAATGAAAGAGGAACCAAGCAACAATAAAAAAACACAATAAATGATATTTAAAATACTCTAGAAGGGATCAATAGCAGAATAACTGAGGCAGAAGAACGGGTAAGTGACCTGGAAGACAAAAAAGAGGAAACAACTACTGCCGAGCAGAATAGAGAAAAAAGAATGAAAGGAACAGAGGACAGTCGAAGAGACCTCTGGGACAACATTAAATGCACCAACATTCGAATTATAGGGTTCCAGAAGAAGAAGAGAAAAAGAAAGGGACTGAGAAAATATTTGAAGAGATTATAGTTGAAAACTTCCCTAATATGGGAAAGGAAATAGTTAATCAAGTCCTGGAAGCACAGAGAGTCCCATACAGGATAAATCCAAGGAGAAAAAAGCCAAGACACATGTTAATCAAACTCAAGAATTAAATATAAAGAAAACAATTTAAAACAGTAAGGGAAGAACAACATATAACACACAAGGGAATCCCCATAAGGTTAACAGCTGATCTTTCAGCAGAAACTCTGCAAGCCAAAAAGGAGTGGCAGGACATATTTAAAGTGATGAAGGAGAAGAACCTACAACCAAGATTACTCTACCCAGCAAAGATCTCATTCAGATTTGATGGAGAAATTAAAATCTTTACAGACAAGCAAAAGCTGAGAGAGTTCAGCACCACAAAACCAGCTTTACAACAAATGCTAAAGGAACTTCTCTAGGCAAGAAACACAAGAGAAGGAAAACACCTACAATAAAAAACCCAAAACATTTAAGAAAGTGGGAATCGGAACATACATATCGATAATTACGTTAAATGTAAATGGATTAAATGCTCCCACCACAAGACACAGACTGGCTGAATGGATACAAAAACAAGACCCATATATATGCTCTCTACAAGAGATGCACTGCAGACCTAGGGACACATACAGACTGAAAGTGAGGGGATGGCAAAAGATATTCCCTGCAAATGGAAATCAAAAGAAAGCTGGAGTAGCAATTCTCATATCAGACAAAATAGACTTTAAAATAAAAGCTATTACAAGAGAGAAAGAAGGACACTATATAATGATCAAGGGAACGATCCAAGAAGAAGATAAAACAATTGTAAATATTTATGCACCCAACATAGGAGCACCTCAATAAATAAGGCAATTACTAACAGCCATATAAGGGGAAATCAACAGTAACACAGTCATAGAGGGCACTTTAACACCCCACTTTCACCAATGGACAGATCATCCAAAATGAAAGTAAAGAAGGAAACAAAAGCTTCAAATGATACATCAAAGAAGATGGACTTAATGAATATTTATAGGACATTCCACCCAAAAACAACAGAATACACATTTTTCTCAAGTGCTCATGGAATATTCTCCAGGATAGATCATATCTTGGGTCACAAATCAAGCCTTGGTAAATTTAAGAAAATTGAAACCGTGTCAAGTATCTTTTCTGACCACAGTGCTATGAGACTAGATATCAATTACAGGAAAAGATCTGTAAAAAATACAAACACATGGAGACTACACAATACACTACTTAATAACGAAGTGATCACTGAAGAAATCAAAGGGGAAATCAAAAAATACCTAGAAACAAATGACATTGGAGACACGACGACCCAAATCCTATGGGATGCAGCAAAAGCAGTTTTAAGAGGGAAGTTTATAGCAATAAAATCCTACCTTAAGAAACAGGAAACATCTCAAATAAACAACCTAATCTTGCACCTAAAGCAATTAGATAAAGAAAAACAAAAAAAACCCAAAGTTAGTAGAAGGAAAGAAATCATGAAGATCAGATCAGAAATAAATGAAAAAGAAATGTAGGAAATGATAGCAAAGATCAATAAAACTAAAAGCTGGTTCTTTGAAAAGATAAACAAAATTGATAAACTATTAGCCAGACTCATCAAGAAAAAAAAGCAGAAGATTCAAATCAATAGAATTAGAAATGAAAAAGGAGAAGTAACAACGGACATGGCAGAAATACAAACTATCATGACAGATTACTACAAGCAACTCTATGCCAATAAAATGGACAACCTGGAAGAAATGGACAAATTCTTAGAAAGGTATAACCTTCCGAGACTGAACCAGGAAGAAACAGAAAATATGAACAGACCAATCACAAGCACTGAAATTGAAACTGTGATTAAAAATCTTACAACAAACAAAAGCCCAGGACCAGATGGCTTCACAGGCGAATTCTATCAAACATTTAGAGAAGAGCTAACACCTCTCCTTCTCAAACTCTTCCAAAATATTGCAGAGGGAGGAACACTCCCCAACTCATTCTACGAGGCCACCATCACCCTGATACCAAAACCCGACAAAGATGTTACAAAGAAAGAAAACTACAGGCCAATATCACTGATGAACATGGATGCAAAAATCCTCAAAAAATACTAGCAAAGAGAATCCAACAGCACATGAAAAAGATCATACACCATGATCAAGTGGGGTTTATTCCAGGAATGCAAGGATTCTTCAATCCATGCAAATCAATCAATGTGATCCACCATATTAACAAACTGAAGGAGAAAAACCATATGATCATCTCAATCGATGCAGAGAAAGCTTTCAAAAAAATTCAACACCCATTTATGATAAAAACCCTCCAGAAAGTAGGCATAGAGGAAACTTTCCTCAACATAATAAAGGCTATATATGACAAACCCACAGCCAACATAATCCTCAATGGTGAAAAACTGAAACCATTTCTACTATGATTAGGAACAAAACAAGGTTGCCCACTCTCACCACTATTATTCAACATAGTTTTGGAAGTTTTAGCCACGGCAATCAGAGAAGAAAAAGAAATAAAAGGAATCCAAATCGGAAAATAATAAGTAAAGCTGTCACTGTTTGCAGATGACATGATACTATACATAGAGAATCGTAAAACTGCCACCAGAAAACTGCTAGAGCTAATTAATGAATATGGTAAAGTAGCAGGATACAAAATTAATGCACAGAAATCTCTTGCATTCCTATACATTAATGATGAAAAATCTGAAAGTGAAATTAAGGAAACACTCCCATCTACCACTGCAACTTGAAGAATAAAGTATCTAGAAATAAACCTACCTACGGAGACCAAAGACCTGTATGCAGAAAATTAAAAGATAGTGATGAAAGAAATTAAAATTGATACAAATAGATGGAGAGATATACCATGTTCTTGGATTGGAAGACTCAACATTGTGAAAGTGACTCTACTACCCAAAGCAATCTACAGATTCAATGCAATCCCTATCAAATTACCACGGGCAGTTTTCACAGAACTAGAACAAATAATCTCACAATTTGTATGGAAACACAAAAGACCCCGAATAGCCAAAGCAATCTTGAGAACGAAAAATGGAGCTGGAGGAATCAGACTAATTTACTTCAGACTATACTACAAAGCTACAGTAATCAAGAAATTATGGTATTGGCCCAAAAAAAGAAATATAGATCAATGGAACAGGATAGAAAGCCCAGAGATAAACTCACACACATAAGGTCACCTTATCTTTGATAAAGGAGGCAAGAATATACAGTGGAGAAAAGACAACCTTTCAATAAGTGGTGTTCAGAAAACTGGATGGTACATGTAAAAGAATGAAATTAGAACACTCCCTAACACCACACACAGAAATAAACTCAAAATGGATTAAAGACTTAAGTGTAAGGCCAGACACTATCAAACTCTTAGAGGAAAACATAGGCAGAACACTCTATGATATAAATCACAGCAAGATCCTTTTTGACCCAGCTCCTAGAGAAATGGAAATAAAAACAAAAATAAACAAATGGGACCTAATGAAACTTAAAAGCTTTTGCACAGCAATGGATACCATAAACAAGACCAAAAGACAACCCTCAGAATGGGAGAAAGTATTTGCAAATGAAGCAACTGACAAAGGATTAATCTCCAAGATTTATAAGCAGCTCATGCAGCTCAATAACAAAAAAACAAAGAACCCAATCCAAAAATGGGCAGAAGACCTAAATAGACATTTCTCCAAAGAAGATATACAGATTGCCAACAAACACATGAAGGACGGCTCAACATCATTAATCATTAGAGAAATGCAAATCAAAACTACAATGAGATATCATCTCACACCAGTCTGAATGGCCATCATCAAAAAATCTAGAAACATTAAATGCTGGAGAGGGTGTGGAGGAAAGGGAACCCTCTTGCACTGTTGTTGGGAATGTAAATTGATACAGCCACTATGGAGAACTGTATGGAGGTTCCTTTAAAAACTAAAAATAGAACTACCATACGACCCAGCAATCCCACTCCTGGGCGTATACCCTGAGAAAACCATAATTCAAAAGGAGTCATATACCACAATGTTCATTGCAGCTCTATTTACAATAGCGAGGACATGGAAGTAACCTAAGTGTCCATCAACAGATGAATGGATAAAGAAGATGTGGCACATATATACAATGGAATATTACTCAACCATAAAAAGAAACAAAATTGAGTTATTTGTAGTGATGTGGATGGACCTAGATTCTGTCATACAGAGTGAAGTAAGTCAGAAAGAAAAAAACAAATACTGTATACTAACACATGTATATGGAATCTAAGGAAAAATAAAAGGTCATTAAGAACCTAGGGGTAAGACGGGAATAAAGACACAGACCTACTAGAGAATGGACTTGCGGATATGTGGAAGGGGAAGGGTAAGCTGTGACAAAGTGAGAGAGTCTCATGGACATATATACACTACCAAACGTAAAATAGATAGCTAGTGGGAAGCAACTGCATAGCACTGGGAGATCAGCTCAGTGGTTTGTGACCACCTAGAGGGGTGGGATAGGGAATTTTGGAGGGAGGGAGACGCAAGAGGGAAGAGATATGGGAATATATGTATATGTATAACTTATTCACTTTGTTATAACGCGGAAACTAACACACCATTGTAAATCAATTATACTCCAATAAAGATGTTAAAGAGAAACCAAAAAAAAAAAAAGAAAAAGACATAGGGTAGCTGAAAGAATACAAATACCAAGGCTGTATATGTGCTCTCTACAAGAGACTCACTTCAGATGTAAAGAAACACTCAGACTGAAAGTGAAAGAATGGAAAAAGGTATTCCATGAAAATGTAAATCAAAAGAAAGCCAGGGTAGCAATAATATCAGACAAACTAGACTTTAAAATAAAGACTGTTGAAGGAAACAAATAAGGAAACTACATAATGATCAAGGGATGAATCCAAGATGAATATATACGAAATGTAAATATAAATGCATTGAATGTAGGAATACCTAAATACATAAAGAAAATATTATCAGATATAAAGGGAGAAATATATAGTAAAACAATAACTGTAGGGGATCTTAACACCCCACTGATGTCAATGGACAACTCATCTAGACAGAAAGTCAATGCGGAAACACTGACCATAAATGATACATTAGACTTGCTAGACTTAGTAAATATATGTAGAATATTCCATCCAAAAGCAATAGAATGCACATTTCTCTCAAGTGAACATGGAACATTCTCCAGGATATATTTATCACATGCTAGGCTACAAAACATGCCTCTGAAACTTTAAGAATATTGAAATTCTATCAAGCATCTTTGTGTCCACAATACATGAAACTAGTAATCAACTACAAGAAAAAATTTCAAAAAACAACACACATGGAGGCTAAACAATATGCTACTAAACAACAAAAGCATAACTGAAGAAATCAAAGAAAAAATACCTGAAGAAAACAAACATGAAAACACAACAATTCAAAATCCATGGGACAAAGTAAAATCAGTTATAAGAGGGAAGTTTATAGTGACACAAGCTTACCTCAGAAAACAAGAAAAATCTCAAATACACAGCCTATCTTACACCTAAAGTAGCTAGGAAAAAAACAAACGAAATTCAAAGTTAGTAGAAGGAAAGAAATCATAAAGATGAGATATTAAATACATGAAAAATACAAAAAAAAAACAGTAAAAAAATCAATGAAACTAAAAGCTGGTTCTTTGAAAAGATAAACAAAACTAATAAACCTTAGCCAGACTTATCAAGAAAAAAAGAGAGATGGAGAAAATCAATAAAACCAGAAATGAAAAATGAGAAGCTACAACTGGACACCACAGAAATACAAAGGATCATAAGAGACTACTATTAGCAACAATATGCCAATAAAATGGACAACCTAGAAGAAATGGACACATTTTTAGAAAGGTACAATCTCTTAAGATTGAACCAAGAAGAAAGAGAAAATATGAATAGAAAAGTAACCAGGAAGGAAATTAAATCAGTAATTAAAAAAAAAAATTCCAGAGCTTTTTTAAACCCAGTGCTAAGAGGGATTAACCCAGATGGTGGAGTAGAAGGACGTGCTCTCACTCCCTCTTGGGAGAGCACCAGAATCACAACTGGCTGCTGGACAATCATCGACAGGAAGACACTGGACTTCACCAAGGAGGATACCCCACGTCCAAGGACAGAGGAGAAGCCACAGTGAGACGGTAGGAGTGGCACAATCAGAGTAAAATCAAATTCCATAACTGCTGGGTGGGTGACTCACAGACTGGCCAACACTTATACCATAGAAGTCCACCCACTGGAGTGAAGGTTCTGAGCCCCACGTCAGGCTTCCCAACCTGGGGGTCCGGCAACGGGAGGAGGAATTCCTAGAGAATCAGACTTTGAAGCCTAGTGGGAATTGATTGAAGGACTTTGACAGGACTTGGGGAAACAGAGACCCCACTCTTGGAGGGCACACACAAAGTATTGTGAACAACGGGACCCAGGGGAAGGAGCAGTGACCCTGGGGGAGACTGAACCAGACCTACCTGCTGGTGTTGGGGCATCTCCTGCAGAGGAAGTGGGTGGATCTGTTTCACCATGGGGACAAGTACACGGGCAGCGGAGGTTCTGGGAAGTACTCCTTGGAGTGAGCCCTCCCAGAGTCTGCCATTAGCCCCGCCAAAGAGCCCAGGTAGGCTCCAGTGTTGGGTTGCCTCAGGCAAACAACCAACAGGGAGGGAACCCAGCCCCACCCATCAACAGTCAAGTGGATTAAAGTTTTATGGAGCTCTGACAGCAACAGTCAACTCTACCCACCACCAGAGCCTCCCATCAAGCCTCTTAGATAGCCTCAACCACCAGAGGGCAGACAGCAGAAGCAAGAAAAACTAAAATTCTGCAGCCTGTGGAACAAAAACCACATTTACAGAAAGATAGACTAGATGAAAAGGCAGAGGGCTATATACCAGATGCAGGAACAAGAAAAAACCGCAAAAAAAACAACTAAATGAAGAGGACATAGGCAACCCTCCAGAAAAAGAATTCAGAAAATGATAGTGAAGATGATCCAGGACTTCAGAATAAGAATGGAGGCAAACATTGAGAAGATGCAAGAAATGATTAACAAAGACCTAGAAGAATTAAAGAACAAACAAACAGAGATGACCAATACAATAACTGAAATGAAAACTACACTAGAAGGAACCAATAGCAGAATAACTGAGGCAGAAGAACGGATAAGTGACCTGGAAGACAGAATGGTGGAATTCACTGCTGTGGAACAGACTAAAGAATAAAGAATGAAAAGAAATGAAGACAGCCTAAGAGACCTCTGGGACAAAATTAAAAGCAACAACATTCGCATTATAGGGGTCCAAGAAGGAGGAGAGAGAGAGAAAGGACCAGAGGAAATATTTGAAGAGATTATAGTCGAAAACTTCCCTAACATGGGAAAGGAAATAGCCACCCAAGTCCAGGAAGCGCAGAGAGTCCCATACAGGATAAACCCCAGGAGAAACATGCCAAGACACATAGTAATCAAAGTGGCAAAAATAAAAGACTAAAAAAATATTGAAAGCAGCAAGGGAAAAACGACAAATAACATACAAGGGAACTCCCATAAGGTTAACAGCTGATTTCTCAGCCGAAAATCTACAAGCCAGAAGGGAGTGGCATGATATACTTAAAGTGATGAAAGGGAAGAACCTACAACCAAGATTACTCTACCCAGCAAGGATCTCATTTAGATTTCATGGAGAAATCAAAAGCTTTACAGACAATCAAAAGCTAAGAGAATTCAGCACCACCAAACCAGCTCTACAACAAATGCTTAAGGAACTTCTCTAAGTGGGAAACACAAGAGAAGAAAAGGATCTACAAAAACAAACCCAAAACAATTAAGAAAATAGTCATGGGAACATACATATTGATAATTACCTTAAACGTGACTGGATTAAATGCTCCAACCAAAAGACACAGGCTTGCTGAATGGATACAAAAACAAGACCCATATATATGTTGTCTACAAGAGACCCAACTTAGAACTAGGGACACATACAGGGTGAAAGTGAGGGGATGGAAAAAGATATTCCATGCAAATGGAAATCAAAAGAAAGCTGGAGTAGCTATACTTATATCAGATAAAATAGACTTTAAAATAAAGAATGCTACAAGAGACAAGGAAGGACACTACATAATGATCAAGGGATCAATCCAAGAAGAAGATATAACAATTATAAATATATATGCACCCAACATAGGAGCACCTCAATACGCAAGGCAACTGCTAACAGCTATAAAAGAGGAAATTGACAGTAACACAATAATAGTGGGGGACTTTAACACCTCACTTACACCAACGGACAGATCATCCAAAATGAAACTAAATAAGGAAACAGAAGCTTTAAATGCCACAATAGACCAGATGGATTTAATTGATATTTAAAGGACATTCCATCCAAAAACAGCAGATTACACATTCTTTTCAAGTGTGCATGGAACAGTCTCCAGGATAGATCACATCTTGGGTCACAAATCAAGCCTCAGTAAATTTAAGAAAATTGAAATCATATCAAGCATCTTTTCTGACCACAACGCTATGAGATTAGAAACGAATTACAGGGAAAAAAACGTAAAAAAACACAAACACATGGAGGCTAAACAATACGTTACTAAATAACCAAGAGATCACTGAAGAAATCAAAGAGGAAATCAAAAAATACCTAGAGACAAATGACAATGACAACACGACGACCCAAGCCTATGGGATGCAGCAAAAGCAGTTCAAAGAGGGAAGTTTATAGCTATACAAGCCTACCTAAAGAAACAAGAAAAATCTCAAGTAAACAATCTAACCTTACACCTAAAGAAACTAGAGAAAGAAGAACAAACAAAACCCAAAGTTAACAGAAGGAAAGAAATCATAAAGATCAAAGCAGAAATAAATGAAATAGAAAAAAAGAAAACAATAGCAAAGATCAATAAAACCCAAAGCTGGTTCTTTGAGAAGATAAACAAAATTGATAAGCCATTAGCCAGACTCATCAAGAAGAAGAGGGAGAGGACTCAAATCAATAAAATCAGAAATGAAAAAGGAGAAGTTACAACAGACACCACGGAAATACAAAGCATCCTAAGAGACTACTACAAGCAACTTTATGCCAATAAAATGGACAACCTGGAAGAAATGGACAAATTCTTAGAAAGGTATAACCTTCCAAGACTGAACCAGGGAGAAACAGAAAATATGAACAGACCAATCACAAGTAATGAAATTGAAACTGTGATTTAAAATCTTCCAACAAACAAAAGTTCAGGACAAGATGTCTTCACAGGTGAATTCTATCAAACATTTAGAGAACAGCAAACACCTATCCTTCTCAAACTCTTCCTAAAAATTGCAGGCAAAGAAACACTCCCAAAACTCATTCTATGAGGCCACCATCACCCTGATACCAAAACCAGACAAAGACATTACAAAAAAAGAAAATTACAGACCAATATCACTGATGAATATAGATGAAAAAATCCTCAACAAAATACTAGCAAACAGAATCCAACAACACATTAAAAGGATCATACACCACGGTCAAGTGGGATTTATACCAGGGATGTAAGGATTCTTCAGTATACGCAAATCAATCAATGTGATACACCATATTAACAAATTTAAGAATAAAAACCATATGATCATCTCAATAGATGCAGAAAAAGCTTTTGACAAAATTCAACACCCATTTATGATAAAAACTGTCCAGAAAGTGGGCATAGAAGGAACCTACCTCAACATAATAAAGGCCATGTATGACAAACCCACAGCAAACATCATTCTCAATGGTGAAAAACTGAAAGCATTTCCTCTAAAATCAGGAACGAGACAAGGATGTCCACTCTCACCACTATTATTCAACATAGTTCTGGAAATCCTAGCCACAGCAATCAGAGAAGAAAAAGAAATAAAAGGAATCCAAATTAGAAAAGAAGAAGTAAAGCTGTCACTGTTTGCAGATGACATGATACTATACATAGAGAATCCTAAAACTGCCACCAGAAAACTGCTAGACCTTATTAATGAATATGGTAAAGTTGCAGGATACAAAATTAATGCACAGAAATCTTTTGCATTCCTATACACTAATGATGAAAAATCTGAAAGAGAAATTATGGAAACATTCCCATTTACCATTGCAACAAAAAGAATAAAATACCTAGGAATAAACCTACCTAGGGAGACAAAAGACCTGTATGCAGAAAACTATAAGACACTGATGAAAGAAATTAAAGATGATACCAACAGATGGAGACATATACCATGTTCTTGGATTGGAAGAATCAACATTGTGAAAATGACTATACTACCCAAAGCAATCTGCAGATTCAATGCAATCCCTATCAAATTACCAATGACATTTTTTACGGAGCTAGAACAAATCATCTTAAAATTTGTATGGAGATACAAAAGACCCCGAATAGCCAAAGCAGTCTTGAGGGAAAAAAACGGAGCTGGAGGAATCAGACTCCCTGACTTCAGACTGTACTACAAATCTACTGTAATCAAGACAATATGGTACTGGCACAAAAACAGAAACATAGATCAATGGAACAAGATAGAAAGCCCAGAGGTAAACCCACGCACCTATGGTCAACTAATCTATGACAAAGGAGGCAAAGATATACAATGGAGAAAAGACAGTCTCTTCAATAAGTGGCGCTGGGAAAACTGGACAGCTACATGTAAAAGAATGAAATTAGAATACTCCCTAACACCATACACAAAAGTAAACTCAAAATGGATTACAGACCTTAATGTAAGACTGGACACTATAAAACTCTTAGAGGAAAATATAGGAAGAACACTCTTTGACATAAATCACAGCAAGATCTTTTTTGATCCACCTCCTAGAGTAATGGAAATATAAACAAAAATAAACAAATGGGACCTAATGAAACTTCAAAGCTTTTGCACAGCAAAAAAAACCATAAACAAGACGAAAAGACAGCCCTCAGAATTGGAGAAAATATTTGCAAACGAATCAATGGACAAAGGATTAATCTCCAAAATATATAAACAGCTCATTCAGCTCAATATTAAAGAAACAAACACCCCAATCCAAAAATGGGCAGAAGACTTAAATAGACATTTCTCCAAAGAGGACATACAGACGGCCACGAAGCACATGAAAAGATGCTCAACATCACTAATTATTAGAGGAATGCAAATCAAAACTACAATGAGGTATCACCTCACACCAGTTAGAATGGGCGTCATCAGAAAATCTACAAACAACAAATGCTGGAGAGGGTGTGGAGAAAAGGGAACCCTCTTGCACTGTTGGTAGGAATGTAAATTGATACAGCCACTATGGAGAACAATATGGAGGTTCCTTAAAAACTAAAAATAGAATTACCATATGACCTAGCAATCCCACTACTGGGCATATACCCAGAGAAAACCATAATTCAAAAAGACACATGCATCCGAATGTTCATTGCAGCACTAATTACAGTAGCCAGGTCATGGAAGCAACCTAAATGCCCATGAACAGATGAATGGATAAATAAGTTGTGGTACCTATATACAATGGAATATTACTCAGCCTTAAAAAGGAATGAAATTGAGTCATTTGTTGAGACGTGGATGGATCTAGGGACTGTCATACAGAGTGAAGTAAGTCAGCAAGACAAAAATAAATATCGTATATTAACGCATGTATGTGGAACCTAGAAAAATGGTACAGATGAGCCGGTTTGCAGGGCAGAAGTTGAGACACAGATGTAGAGAACGGACATATGGACACCAAGGGGGGAAAACTGCAGTAGGGTGGGGATGGTGGTGTGCTGAATTGGGCGATTGGGATTGACATAAATACACTGATGTGTATAAAATTGATGACTAATAAGAACATGCAGTATAAAAAAAACAAACAAACAAAACAACTAATACTAAACTTTCATTGGGTTATTTGTATGGAAATATGTTAATATCAATGTTTCAGACATTACATGAAATTTCTAAAAATCTTATATGTTCTGGTATAATGTTATAAGTCATAATCCTAGTTATTACTTTAAAATGTATATCTCAGAAATAACTAATTTTTTGTCAACTGCATTATTATGAACTTTCATCAAATCTTTAACTGTGGTCATTTTTAAGTCTTTTGTCATTTACATACAGTTCTGGTTGTACTCTGATGCTTTTGCAAATATGTTCCTATAAAAGGGTTTCCTCTTCAAGAAATTCATGGAAAAGACTCTGACAAGTACAGGTTTCTGGTAACTGACTCTACTGTTGAACTGAATGAATAAGCATTTTCAGAACTCTAATGAAAAACTGATGAACTCATAAAAGTGCTAACAAAAGATCAAGATTAAAAAAAAATTAATTACATGGGACTGAGTGAAAAAAAAAATTCCACATACAAAAGTCCAGGAACACACGGATTCACAGGTGAAATTTTACATTGCAAACAATTAGGGAGGAGTTCACACCTACTCTTCTCAAACTATTCCCAAAAATTCCCAAGGAAGGAAAGCTTTCAAACTAACTCTATGACACCAGCAACACCCTGATACCAAAACCAGACAAAAATATCACACAAAACAGAAAAATACAGTCCAAGTTCATTGACGAACATAGACGCAAAATTCCTCAACAAAATATTAGCAAATGAATCATCCAATGTGATACACCGCATTAACAAATTGAAGAATAAAAACCAAATGAACATATCAATAGACGCAGAAAAAGATTTTGAGGAAGAGAGGAGAAGATGGTGGAACAGTAAGATGCGGAGATCACCTTTCTCCCCACAGATACATCAGAAATATAGCTACACGTGGAACTGCTCCTATAGAACACCCACTGAACGCTGGCAGAAGAATTCAGACCTCCCAAAAGGCAAGAAACTCCCCACGTACCTGGGTAGGACAAAAGAAAAAAGAAAAAACAGAGACAAAAGACTAGGGATGGGACCTGCACGAGTGGGAGGGAGCTGTTAAAGAGGAAAGGTTTCCACACACTAGGAAGACCCTTCGTGGGCGGAGACTGGGAGTGGCAGAGGGGGGAAGCTTGGGAGCCGCGGAGGAGAGCACAGCAACAGGGGTGCGGAGGGCAAAGCGGAGAGATTCCCGCACAGAGGATCGGTGCCGACCAGCACTCACCAGCCCGAGAGGCTTGTCTGCTCCCCTGCCGGGGCGGGCGGGGGCGGGGAGCTGAGGCTCGGGCTTCAGAGTTCGGATCCCAGGGAGACGAATGGGGTTGGTGGCTTGAACACAGCCTGAAGGGTTAGTGCACCACAGCTAGCTGGGAGGGAGTCTGGGAAAGGCTGGAGCTGCCTAAGAGGCAAGAGACTTTTTCTTCCCTCTTTGTTTCCTGGTGCGTGAGGAGAGGGGATTAAGAGCGCTGCTTAAAGGAGCTCCAGAGACGGGCAGGAGCCACGGCTATCAGCGCGGACCACAGACATGGGCATGAGACGCCAAGGCTGCTGCTGCCGCCACCAAGAAGGCTGCGTGCAAGCACAGGTCATTATCCACACCGACCCTCCTGGAAGCCTGTGCAGCCTGCCACTGCCAGGGTCCCGTGATCCAGGGACAACTTCCCCGGGAGAATGCATGGAGTGCCTCAGACTTGTGTTACGTCATGCAGGCCTGTGCCCCGCAGGCTCGCCCCGCACTCCGTACCCCTCCCTACCCCGGGCCTGAGTGAGCCAGAGCCCCATAATCATCTGCTACTTTAACCCCGACCTGTCTGAGCAAAGAACAGACGCCCTCAGGCGACCTACAAGCAGAGGCGGGTCCAAATCCAAAGCTGAACACAGGGAGCTGTGCGAACAAAGAAGAGAAAGGGAAATCACTCCCAGCAGCCTCAGAAGCAGCGGATTAAAGCTCCACAATCAACTTGATGTACCCTGAATCTGTGGAATACCTGAATAGACAATGAATCATCCCAAATTGAGGAGGTGGACTTTGGGAGCAAGATATATTATTTTTTCCCCTTTTCCTCTTTTTGTGAGTGTATATGTATATGCTTCTGTGTGAGAATTTGTCTGTATAGCTTTGCTTTCACGATTTCTCCTAGGGTTCTGTCCGTCTGTTTCTTTCATTTTTTTTTTTTTACTTTAAAAAAATTTTTCTCTTCATAATTATTATTTATTTTCTTTATTTTAATAACTTTATTTTATTCTATCTTACTTTATTTTTTTATTATATTTTATCCTCTTTCTTTCTTTCTATCTATTTTTCTTCCTTTTATTCTGAGCTGAGTGGATGAAAGGCTCTTGGTGCTACAGCCAGGCATCAGGGTTGTGCCTCTGAAGCGGGAGAGCCAACTTCAGGACTCTGGTCCACAAGAAACCTCCCAGCTCCACGTAATACCAAATGGCGAAAATGTCCCAGAGATCTCCACCTAACCACAAAGACCAGTTTCACTAAAAGACCAGCAAGCTACAGTGTTGGACACCCTATGCCAAACAACTAGCAAGACAGGAACCCAGCCCCACCCATTAGCAGACAGGCTGCCTAAAATCATAAAAAGCCACAGACATCCCAAAACACACTACCAGACATGGACCTGCACACCAGAAGGACTAGATCCAGCCTCATCCACCAGAACACAGGCACTAGTCCACTCCACCAGGAAGCCTACACAGGCCACTGAACCAAACTTAGCCACTGGGGACAGACACCAAAAACAACGGGAACTACGAATCTGCAGCATGTGAAAAGGAGACCCCAAACCCAGTAAGATAAGCAAAATGAGAAGATAGAAAACCACACAGCAGATGAAGGAGCAAGGTAAAAACACACCAGACCTAAAAAATTAAGAGGAAATAGGCAGTCTACCTGAAAAAGTGTTCAGAATAATGATAGTAAAGATGATCCAAAATCTTGGAAATAGGATAGACAAAATGCAAGAAACATTTAACAAGGACCTAGAAGAACTAAAGAGGAAAGAAGCAACGATGAACAACACAATAAATGATATTTAAAATACTCTAGAAGGGATCAATAGCAGTATAACTGAGGGAGACGAACAGATAAGTGACCTGGAAGTTAAAATAGTGGAAATAACTACTGCAGAGCAGAATAAAGAAAAAAGAATGAAAGAACTGAGGACAGTCTCAGAGACTTCTGGGACAACATTAAACGAATCAACATTCGAATTATAGGGGTGCCAGAAGAAGAAGAGAAAAAGAAAGGGACTGAGAAAATATTTGAAGAGATTATAGTTGAAAACTTCGCTAATATGGGAAAGGAAATAGTTTATCAAGTCCTGGAAGCACAGAGAGTCCCATACAGGATAAATCCAAGGGGAAACACGCCAAGACACATATGAATCAAACTATCAAAAATTAAATATAAAGAAAACATATTAAAAGCAGCAAGGGAAAAACAAGAAATAACACACAAGGGAATCCCCATAAGGTTACCAGCTGATCATTCAGCAAAAACTCTGCAAGCCAGAAGGGAGTGGCAGGAAATATTTAAAGTGATGAAGGAGAAAAACCTAAAACCAAGATTACTCTACCCAGCAATGATCTCATTCAGATTTGATAGAGAAATTAAAACCTTTGCAGACAAGCAAAAGCTGAGAGAGTTCAGCACCACAAAACCAGCTTTACAACAAATGCTAAAGGAACTTCCCTAGTCAAGAAACACAAGAGAAGGAAAACACCTACAATAACAAACCTGAAACATTTAAGAAAATGGGAAGAGGAACATACATATCGATAATTACCTTAAATGTAAATGGATTAAATGCTTCCACCAAAAGACATAGACTGGCTGAATGGATACAAAACAAGACCCATATATATGCTGTCTACCAGAGACCCAGTTCAGACCTAGGGACACATACAGACTGAAAGTGAGGGGATGGAAAAAGATGTTCCATGCAACTGGAAATCAAAAAAAGCTGGAGTAGCAATTCTCATGTCAGACAAAATAGACTTTGAAATAAAGATATTACAAGAGACAAAGAAGGACACTACATAATGATCTAAGGGAACGATCCAAGAAGAAGATATAACAATTGTAAATATTTATGCACCCAACATAGGAGCACCTCAATAAATAAGGCAATTACTAACAGCCATATAAGGGGAAATCAACAGTAACACAGTCATAGAGGGCACTTTAACACCCCACTTTCACCAATGGACAGATCATCCAAAATGAAAGTAAATAAGGAAACAAAAGCTTCAAATGATACATCAAAGAAGATGGACTTAATGAATATTTATAGGACATTCCACCCAAAAACAACAGAATACACATTTTTCTCAAGTGCTCATGGAATATTCTCCAGGATAGATCATATCTTGGGTCACAAATCAAGCCTTGGTAAATTTAAGAAAATTGAAATCGTATCAAGTATCTTTTGCGACAACAACACTATGAGACTAGATATCAATTACAGGAAAAGATCTGTAAAAAATACAAACACGTGGAGGCTACACAATACACTACTTAATAACGAAGTGATCACTGAAGAAATCAAAGGGGAAATCAAAAAATAACTAGAAACAAATGACAATGGAGACACGATGACCCAAAACCTATGGGATGCAGCAAAAGCAGTTCTAAGACGGAAGTTTATAGCAATACAATCCTACCTTAAGAAACAGGAAACATCTCAAATAACCTAACATTGCACCTAAAGCAATTAGAGAAAGAAAAACAAAAAAAAAATACCCCAAGTTAGCAGAAGGAAAGAAATCATAAAAATCAGATCAGAAATAAATGAAAAAGAAATGAAGGAAACAATAGCAAAGATCAATAAAACTAAAAGCTGGTTATTTGAGAAGATAAACAAAATTGATCAACCATTAGCCAGACTCATCATGAAAAAAAGTTTGAAGACTCAAATCAATAGAAATAGAAATGAAAAAGGAGAGGTAACAACTGACACTTCAGAAATACAAAAGATCATGAGAGATTACTACAAGAACCTCTATGACAATAAAATGGACTACCTGGAAGAAATGGACAAATTCTTACAAATGCACAACGTGCCGAGACTGAACCAGGAAGAAATAGAAAATATGAACAGACCAATCACAAGCACTGAAATTGAAACTGTGATTAAACATCTTACAACAAACAAAAGCCCAGGACCAGATGGCTTCACAGGCAAATTCTATCAAACATTTAGAGAAGAGCTAACACCTATCCTTCTCAAACTCTTCCAAAATATTGCAGAGGGAGGAACACTCCCAAACTCATTCTATGAGGCCACCATCACCCTGATACCAAAACCAGACAAAGATGTCACAAAGAAAGAAAACTACAGGCCAATATCACTGGTGAACATAGATGCAAAAATCCTCAACAAAATACTAGCAAACCGAATCCAATAGCATATTAAAAGGATCATACACCATCACTAAGTGGGGTTTATCCCAGGAATGCAAGGATATTTCAATATACGCAAATCAATAAACGTGATACACTATATTAACAAATTGAAGGAGAAAAACCATATGATCATCTCAGTAGATGCAGAGAAAGCTTTCGACAAAATTCAACACCCATTTATGATAAAAGCCCTGCAGAAAGTAGGCATAGAGGGAACTTTCCTCAACATAATAAAGGCCATATATGGCAAACCCACAGCCAACATCATCCTCAATGGTGAAAAACTGAAGCCATTTCCACTAAGATCAGGAACAAGACAAGTTTTCCCACTCTCACCACTATTATTCAACATAGTTTTGGAAGTTGTAGCCACAGGAATCAGAGAAGAAAAAGAAATAAAAGGAATCCAAATCGGAAAAGAAGAAGTAAAGCTGTCACTGTTTGCAGATGACATGATACTATACATAGAGAATCCTAAAGGTGCCACCAGAAAACTCCTAGAGCTAATCAATGTATTTGGTAAAGTAGCAGGATACAAAATTAATGCACAAAAATCCCATAGACTAATGATGAAAAATCTGAAAGTGAAATTAAGAAAACAGTCCCATTTACCATTGCAACAAAAAGAATAAAATACCTAGGAATAAACCTACCTAGGGAGACAAAAGACCTGTATGCAGAAAACTATAAGACACTGATGAAAGAAATTAAAGATGATACCAACAGATGGAGACATATACCATGTTCTTGGATTGGAAGAATCAACATTGTGAAAATGACTATACTACCCAAAGCAATCTGCAGATTCAATGCAATCCCTATCAAATTACCAATGACATTTTTTACGGAGCTAGAACAAATCATCTTAAAATTTGTATGGAGATACAAAAGACCCCGAATAGCCAAAGCAGTCTTGAGGGAAAAAAACGGAGCTGGAGGAATCAGACTCCCTGACTTCAGACTGTACTACAAATCTGCTGTAATCAAGACAATATGGTACTGGCACAAAAACAGAAACATAGATCAATGGAACAAGATAGAAAGCCCAGAGGTAAACCCACGCACCTATGGTCAACTAATCTATGACAAAGGAGGCAAAGATATACAATGGAGAAAAGACAGTCTCTTCAATAAGTGGCGCTGGGAAAACTGGACAGCTACATGTAAAAGAATGAAATTAGAATACTCCCTAACACCATACACAAAAGTAAACTCAAAATGGATTACAGACCTAAATGTAAGACTGGACACTATAAAACTCTTAGAGGAAAATATAGGAAGAACACTCTTTGACATAAATCACAGCAAGATCTTTTTTGATCCACCTCCTAGAGTAATGGAAATATAAACAAAAATAAACAAATGGGACCTAATGAAACTTCAAAGCTTTTGCACAGCAAAAAAAACCATAAACAAGACGAAAAGACAGCCCTCAGAATTGGAGAAAATATTTGCAAACGAATCAATGGACAAAGGATTAATCTCCAAAATATATAAACAGCTCATTCAGCTCAATATTAAAGAAACAAACACCCCAATCCAAAAATGGGCAGAAGACTTAAATAGACATTTCTCCAAAGAGGACATACAGACGGCCACGAAGCACATGAAAAGATGCTCAACATCACTAATTATTAGAGGAATGCAAATCAAAACTACAATGAGGTATCACCTCACACCAGTTAGAATGGGCGTCATCAGAAAATCTACAAACAACAAATGCTGGAGAGGGTGTGGAGAAAAGGGAACCCTCTTGCACTGTTGGTAGGAATGTAAATTGATACAGCCACTATGGAGAACAATATGGAGGTTCCTTAAAAACTAAAAATAGAATTACCATATGACCTAGCAATCCCACTACTGGGCATATACCCAGAGAAAACCATAATTCAAAAAGACACATGCATCCGAATGTTCATTGCAGCACTATTTACAGTAGCCAGGTCATGGAAGCAACCTAAATGCCCATGAACAGATGAATGGATAAATAAGTTGTGGTACCTATATACAATGGAATATTACTCAGCCTTAAAAAGGAATGAAATTGAGTCATTTGTTGAGACGTGGATGGATCTAGGGACTGTCATACAGAGTGAAGTAAGTCAGCAAGACAAAAATAAATATCGTATATTAACGCATGTATGTGGAACCTAGAAAAATGGTACAGATGAGCCGATTTGCAGGGCAGAAGTTGAGACACAGATGTAGAGAACGGACATATGGACACCAAGGGGGGAAAACTGCAGTAGGGTGGGGATGGTGGTGTGCTGAATTGGGCGATTGGGATTGACATAAATACACTGATGTGTATAAAATTGATGACTAATAAGAACATGCAGTATAAAAAAACAAACAAACAAAACAACTAATACTAAACTTTCATTGGGTTATTTGTATGGAAATATGTTAATATCAATGTTTCAGACATTACATGAAATTTCTAAAAATCTTATATGTTCTGGTATAATGTTATAAGTCATAATCCTAGTTATTACTTTAAAATGTATATCTCAGAAATAACTAATTTTTTGTCAACTGCATTATTATGAACTTTCATCAAATCTTTAACTGTGGTCATTTTTAAGTCTTTTGTCATTTACATACAGTTCTGGTTGTACTCTGATGCTTTTGCAAATATGTTCCTATAAAAGGGTTTCCTCTTCAAGAAATTCATGGAAAAGACTCTGACAAGTACAGGTTTCTGGTAACTGACTCTACTGTTGAACTGAATGAATAAGCATTTTCAGAACTCTAATGAAAAACTGATGAACTCATAAAAGTGCTAACAAAAGATCAAGATTAAAAAAAAATTAATTACATGGGACTGAGTGAAAAAAAAAATTCCACATACAAAAGTCCAGGAACACACGGATTCACAGGTGAAATTTTACATTGCAAACAATTAGGGAGGAGTTCACACCTACTCTTCTCAAACTATTCCCAAAAATTCCCAAGGAAGGAAAGCTTTCAAACTAACTCTATGACACCAGCAACACCCTGATACCAAAACCAGACAAAAATATCACACAAAACAGAAAAATACAGTCCAAGTTCATTGACGAACATAGACGCAAAATTCCTCAACAAAATATTAGCAAATGAATCATCCAATGTGATACACCGCATTAACAAATTGAAGAATAAAAACCAAATGAACATATCAATAGACGCAGAAAAAGATTTTGAGGAAGAGAGGAGAAGATGGTGGAACAGTAAGACGCGGAGATCACCTTTCTCCCCACAGATACATCAGAAATATAGCTACACGTGGAACTGCTCCTATAGAACACCCACTGAACGCTGGCAGAAGAATTCAGACCTCCCAAAAGGCAAGAAACTCCCCACGTACCTGGGTAGGACAAAAGAAAAAAGAAAAAACAGAGACAAAAGACTAGGGATGGGACCTGCACGAGTGGGAGGGAGCTGTTAAAGAGGAAAGGTTTCCACACACTAGGAAGACCCTTCGTGGGCGGAGACTGGGAGTGGCAGAGGGGGGAAGCTTGGGAGCCGCGGAGGAGAGCACAGCAACAGGGGTGCGGAGGGCAAAGCGGAGAGATTCCCGCACAGAGGATCGGTGCCGACCAGCACTCACCAGCCCGAGAGGCTTGTCTGCTCCCCTGCCGGGGCGGGCGGGGGCGGGGAGCTGAGGCTCGGGCTTCAGAGTTCGGATCCCAGGGAGACGAATGGGGTTGGTGGCTTGAACACAGCCTGAAGGGTTAGTGCACCACAGCTAGCTGGGAGGGAGTCTGGGAAAGGCTGGAGCTGCCTAAGAGGCAAGAGACTTTTTCTTCCCTCTTTGTTTCCTGGTGCGTGAGGAGAGGGGATTAAGAGCGCTGCTTAAAGGAGCTCCAGAGACGGGCAGGAGCCACGGCTATCAGCGCGGACCACAGACATGGGCATGAGACGCCAAGGCTGCTGCTGCCGCCACCAAGAAGGCTGCGTGCAAGCACAGGTCATTATCCACACCGACCCTCCTGGAAGCCTGTGCAGCCTGCCACTGCCAGGGTCCCGTGATCCAGGGACAACTTCCCCGGGAGAATGCATGGAGGGCCTCAGACTTGTGTTACGTCATGCAGGCCTGTGCCCCGCAGGCTCGCCCCGCACTCCGTACCCCTCCCTACCCCGGGCCTGAGTGAGCCAGAGCCCCATAATCATCTGCTACTTTAACCCCGACCTGTCTGAGCAAAGAACAGACGCCCTCAGGCGACCTACAAGCAGAGGCGGGTCCAAATCCAAAGCTGAACACAGGGAGCTGTGCGAACAAAGAAGAGAAAGGGAAATCACTCCCAGCAGCCTCAGAAGCAGCGGATTAAAGCTCCACAATCAACTTGATGTACCCTGAATCTGTGGAATACCTGAATAGACAATGAATCATCCCAAATTGAGGAGGTGGACTTTGGGAGCAAGATATATTATTTTTTCCCCTTTTCCTCTTTTTGTGAGTGTATATGTATATGCTTCTGTGTGAGAATTTGTCTGTATAGCTTTGCTTTCACGATTTCTCCTAGGGTTCTGTCCGTCTGTTTCTTTCATTTTTTTTTTTTACTTTAAAAAAATTTTTCTCTTCATAATTATTATTTATTTTCTTTATTTTAATAACTTTATTTTATTCTATCTTACTTTATTTTTTTATTATATTTTATCCTCTTTCTTTCTTTCTATCTATTTTTCTTCCTTTTATTCTGAGCTGAGTGGATGAAAGGCTCTTGGTGCTACAGCCAGGCATCAGGGTTGTGCCTCTGAGGCGGGAGAGCCAACTTCAGGACTCTGGTCCACAAGAAACCTCCCAGCTCCACGTAATACCAAATGGCGAAAATGTCCCAGAGATCTCCACCTAACCACAAAGACCAGTTTCACTAAAAGACCAGCAAGCTACAGTGTTGGACACCCTATGCCAAACAACTAGCAAGACAGGAACCCAGCCCCACCCATTAGCAGACAGGCTGCCTAAAATCATAAAAAGCCACAGACATCCCAAAACACACTACCAGACATGGACCTGCACACCAGAAGGACTAGATCCAGCCTCATCCACCAGAACACAGGCACTAGTCCACTCCACCAGGAAGCCTACACAGGCCACTGAACCAAACTTAGCCACTGGGGACAGACACCAAAAACAACGGGAACTACGAATCTGCAGCATGTGAAAAGGAGACCCCAAACCCAGTAAGATAAGCAAAATGAGAAGATAGAAAACCACACAGCAGATGAAGGAGCAAGGTAAAAACACACCAGACCTAAAAAATTAAGAGGAAATAGGCAGTCTACCTGAAAAAGTGTTCAGAATAATGATAGTAAAGATGATCCAAAATCTTGGAAATAGGATAGACAAAATGCAAGAAACATTTAACAAGGACCTAGAAGAACTAAGGAGGAAAGAAGCAACGATGAACAACACAATAAATGATATTTAAAATACTCTAGAAGGGATCAATAGCAGTATAACTGAGGGAGACGAACAGATAAGTGACCTGGAAGTTAAAATAGTGGAAATAACTACTGCAGAGCAGAATAAAGAAAAAAGAATGAAAGAACTGAGGACAGTCTCAGAGACTTCTGGGACAACATTAAACGAATCAACATTCGAATTATAGGGGTGCCAGAAGAAGAAGAGAAAAAGAAAGGGACTGAGAAAATATTTGAAGAGATTATAGTTGAAAACTTCGCTAATATGGGAAAGGAAATAGTTTATCAAGTCCTGGAAGCACAGAGAGTCCCATACAGGATAAATCCAAGGGGAAACACGCCAAGACACATATGAATCAAACTATCAAAAATTAAATATAAAGAAAACATATTAAAAGCAGCAAGGGAAAAACAAGAAATAACACACAAGGGAATCCCCATAAGGTTACCAGCTGATCATTCAGCAAAAACTCTGCAAGCCAGAAGGGAGTGGCAGGAAATATTTAAAGTGATGAAGGAGAAAAACCTAAAACCAAGATTACTCTACCCAGCAATGATCTCATTCAGATTTGATAGAGAAATTAAAACCTTTGCAGACAAGCAAAAGCTGAGAGAGTTCAGCACCACAAAACCAGCTTTACAACAAATGCTAAAGGAACTTCCCTAGTCAAGAAACACAAGAGAAGGAAAACACCTACAATAACAAACCTGAAACATTTAAGAAAATGGGAAGAGGAACATACATATCGATAATTACCTTAAATGTAAATGGATTAAATGCTTCCACCAAAAGACATAGACTGGCTGAATGGATACAAAACAAGACCCATATATATGCTGTCTACCAGAGACCCAGTTCAGACCTAGGGACACATACAGACTGAAAGTGAGGGGATGGAAAAAGATGTTCCATGCAACTGGAAATCAAAAAAAGCTGGAGTAGCAATTCTCATGTCAGACAAAATAGACTTTGAAATAAAGATATTACAAGAGACAAAGAAGGACACTACATAATGATCTAAGGGAACGATCCAAGAAGAAGATATAACAATTGTAAATATTTATGCACCCAACATAGGAGCACCTCAATAAATAAGGCAATTACTAACAGCCATATAAGGGGAAATCAACAGTAACACAGTCATAGAGGGCACTTTAACACCCCACTTTCACCAATGGACAGATCATCCAAAATGAAAGTAAATAAGGAAACAAAAGCTTCAAATGATACATCAAAGAAGATGGACTTAATGAATATTTATAGGACATTCCACCCAAAAACAACAGAATACACATTTTTCTCAAGTGCTCATGGAATATTCTCCAGGATAGATCATATCTTGGGTCACAAATCAAGCCTTGGTAAATTTAAGAAAATTGAAATCGTATCAAGTATCTTTTGCGACAACAACACTATGAGACTAGATATCAATTACAGGAAAAGATCTGTAAAAAATACAAACACGTGGAGGCTACACAATACACTACTTAATAACGAAGTGATCACTGAAGAAATCAAAGGGGAAATCAAAAAATAACTAGAAACAAATGACAATGGAGACACGATGACCCAAAACCTATGGGATGCAGCAAAAGCAGTTCTAAGACGGAAGTTTATAGCAATACAATCCTACCTTAAGAAACAGGAAACATCTCAAATAACCTAACATTGCACCTAAAGCAATTAGAGAAAGAAAAACAAAAAAAAAAATACCCCAAGTTAGCAGAAGGAAAGAAATCATAAAAATCAGATCAGAAATAAATGAAAAAGAAATGAAGGAAACAATAGCAAAGATCAATAAAACTAAAAGCTGGTTATTTGAGAAGATAAACAAAATTGATCAACCATTAGCCAGACTCATCATGAAAAAAAGTTTGAAGACTCAAATCAATAGAAATAGAAATGAAAAAGGAGAGGTAACAACTGACACTTCAGAAATACAAAAGATCATGAGAGATTACTACAAGAACCTCTATGACAATAAAATGGACTACCTGGAAGAAATGGACAAATTCTTACAAATGCACAACGTGCCGAGACTGAACCAGGAAGAAATAGAAAATATGAACAGACCAATCACAAGCACTGAAATTGAAACTGTGATTAAACATCTTACAACAAACAAAAGCCCAGGACCAGATGGCTTCACAGGCAAATTCTATCAAACATTTAGAGAAGAGCTAACACCTATCCTTCTCAAACTCTTCCAAAATATTGCAGAGGGAGGAACACTCCCAAACTCATTCTATGAGGCCACCATCACCCTGATACCAAAACCAGACAAAGATGTCACAAAGAAAGAAAACTACAGGCCAATATCACTGGTGAACATAGATGCAAAAATCCTCAACAAAATACTAGCAAACCGAATCCAATAGCATATTAAAAGGATCATACACCATCACTAAGTGGGGTTTATCCCAGGAATGCAAGGATATTTCAATATACGCAAATCAATAAACGTGATACACTATATTAACAAATTGAAGGAGAAAAACCATATGATCATCTCAGTAGATGCAGAGAAAGCTTTCGACAAAATTCAACACCCATTTATGATAAAAGCCCTGCAGAAAGTAGGCATAGAGGGAACTTTCCTCAACATAATAAAGGCCATATATGGCAAACCCACAGCCAACATCATCCTCAATGGTGAAAAACTGAAGCCATTTCCACTAAGATCAGGAACAAGACAAGTTTTCCCACTCTCACCACTATTATTCAACATAGTTTTGGAAGTTGTAGCCACAGGAATCAGAGAAGAAAAAGAAATAAAAGGAATCCAAATCGGAAAAGAAGAAGTAAAGCTGTCACTGTTTGCAGATGACATGATACTATACATAGAGAATCCTAAAGGTGCCACCAGAAAACTCCTAGAGCTAATCAATGTATTTGGTAAAGTAGCAGGATACAAAATTAATGCACAAAAATCCCATAGACTAATGATGAAAAATCTGAAAGTGAAATTAAGAAAACAGTCCCATTTACCATTGCAACAAAAAGAATAAAATACCTAGGAATAAACCTACCTAGGGAGACAAAAGACCTGTATGCAGAAAACTATAAGACACTGATGAAAGAAATTAAAGATGATACCAACAGATGGAGACATATACCATGTTCTTGGATTGGAAGAATCAACATTGTGAAAATGACTATACTACCCAAAGCAATCTGCAGATTCAATGCAATCCCTATCAAATTACCAATGACATTTTTTACGGAGCTAGAACAAATCATCTTAAAATTTGTATGGAGATACAAAAGACCCCGAATAGCCAAAGCAGTCTTGAGGGAAAAAAACGGAGCTGGAGGAATCAGACTCCCTGACTTCAGACTGTACTACAAATCTGCTGTAATCAAGACAATATGGTACTGGCACAAAAACAGAAAAATAGATCAATGGAACAAGATAGAAAGCCCAGAGGTAAACCCACGCACCTATGGTCAACTAATCTATGACAAAGGAGGCAAAGATATACAATGGAGAAAAGACAGTCTCTTCAATAAGTGGCGCTGGGAAAACTGGACAGCTACATGTAAAAGAATGAAATTAGAATACTCCCTAACACCATACACAAAAGTAAACTCAAAATGGATTACAGACCTAAATGTAAGACTGGACACTATAAAACTCTTAGAGGAAAATATAGGAAGAACACTCTTTGACATAAATCACAGCAAGATCTTTTTTGATCCACCTCCTAGAGTAATGGAAATATAAACAAAAATAAACAAATGGGACCTAATGAAACTTCAAAGCTTTTGCACAGCAAAAAAAACCATAAACAAGACGAAAAGACAGCCCTCAGAATTGGAGAAAATATTTGCAAACGAATCAATGGACAAAGGATTAATCTCCAAAATATATAAACAGCTCATTCAGCTCAATATTAAAGAAACAAACACCCCAATCCAAAAATGGGCAGAAGACTTAAATAGACATTTCTCCAAAGAGGACATACAGACGGCCACGAAGCACATGAAAAGATGCTCAACATCACTAATTATTAGAGGAATGCAAATCAAAACTACAATGAGGTATCACCTCACACCAGTTAGAATGGGCGTCATCAGAAAATCTACAAACAACAAATGCTGGAGAGGGTGTGGAGAAAAGGGAACCCTCTTGCACTGTTGGTAGGAATGTAAATTGATACAGCCACTATGGAGAACAATATGGAGGTTCCTTAAAAACTAAAAATAGAATTACCATATGACCTAGCAATCCCACTACTGGGCATATACCCAGAGAAAACCATAATTCAAAAAGACACATGCATCCGAATGTTCATTGCAGCACTATTTACAGTAGCCAGGTCATGGAAGCAACCTAAATGCCCATGAACAGATGAATGGATAAATAAGTTGTGGTACCTATATACAATGGAATATTACTCAGCCTTAAAAAGGAATGAAATTGAGTCATTTGTTGAGACGTGGATGGATCTAGGGACTGTCATACAGAGTGAAGTAAGTCAGCAAGACAAAAATAAATATCGTATATTAACGCATGTATGTGGAACCTAGAAAAATGGTACAGATGAGCCGATTTGCAGGGCAGAAGTTGAGACACAGATGTAGAGAACGGACATATGGACACCAAGGGGGGAAAACTGCAGTAGGGTGGGGATGGTGGTGTGCTGAATTGGGCGATTGGGATTGACATAAATACACTGATGTGTATAAAATTGATGACTAATAAGAACATGCAGTATAAAAAAACAAACAAACAAAACAACTAATACTAAACTTTCATTGGGTTATTTGTATGGAAATATGTTAATATCAATGTTTCAGACATTACATGAAATTTCTAAAAATCTTATATGTTCTGGTATAATGTTATAAGTCATAATCCTAGTTATTACTTTAAAATGTATATCTCAGAAATAACTAATTTTTTGTCAACTGCATTATTATGAACTTTCATCAAATCTTTAACTGTGGTCATTTTTAAGTCTTTTGTCATTTACATACAGTTCTGGTTGTACTCTGATGCTTTTGCAAATATGTTCCTATAAAAGGGTTTCCTCTTCAAGAAATTCATGGAAAAGACTCTGACAAGTACAGGTTTCTGGTAACTGACTCTACTGTTGAACTGAATGAATAAGCATTTTCAGAACTCTAATGAAAAACTGATGAACTCATAAAAGTGCTAAGAAAAGATCAAGATTAAAAAAAAATTAATTACATGGGACTGAGTGAAAAAAAAATTCCACATACAAAAGTCCAGGAACACACGGATTCACAGGTGAAATTTTACATTGCAAACAATTAGGGAGGAGTTCACACCTACTCTTCTCAAACTATTCCCAAAAATTCCCAAGGAAGGAAAGCTTTCAAACTAACTCTATGACACCAGCAACACCCTGATACCAAAACCAGACAAAAATATCACACAAAACAGAAAAATACAGTCCAAGTTCATTGACGAACATAGACGCAAAATTCCTCAACAAAATATTAGCAAATGAATCATCCAATGTGATACACCGCATTAACAAATTGAAGAATAAAAACCAAATGAACATATCAATAGACGCAGAAAAAGATTTTGAGGAAGAGAGGAGAAGATGGTGGAACAGTAAGACGCGGAGATCACCTTTCTCCCCACAGATACATCAGAAATATAGCTACACGTGGAACTGCTCCTATAGAACACCCACTGAACGCTGGCAGAAGAATTCAGACCTCCCAAAAGGCAAGAAACTCCCCACGTACCTGGGTAGGACAAAAGAAAAAAGAAAAAACAGAGACAAAAGACTAGGGATGGGACCTGCACGAGTGGGAGGGAGCTGTTAAAGAGGAAAGGTTTCCACACACTAGGAAGACCCTTCGTGGGCGGAGACTGGGAGTGGCAGAGGGGGGAAGCTTGGGAGCCGCGGAGGAGAGCACAGCAACAGGGGTGCGGAGGGCAAAGCGGAGAGATTCCCGCACAGAGGATCGGTGCCGACCAGCACTCACCAGCCCGAGAGGCTTGTCTGCTCCCCTGCCGGGGCGGGCGGGGGCGGGGAGCTGAGGCTCGGGCTTCAGAGTTCGGATCCCAGGGAGACGAATGGGGTTGGTGGCTTGAACACAGCCTGAAGGGTTAGTGCACCACAGCTAGCTGGGAGGGAGTCTGGGAAAGGCTGGAGCTGCCTAAGAGGCAAGAGACTTTTTCTTCCCTCTTTGTTTCCTGGTGCGTGAGGAGAGGGGATTAAGAGCGCTGCTTAAAGGAGCTCCAGAGACGGGCAGGAGCCACGGCTATCAGCGCGGACCACAGACATGGGCATGAGACGCCAAGGCTGCTGCTGCCGCCACCAAGAAGGCTGCGTGCAAGCACAGGTCATTATCCACACCGACCCTCCTGGAAGCCTGTGCAGCCTGCCACTGCCAGGGTCCCGTGATCCAGGGACAACTTCCCCGGGAGAATGCATGGAGGGCCTCAGACTTGTGTTACGTCATGCAGGCCTGTGCCCCGCAGGCTCGCCCCGCACTCCGTACCCCTCCCTACCCCGGGCCTGAGTGAGCCAGAGCCCCATAATCATCTGCTACTTTAACCCCGACCTGTCTGAGCAAAGAACAGACGCCCTCAGGCGACCTACAAGCAGAGGCGGGTCCAAATCCAAAGCTGAACACAGGGAGCTGTGCGAACAAAGAAGAGAAAGGGAAATCACTCCCAGCAGCCTCAGAAGCAGCGGATTAAAGCTCCACAATCAACTTGATGTACCCTGAATCTGTGGAATACCTGAATAGACAATGAATCATCCCAAATTGAGGAGGTGGACTTTGGGAGCAAGATATATTATTTTTTCCCCTTTTCCTCTTTTTGTGAGTGTATATGTATATGCTTCTGTGTGAGAATTTGTCTGTATAGCTTTGCTTTCACGATTTCTCCTAGGGTTCTGTCCGTCTGTTTCTTTCATTTTTTTTTTTTTACTTTAAAAAAATTTTTCTCTTCATAATTATTATTTATTTTCTTTATTTTAATAACTTTATTTTATTCTATCTTACTTTATTTTTTTATTATATTTTATCCTCTTTCTTTCTTTCTATCTATTTTTCTTCCTTTTATTCTGAGCTGAGTGGATGAAAGGCTCTTGGTGCTACAGCCAGGCATCAGGGTTGTGCCTCTGAGGCGGGAGAGCCAACTTCAGGACTCTGGTCCACAAGAAACCTCCCAGCTCCACGTAATACCAAATGGCGAAAATGTCCCAGAGATCTCCACCTAACCACAAAGACCAGTTTCACTAAAAGACCAGCAAGCTACAGTGTTGGACACCCTATGCCAAACAACTAGCAAGACAGGAACCCAGCCCCACCCATTAGCAGACAGGCTGCCTAAAATCATAAAAAGCCACAGACATCCCAAAACACACTACCAGACATGGACCTGCACACCAGAAGGACTAGATCCAGCCTCATCCACCAGAACACAGGCACTAGTCCACTCCACCAGGAAGCCTACACAGGCCACTGAACCAAACTTAGCCACTGGGGACAGACACCAAAAACAACGGGAACTACGAATCTGCAGCATGTGAAAAGGAGACCCCAAACCCAGTAAGATAAGCAAAATGAGAAGATAGAAAACCACACAGCAGATGAAGGAGCAAGGTAAAAACACACCAGACCTAAAAAATTAAGAGGAAATAGGCAGTCTACCTGAAAAAGTGTTCAGAATAATGATAGTAAAGATGATCCAAAATCTTGGAAATAGGATAGACAAAATGCAAGAAACATTTAACAAGGACCTAGAAGAACTAAGGAGGAAAGAAGCAACGATGAACAACACAATAAATGATATTTAAAATACTCTAGAAGGGATCAATAGCAGTATAACTGAGGGAGACGAACAGATAAGTGACCTGGAAGTTAAAATAGTGGAAATAACTACTGCAGAGCAGAATAAAGAAAAAAGAATGAAAGAACTGAGGACAGTCTCAGAGACTTCTGGGACAACATTAAACGAATCAACATTCGAATTATAGGGGTGCCAGAAGAAGAAGAGAAAAAGAAAGGGACTGAGAAAATATTTGAAGAGATTATAGTTGAAAACTTCGCTAATATGGGAAAGGAAATAGTTTATCAAGTCCTGGAAGCACAGAGAGTCCCATACAGGATAAATCCAAGGGGAAACACGCCAAGACACATATGAATCAAACTATCAAAAATTAAATATAAAGAAAACATATTAAAAGCAGCAAGGGAAAAACAAGAAATAACACACAAGGGAATCCCCATAAGGTTACCAGCTGATCATTCAGCAAAAACTCTGCAAGCCAGAAGGGAGTGGCAGGAAATATTTAAAGTGATGAAGGAGAAAAACCTAAAACCAAGATTACTCTACCCAGCAATGATCTCATTCAGATTTGATAGAGAAATTAAAACCTTTGCAGACAAGCAAAAGCTGAGAGAGTTCAGCACCACAAAACCAGCTTTACAACAAATGCTAAAGGAACTTCCCTAGTCAAGAAACACAAGAGAAGGAAAACACCTACAATAACAAACCTGAAACATTTAAGAAAATGGGAAGAGGAACATACATATCGATAATTACCTTAAATGTAAATGGATTAAATGCTTCCACCAAAAGACATAGACTGGCTGAATGGATACAAAACAAGACCCATATATATGCTGTCTACCAGAGACCCAGTTCAGACCTAGGGACACATACAGACTGAAAGTGAGGGGATGGAAAAAGATGTTCCATGCAACTGGAAATCAAAAAAAGCTGGAGTAGCAATTCTCATGTCAGACAAAATAGACTTTGAAATAAAGATATTACAAGAGACAAAGAAGGACACTACATAATGATCTAAGGGAACGATCCAAGAAGAAGATATAACAATTGTAAATATTTATGCACCCAACATAGGAGCACCTCAATAAATAAGGCAATTACTAACAGCCATATAAGGGGAAATCAACAGTAACACAGTCATAGAGGGCACTTTAACACCCCACTTTCACCAATGGACAGATCATCCAAAATGAAAGTAAATAAGGAAACAAAAGCTTCAAATGATACATCAAAGAAGATGGACTTAATGAATATTTATAGGACATTCCACCCAAAAACAACAGAATACACATTTTTCTCAAGTGCTCATGGAATATTCTCCAGGATAGATCATATCTTGGGTCACAAATCAAGCCTTGGTAAATTTAAGAAAATTGAAATCGTATCAAGTATCTTTTGCGACAACAACACTATGAGACTAGATATCAATTACAGGAAAAGATCTGTAAAAAATACAAACACGTGGAGGCTACACAATACACTACTTAATAACGAAGTGATCACTGAAGAAATCAAAGGGGAAATCAAAAAATAACTAGAAACAAATGACAATGGAGACACGATGACCCAAAACCTATGGGATGCAGCAAAAGCAGTTCTAAGACGGAAGTTTATAGCAATACAATCCTACCTTAAGAAACAGGAAACATCTCAAATAACCTAACATTGCACCTAAAGCAATTAGAGAAAGAAAAACAACAAAAAAAATACCCCAAGTTAGCAGAAGGAAAGAAATCATAAAAATCAGATCAGAAATAAATGAAAAAGAAATGAAGGAAACAATAGCAAAGATCAATAAAACTAAAAGCTGGTTATTTGAGAAGATAAACAAAATTGATCAACCATTAGCCAGACTCATCATGAAAAAAAGTTTGAAGACTCAAATCAATAGAAATAGAAATGAAAAAGGAGAGGTAACAACTGACACTTCAGAAATACAAAAGATCATGAGAGATTACTACAAGAACCTCTATGACAATAAAATGGACTACCTGGAAGAAATGGACAAATTCTTACAAATGCACAACGTGCCGAGACTGAACCAGGAAGAAATAGAAAATATGAACAGACCAATCACAAGCACTGAAATTGAAACTGTGATTAAACATCTTACAACAAACAAAAGCCCAGGACCAGATGGCTTCACAGGCAAATTCTATCAAACATTTAGAGAAGAGCTAACACCTATCCTTCTCAAACTCTTCCAAAATATTGCAGAGGGAGGAACACTCCCAAACTCATTCTATGAGGCCACCATCACCCTGATACCAAAACCAGACAAAGATGTCACAAAGAAAGAAAACTACAGGCCAATATCACTGGTGAACATAGATGCAAAAATCCTCAACAAAATACTAGCAAACCGAATCCAATAGCATATTAAAAGGATCATACACCATCACTAAGTGGGGTTTATCCCAGGAATGCAAGGATATTTCAATATACGCAAATCAATAAACGTGATACACTATATTAACAAATTGAAGGAGAAAAACCATATGATCATCTCAGTAGATGCAGAGAAAGCTTTCGACAAAATTCAACACCCATTTATGATAAAAGCCCTGCAGAAAGTAGGCATAGAGGGAACTTTCCTCAACATAATAAAGGCCATATATGGCAAACCCACAGCCAACATCATCCTCAATGGTGAAAAACTGAAGCCATTTCCACTAAGATCAGGAACAAGACAAGTTTTCCCACTCTCACCACTATTATTCAACATAGTTTTGGAAGTTGTAGCCACAGGAATCAGAGAAGAAAAAGAAATAAAAGGAATCCAAATCGGAAAAGAAGAAGTAAAGCTGTCACTGTTTGCAGATGACATGATACTATACATAGAGAATCCTAAAGGTGCCACCAGAAAACTCCTAGAGCTAATCAATGTATTTGGTAAAGTAGCAGGATACAAAATTAATGCACAAAAATCCCATAGACTAATGATGAAAAATCTGAAAGTGAAATTAAGAAAACAGTCCCATTTACCATTGCAACATGAAGAATAAAATATCTAGGAATAAACCCACCTAAGAAGACAAAAGACTTGTATGCAGAAAATTATAAGACACTGATGAAAGAAATTAAACATGATAAAAGAGATAGAGAGATATACCATGTTCTTGGATTGGAAGAATCAACATTGTGAAAATGACTCTACTACACAAAGCAATCTACAGATTCAATGCAATCCCTATCAAACTACCACTGGCATTGTTCACAGAACTAGAACAAAAAATTTCACAATTTGTATGGAAACACAAAACACCCCGAATAGCCAAAGCAATCTTGAGAACGAAAAACGGAGCTGGAGGAATCACGCTCCCGACTTCAGACTATATTACAAAGCTACAGTATTCAAGACAGTATGGTACTGGCACAAAAACAGAAACATAGATCAATGGAACAGGATAGAAAGCTCAGAGATAAACCCACGCACATAAGGTCACCTCATCTTTGATAAAGGAGGCAAGCATAAACAGTGAAGAAAAGACAGCCTCTTCAAAAAGTGGTGCTGGGAAAACCGGACAGATACATGTAAAAGTATGAAATTAGAATACTCCCTAACACCATACACAAAAATAAACCCAAAATTGATTAAAGACCTAAATGTAAGGGAAGACACTATCAAACTCTTAGAGGAAAACATAGGCAGAACAGTCTATGACATAAATCACAGCAAGATCCTTTTTGATCCATCTCCTCGAGAAATGGAAATAAAAACAAAAATAAACAAATGGGACCTAATGAAACTTAAAAGCTTTTGCACAGCAAAGGAAGCCATAAACCAGACCAAAAGACAACCCTCAGAATGGGAGAAAATTTTTGCAAATGAAGCAACTGACAAAGGATTAATCTCCAAGATTTACAAGCAGCTCATGCATCTCAATAAGAAAAAAAACAAAGGACCCAATCCAAAAATGGGCAGAAGACCTAAATAGACATTTCTCCAAAGAAGATATACAGATTGCCAACAAACACATGAAAGAATGCTCAACTTCATTAATCATTAGAGAAATGCAAATCAAAACTACAATGAGATATCATCTCACACCAGTCAGAATGGCCATCAACAAAAAATCTAGAAACATTAAATGCTGGAGAGGGTGTGGAGTAAAGAGAACCTGTTGCACTGTTGGTGGGAATGTAAGTTGATACAGCCACTATGGAGAACAGTATGGTGGTTCCTTAAAACACTAAAAATAGAACTACCTTACGACCCAGCAATCCCACTACTGGGCATAGGGAGGGTGGGATGGAGGGATATGCAAGAAGGAAGAGATATGGGAACATATGTATATGTATAGTTGATTCACTTTGTTATAATGCAGAGACTAACACACCATTGTAAAGCAATTATACTCCAATAAAGATGTTAAAAAAATGTAAATCCATATGATCATAGAAGGAAATCAAAAAATAATTTCTGGAAGTAAAAAGGATACAGCAATATAAAGCATGTTATTTGGAAACAAGTATAGAGATACTAGAAGAAATGGTTAAATAAATTGGTGGTATTTGAAAAAAAAAAGAGTAAAGTTTTGCTATTTGTAACAACATGGATGAACTTGGAGGGTACTATGCTAAATGAAATAAGTCAGACAGAGAAAGTCAAATAGTGTATGATATCAATTATATGTGGAATCTTAAAAATAAAACACACTGTGATTATAATAGAAATGAAACAAACTCCCATATATAGAGTACAAACTAGTGGTTACCAGTGGGGAAAGGGGCAACATAAGGCTAGGGGACTAAGGTACAAATTGCTATGTATAAAATAAATAAGTTACAAGGATATATTGTACAACACAGGGAATATAGTTAATATTTTATAATAACTATAAATGGAACACAACATTTAAAATTGTAAATCACACTGTTGTACAACTGAAACTGATATAATATTGTGCATCAACTGTACCTCATTAAAGATAAAATAAGATAAAATTAGCCAATTAGATAAACAAAAAGAAAAAGCATGGAAAAGAGTGAAGAAAGCCTATGAGAATTATCGGAAAATATTCTGAAAATGAATATATACATAATGGGAGTTGCCTAAGGAGAACAGAAAAAGAAAGGGGCATAAAGGTAATAATAAAATAAAATAAAAAAACACCTGAATGTCCCAATCTGAGAAGAGATATGGACATCCAGATACAGTAAGCACAAGGGTCTCCAAATAACATCAAGCCACAATTGATTACCCAGACATATTATAATCATTGTTAACAATCAAAAACAAAGATAGATTAATATCTATATTTTCTTCAATGAATTTTATGGTTACAGGTCTTTAATCCATTTTGATTTGCTTTGTGTGATTGGTGTATGATAGGGGTACAGTTTCATTCTTTTGCACCTGACTGTCCAGTGTTCTCAACACCATTCATTGACTGAAGAGACTATTCTTTCCCCATTGCATATTCTGGGCTCCAGTGTCATAAATTAATTGACCATATAGACACAGGTTTAATTCTGGGCTCTCTATACTGTTCCACTGATTTATATGCCTGTGTTTATGCCAATACCATAATATTTAAAATTTTTATCTATTTTTTCTTTTTTTGATTTTAATTTTTAGTAAAATTTTAAATGTTACTTTCCATTTACAATTATTACGAAGAATTGAATATATTCCTCGTGTTGTAAAATCATTCTTGAGCCTACCTTACACCCAATAGTTTGTGCATCCCACTCCCCAACCCCTGTAATGCCCCTCTCCCCACTCCCCACTGGTAAGCACCATTTTGAGCTCTATATCTATGAGTCTGCTTCTTTGTTTTTATATTTTCTAGTTTGCTGAATTTTTTTAACATCTTTATTGGAGTATAATTGCTTTACAATGGTGTGTTAGCTTCTGCTTTATAACAAAGTGAATCAGTTGTACATATACATATGTTCCCATATCTCTTCCCTCTTGCAACTCCCTCCCTCCCACCCTCCCTATCCCACCCCTCTAGGTGGTCACAAAGCACCGAGCTGATCTCCCTGTGCTATGAGGCTGCTTCCCAGTAGCTATGTATTTTACGTTTGGTAGTGTATATATGTCCTTGCCACTCTCTCACTTTTTCACAGCTTATCTTTCCCCCTCCCCATACCCTCAAGTCCATTCTCTAGTAGGTCTGTGTCTTTATTCCCATCTTACCGCTAGGTTCTTTATGACCTCTTTTTTTCCCCCTTAGATTCCATATATATGTGTTAGCACACTGTATTTGTTTTCACTTTCTGACTTACTTCACTCTGTATGACAGACTCTAACTCCATCCACCTCACTAAAAATAACTCCATTTCGTTTGTTTTTATGGCAGAGTAATATTCCATTGTATATATGTGCCACATCTTCTTTATCCATTCATCCGATGATGGACACTTAGGTTGCTTCCATGTCCTGGCTATTGTAAATAGAGCTGCAATGAACATTTTGGTACATGACTCTTTTTGAATTATGGTTTTCTCAGGGTATATGCCCAGTAGTGGGATTGCTGGGTCATATGGTAGTTCTATTTTTAGTTTTTTAAGGAACCTCCCTACTGTTCTCCATAGTGGCTGTATCAATTTACATTCCCACCAAGAGTGCAAGTGTTCCCATTTCTCCACACCCTCTCCAGCATTTATTGTTTCTAGATTTTTTGATGATGGCAATTCTGACCGTTGTGAGATGATATCTCATTGTAATTTTAATTTGCATTTCTCTAATGATTAATGATGATGAGCATTCTTTCATGTGTTTGTTGGCAATCTGTATATCTTCTTCGGAGAAATGTCTATTTAGGTCTTCTGCCCATTTTTGGATTGGGTTGTTTGTTTTTTTGTTACCGAGCTGCATGAGCTTCTTGTAAATTTTGGAGAGTAATCCTTTGTCAGTTGCTTCATTTGCAAATATTTTCTCCCATTCTGAGGGTTGTCTTTTTGTCTGGTTTATGGTTTCCTTTGCTGTGCAAAACCTTTTAAGTTTCATTAGGTCACATTTGTTTACTTTTGTTTTTATTCCCATTTCTCGAGGAGGTGGATCAAAAAGGATATTGCTGTGATTTATGTCATAGAGTGCTCTGCCTATGTTTTCCTCTAAGTGTTTGATATTGTCTGCCCTTACATTTAGGTCTTTAATCCATTTTGAGTTTATTTCTGTGTATGGTGTTAGGGAGTGTTTTAATTTCATACTTTTACATGTACCTGTCCAGTTTTCCCAGCACCACTTATTGAAGAGGCTGCCTTTTCTCCACTGTATATGCTTGCCTCCTTTATCAAAGATAAGGTGACCATATGTGCGTGGGTTTATCTCTGGGCTTTCTATCCTGTTCCACTGGTCTATATTTCTGTTTTTTTGCCAGGAGCATACTCTCTTGATTACTGTAGCTTTGTAGTGTAGTCTGAAGTCAGGGAGCCTGATTCTTCCAGCTCCATTTTTTGCTCTCAAGATTGCTTTGGTTATTCAGGGTCTTTTGTGTTTCCATACAAATTGTGAAATTTTTTGTTCTAGTACTGTGAAAAATGCCAGAGGTAGTTTGATAGGGATTGCATTTAATCTGTAGATTGCTTTGTGTAGTAGAGTCATTTTCACAATGTTGATTCTTCCAATCCAAGAACATGGTATATCTCTCCATCTATTTGTATCATCTTTAATTTCTTTCATTAGTGTCTTATAATTTTCTGCATACAGGTCTTATATCTCCTTAGGTAGGTTTATTCCTAGATATTTTATTCCTTTTGTTGCAATGGTAAATGGGCGTGTATCCTTAAATTCTCTTTCAGATTTTTCATCATTAATGTATAGGAATGCAAGAGATTTCTGTTCATTAATTTTGTATCCTGCTACTCTACCAAATTCATTGATTAGTTCTAGTAGTTTTTTAGTAGCCTCTTTAGGATTCTGGATGTATAGTATCATGTCATGTGCAAAGAGTGACAGCTTTACTTCTTCTTTTCCGATTTGGATTACATTTATTTCTTTTTCTTCTCTGATTCCTGTGGCTACAACTTCCAAAACTATGTTGAATAATAGTGGTGAGAGTGGGCAACCTTGTCTTGTTCCTGATCTTAGTGGAAATGGCTTCAGTTTTTCACCATTGAGGATGATGTTGGCTGTGGGTTTGCCATATATGGCCTTTATTATGATGAGGAATATTCCCTCTATGTCTACTTTCCCAAGGGCTTTTATCATAAATGGATGTTGAATTCTGTCGAAAGCTTTCTCTGCATCTATTGAGATGATCATATAGTTTTTCTCCTTCAATTTCTTAATATGGTGTATTACATTGATTGAATTGCGTATAGTGAAGAATCCTTGCATTCCTGGAATAAACCCCACTTGATCATGGTGTATGATCCTTTTAATGTGCTGTTGCATTCTGTTTGCTAGTATTTTGTTGAGGATTTTTGCATCTATGTTCATCAGTGATATTGGCCTGTAGTTTTCTTTCTTTGTAACATCTTTTTCTGGTTGTGGTATCAGGGTGATGGCCTCGTAGAATGAGTTGGGGAGTGTTCCTCCATCTGCAATATTTTGGAAGAGTTTGAGAAGGACAGCTGTTAGCTCTTCTCTAAATGTTTGATAGAAATTGCCTGTGAAGCCATCTGGTCCTGGGCTTTTGTTTGTTGTAAGATTTTTAATCACAGTTTCAATTTCAGTGCTTGTGATTGGTCTGTTCATATTTTCTATTTCTTCTTGGTTCAGTCTTGGTAGGTTGTGCATTTCTAAGAAATTGTCCATTTCTTCCAGGTTATCCATCTTATTGTCAGAGAGTTGCTTGTAGTAATCTCTCATGATCATTTGTATTTCTGCAGTGTCAGTTGTTACCTCTCCTTTTTCATTTCTAATTCTATTGATTTTAGTCTTCTAGCTTTTTTCCTTGAATGTGTCTGACTAATGGTTTATTAATTTTGTTTACCTTCTCAAAGAACCAGCTTTTAGTTTTATCGTTTTGTCCTATCGTTTCCTTCATTTTTTTTCATTTATTTCTGATATGATCTTTATGATTTCTTTCCTTCTGCTCACTTTGGGGTTTTTTTGTTCTTCTTTCTCTAATTGCTTTAGGTGCAAGGTTAGGTTGTTTATTTGAGATGTTTCCTGTTTCTTAAGGTAGGATTGTATTGCTATAGACTTCGCTCTTAGAACTGCTTTTGCTGCATCCCATAGGTTTTGGGTCGTCGTGTCTCCATTGTCATTTGTTTCTAGGTATTTTTTGATTTCTCCTTTGATTTCTTCAGTGATCACTTCGTTATTAAGTAGTGCATTGTGTAGCCTCCATGTGTTTGTATTTTTTGCAGATCTTTTCCAGTAATTGATATCTAGTCTCATAGCGTTGTGGTCAGAAAAGGTACTTGATACGATTTCACTTTTCTTAAATTAACAAGGCTTGATTTGTGACCCAAGATATGATCTATCCTGTAGAATATTCCATGAGCACCTGAGAAAAATGTGTATTCTGTTGTTTTTGGGTGGAATGTCCTATAAATATCCACTAAGTCAATCTTGTTTAATGTATCATTTGAAGCTTGTGTTTCCTTATTTATTTTCATTTTGGATGATCAGTCCATTGGTGTAAGTGGGGTGTTAAAGTCCCCTAGTATGATTGTGTTACTGTTGATTTCCCCTTTTATATCTGTTAGTGTTTGCCTTATATATTGAGGTGCTTGTGTTGGGTGCATAAATATTTACAATTGTTATATCTTCTTCTTGGATCGATTCCTCGATCATTATGTAGTGTCCTTCTTTGTCTCTTGTAATAGTCTTTATTTAAAAGTCTATTTTGTCTGATATGAGAACTGCTACTCCAGCTTACTTTTGAATTCCATTTGCATGCAATATCCTTTTCCATCCTCTCACTTTCAGTCTGTATGTGTCCCTAGGTCTGTAGTCTGTCCCTTGTAGACAACATATATACAGGTCTTGTTTTTGTATCCATTCAGCCAGTCTGTGTCTTTTCATGGGAGCATTTAATCCATTTTCATTTAAGGTAATTATCAATGTGTATGATCCTATTCCCATTTTCTTAAATGTTTTGGGTTTGTTACTGTAGTTTTTTTTCTTCTCTTGTGTTTCTTGCCTAGAGAAGTTCCTTTAGCATTTGTTGTAAAGCTGGTTTTGTGGTGCTGAACTCTCTCAGCTTGTGCTTGTCTGTAAAGTTTTTAATTTCTCCATCAAATCTGAGTGAGATCCTTGCTGGGTAGAGTAATCTTGGTTGTAGGTTTTTCTCCTTCATCACTTTACATATAGCCTGCCACTCCCTTCTGGCTTGCAGAGTTTCTGCTGAAAGATCAGCTGTTAACCTTATGGGGATTCCCTTGTGTGTTATTTGTTGTTTTCCCCTTGCTGCTTTTAATATGTTTTCTTTGTATTTAATTTTTGATAGTTTGATTAATATGTGTCTTGGCGTGTTTCTCCTTGGATTTATCCTGTATGGGACTCTCTGTGCTTCCAGGACTTGATTAACTATTTCCTTTCCCATATTAGGGAAGTTTTCAACTATAATCTCTTCAAATATTTTCTCAATCCCTTTCTTTTTCTCTTCTTCTTCTGGGACCCCTATAATTCGAATGTTGGTGCGTTTAATGTTGTCCCAGAAGTCTCTGAGACTGTCCTCAGTTCTTTCATTCTTTTTTCTTTATTCTGCTCTGCAGTAGTTATTTCCACTATTCTATCTTCCAGGTCACTTACCCATTCTTCTGCCTCAGTTATTCTGCTATTGATCCCTTCTAGAGTATGTTTAATTCATTTATTGTGTTGTTCATCATTTATTGTTTACTCTTTAGTTCTTCTAGGTCCTTGTTAATTGTTTCTTGCATTTCTTCTATTCTATTTCCAAGATTTTGGATCATCTTTACTATCATTATTCTGAATTCTTTTTCAGGTACACTGCCTATTTCCCCTTCATTTGTTAGGTCTGGTGTTTTTTTACTTTGCTCCTTCATTTTCTGTGTATTTTTCTGTCTTCTCATTTTGCTTATCTTACTGTGTTTGGGGTCTCCTTTTTGCAGGCTGCAAGTTCGTAGTTCCTGTTGTTTTTGTTATCTGTCCCCAGTGGCTAAAGTTTGTTTAGTGGGTTGTGTAGGCTTCCTGGTGGAGGGGACTAGTGCCTGTGTTCTGGTGGATTAGGCTGGATCTTTCCTTTCTGGTAGGCACGTCCACATCTGGTGGTGTGTTTTGGGGTGTCTGTGGCCTTATTCTGATTTTAGGGAAACTGTCTGCTAATGGATGGGGCTGTGTTCCTGTCTTGCTAGTTGTTTGGCATAGTGTGTCCAGCACTGTTGTTTGCTGGTCATTGAGTGCAGCTGTGTCTTGGTGTTGAGATGGAAATCTCTGGGAGATTTTCACCATTTGGTATTATGTGGAGCTGGGAGGTCTCTTGTGGACTAGTGTCCTGAAGTTGGCTCTCCCACCTCAGAGGCACAGCCCTGATGCCTGGCTGGAGCACCAAGTGTCTTTTATGCACATGGCTCAGAATAAAAGGGAGAAAAAATAGAAAGAAAGAAATTAAGAGGATAAAATAAAATAAAATAAAGTAAGATAAAATAAAATAAAGTTATTAAAATAAAAAATAATTATTAAGAAAAAAATTTTTTTAAAGTAAAAACAAACAAACAAGCAAAAAAACGGACGGACAGATCCCTAGGACAAATGGTGAAAGCAAAGTTATACAGTCAAAATCTCACACAGAATCATACACATACACACTCACAAAAAGAGGAAAGGGTGAAAAAATAATATATCTTGCTCCCAATGTCCACATCCTCAATTTGGGATGATTCGTTGTCTTTTCAGGTGTTCCACAGATGCAGGGTACATCACGTTGATTGTGAAGATTTAATCCACTGCTCCTGAGGCTGCCGTGAGAGATTTCCCTTTCTCTTCTTTGTTCGCACAGCTCCTGGGGTTCAGCTTTGGATTTGGAACCCCCTCTGCATGTAGGTCGCCTGAGGCATCTGTTCCTGCTGAGACAGGACTGGGTTAAGGGAGCAGCTGATTTGGGGCTCTGGCTTGCTTGGGCCTGGGGGAGGGAGGGGTACAGAGTGCGGGGCGAGCCTGAGGCCGCCGTGACATTGCATGAGCCTGAGACGCGCCGTGCGTTCTCCCGGGAAGTTGTCCCTGGGTCATGGGTCCCTGGCAGTGGCGGGATGCACAGGCTCCCGGGCCGGGTGTTGTGGATAGTGACCTGTGGTCTCACCCAGGCTTTTTGGTGGCGACAGCAGCAGCCTTAGCATCCCATACCCGTCTCTGGGGTGCGTGGTGACAGCTGCGGCTCGCGCCCGTACCTGGAACACCTTTAAGTGGTGCTCTGAATCCCGTCTCCTTGCGCACCAGGAAACAAAGAGGGAAGAAAAAGTCTCTTGCCTCTTAGGCAGCTCCAGACTTTTTCCCAGACTCCCTCCCGGCTAGCTGTGATGCACTAACCCCTTCAGGCTGAGTCCACGCCTCCAACCCCAGTCCTCTCCCTGGGGTCCAACTGAAGCCCGAGCCTCAGCTCCCAGCCCCCGCCCGCCCTGGCGGGTGAGCAGACAAACCTGTCGGGCTGGTGAGTGCTGGTCGGCATCGATCCTCTGTGCGGGAATCTCTCCGCTTTGCCCTACTCACCCCTGTGGCTGCGATATCCTCCGCGGCTCCGAAGCTTCCCCCCTCCACCACCCTCAGTCTCCGCCCGCAAAGGGGCTTCTTAGTGTGTGGAAACCTTTCCTCCTCCACAGCTCCCTCCCACTGGTGCTGGTCCCATCCCTATTCTTTTGTCTCTGTTTTTTCTTTTTTATTTTGCTCTACCCAGGTACGTGGGGAGTTTCTTGCCTTTTGGGAGGTCTGAGGTCTTCGGCCAGCACTCAGTGGGTGTTCTATAAGAGCAGTTCTACATGTAGATGTATTTGTGATGTATCTGTTGGGAGGAAGGTCTCCACGTCTTACTCTTCCGCCATCGTCTCCTCTCCTCTGTTTTATTTTTTGATTCTACATATAAGTGTTATCAAACACTCTTTTTCTTTGTCTGACTAATTTCACTTAGCATAATACCATCCAAGTTCATCTATGTCGCTGAAAATAACAAAATTTCATTATTTTATGTCTGAGTAGTATTCCATTTTATTAATATAGCACATCTTCTTTATCCATTCATCTGTTGATGGACACTTAGGTTTCTGCCACATCTTGGCAATTGTAAATAATGCTACTATTAACGTTGACATGCAAGCCTCTTTTCAAATGAGTGTTTTGTTGTTTTTCCAGATATATATTCAGTAGTGGAATTGCTGGGTCATATGGTATCTCTACTTTCAGTTTTTTGAGAAACCTCCATACTGTTTTCCACAGTGGCTGCACCACTTAAGTTTCCACCATCAGTGAACAAGAGTTCACTTTTCTCCACATCCTCACCAACATTTGTTATTTGGGTTCTTTTTTATGATAGCCATTCTGACAGTTGTGAAGTGATACCTCCTTGTGGTTTTGATTTGTATTTCCCTGATGATTAGCAATTTTGAGCAGTTTTGCATCTGCCAGTTGGCCATCTGCATTTCCTATTTGGAAAAATGTTCAGTCTTTCTGCCCCACCCCGTTTTTAAAAATTGGGTTGCTTGTTTTTTGATGTTGAGTTATATTTGCTGTTTTTATATGTTGGATATTAATCGCTTATTGGTCATATCATTTGCAAACATCTTATCCCATTCAGTAGGTTGTCTTGTTTTGTTGATTGTTTTATTTACTGTGCAAAAGATTTTCAATTTCATTAGGTTCCATTTGTTTATTTTTATTTTTATTGTCTTTACTTTTAGAGATGGATCCCCAAAAAAATATTGCTGCAATTTATGTCAAAGTGTGTTCTGCCTAAATTTTCCTCTAGGAGCTTTATAGGATCAGGTCTTACATTTAGGTCTTTAATCCATTTTTGTATATGGTGTTAGAGAATGTTTTAGTTTCATTCTTTTACATGTAGCTTTCCAGCACCACTTATTGAAGAGACTTTCTTTTCTCCATTGTATATTCTTGCATTCTTTGCCATAGATTAATTGACCAGAAGTGCATGGGTTTATTTCTGGGTTCTCTATCCTGTTCCATTGGTCTATGTGTCTGCTTTTGTGGCAGTACAATGCTATTTTGATTACTGTAGCTTTGTAGTATAGTCTGAAGTCAGGAAGAATGATTCCTCCACCTCTGTTCTTTCTGAACATTGTTTTGGCTATTTGGGGTCTTTTGTGTTTCCATATAAATTTTAAAAGTATTTGTTTTAGTTCTGTGAAAAATGCCATTGATATTTTGATAGGGACTGCACTGAATCTATAGATTGCCTTTGGTAGTATGGTCATTTTAACAATATTGATTCTTCCAATCCAAGAACATGGTATATTTTTCCATCTGTTTTTTCTTCTTCAATTTCTTTCATCAGTGTTTTATAGTTTTCTGAGTACAGGTGTTTTGCCCCCTTAGGTAGGTTTATTCCTAGTATTTTATTTTTTTTGATGCAATGGTAAATGAAAATGTTCCTTTAACTTTTTTTCTTATTGTTTGCTGTTAGAGTATAGAAATGCAACAGATTTATATATATTAATTTTTTATCCTGCAACTTTACCAAATTGATTGATGAGCTCTAGTAGTTTTCTGGTGTCATCTTTAGGATTTTCTATATATAATATCATGTCACCTAGAAACAGTGACAATTTTACTTCCTCCTTTCCAATTTAGATTCCTTTCATTTCTCTTTCTTCTCTGACTGCTGTGGCTAGGACATCCAAAGCTATGTTGAGGAAAAGTGGTGAGAGTGGACATCCTCATCTTATTTTTGATCTTAGAGGAAGTGCTTTCAGCTTTTCACTGTTGAGTATCATGTTTGCTGTGGGTTTGTCATATATGGCCTTTATTATGTTGAAGTATGTTACCTCTATGCCCACTTTCTATACAGCTTTAATCATAAATTGTGTTGAATTTTATCAAAAGATTTTTCTGCACCTTTTGAGTTGATCTTATGGTTTTTATTCTTCAATTTGTTAATGTGGTGTATCACACTGAATGATTTGCCAATATTGAAATATCCTTGCATCCCTGGGATAAATCTCACTTGATCATGGTGTATGATTCTTTTAATGTACAGTTGGATTCGGTTTGCTAGTATTTTGTTGAGGATTTATGCATCTATGTTCATCATTGATAATGGCCTGTAATTTTCTTTTTTGTGTGATATCTTTGTCTGGTTTTGGTAGTAGGGTTATGCTGGACTCATAGAATGATTTCAGAAGTGTTGCTTCCTCAGTGATCATTTTGATTATTATAGGTCTGTAATATAGTTTGAAAGCAGAAATTGTGATACCTCTAGATTTATTCCTTTTTATGAAGAATTTTGGCTCTTTGGGGTCTTTTGTGTTTCCATATCAATTTCAGTATTGGTTGTTTTTTTTCTATTTCTGTGAAAAATATTAGAAGTATAATAGGGATTCCATTGAATCTTTAACTCACTTTGGGTAGTATGAACATTTTAACAAAATTGTTTCTTTCAACACATGAGCATGGGCTATCTTTACACCTAATTGTGTCTCCTCCAATTCCTTTAATCAATGTCTTATAGTTTTCAGTGTACAGATCTCTCACCTCCTTGGTTAATTTTATTCCTAATTATTTTACTCTTTTTGATGTAACTATAAATTGCAATCCTACTTGATCATGGTGTATGATATTTTTAATATACTGTTGAATTTTGTTTGCTAATATTTTGTTGATGATATTTGCATTGAATTTTTTCAAGAATATTGCTCTGTAATTTTCTTCTCATAGTACCCTTGTCTGATTTTGAGATCAAGGTAACATTGGCCTACAAAATGAGTTTCAAAGTGCTACCTTCTCTTCTATTTTTTGAAGATTCAAAGAAGGATTAGTCTCATTTCTTTATTAAATAATTGGTAGAATTCACCAGTTAAGGTTTCTGGTCTTGAACTTTTATTTACTGAGAGGTTTTAATTACAGACTCAATCTATTTACTAGTAATTGATTGATTCATATTTTCTATTTATTCATGGTTCAGTTTATAAGTTTCAAGGAATTTATCCCTTTCTTCAAGGTTGTCCAATTTTGGGGGTATAATTGTTCACATTAGTTTATTATGACCCTATTTATTTATGTGATATCAGTTGTAATATCTCTTCTTTCATTTATAATTCTATTTTAGTACTCTCTCTTTTCCTCTTGGTAAATACAGCTAAAAGTTTGTCTTTATTTATCCTTCCAAAAAATCAGCCCTTAGCTTCATTGGTCTTTTCTGTTGTCTTTTTAGTCTCTATTTCATTTATTTCAGCTCTGATCTTTGTTATTTTATTCTTTCTACCAACACTGGGCTTAGTTTTTCATTCCATTCCTAGTTCCCTGTGGTCTAAAGTTAGTATTAGAAGTCTTTCTTTTCTCCTTAATGTAAGCACAAACTACGTTCTTAGAAGTGTTTTTGCTGAATTCCATAATTTTTGATATATTGTATTTATATTTTTATAAGCTTTTATAAGATTTTTATAAGTAAGCTTTACAATGGTGTGTTAGTTTCTGCTTTATAACAAAGTGAATCAGTTATACTTATACATATGTTCCCATATCTCTTCCTTCTTGCATCTCCCTCCCTCCCACCCTCTCTACCCCACCCCTCTAGGTGGTCACAAAGCACAGAGCTGATCTCCCTGTGCTATGCGGTTGCTTCCCACTAGCTATCTATTTTACATTTGGTAGTGTATATATGTCCATGCCACTCTCTCACTTTCTCCCAGCTTACCCTTCCCCCTCCCCATATCCTCAAGTCCATTCTCTAGTAGGTCTGTGTCTTTATTCCCGTCTTGCCACTAGGTTCTTCATGACCTTTTTTTCCCCCTTAGATTCCATATATATGTGTTAGCATACTGTATTTGTTTTTCTCTTTCTGACTTAATTCACTCTGTATGACAGACTCTAGGTCCATCCACCTCACTACAAATATCTCAATTTCGTTTCTTTTTATGGCTGAGTAATATTCCATTGTATATATGTGCCACATTTTCTTTATCCATTCACCTGTCGATGGACAGGCTTCCATGCCCTGGCTACTGTAAATAGAACTGAAATGAACATTTTGGTACATGACTCTTTCTGAAATATGGTTTTCTCAGGGTATATGCCCAGTAGTGGGATTGGTGGGTCGTATGGTAGTTCTATTTTTAGTGTTTTAGGGAACCTCCATAATGTTCTCCATAGTGGCTGTATCAATTTACATACCCAACAACAGTGCAAGAGGGTTCCCTTTTCTCCACACCCTTTCCAGCATATATTGTCTCTAGATTTTTTGATGATGGCCATTCTGACTGGTGTGAGATATGTCACTGTAGTTTTGATTTGCATTTCTCTAATGATTAATGATGCTGAGCATTCTTTCATGTGTTTCTTGGCAATCTGTATATCTTCTATGGAGAAATGTCTATTTAGGTCTTCTGCCCATTTTTGGATTGGGTTGTTTATTTTTTTGATATTGAGCTGCATGAGCTGCTTGTAAATCTTGGAGATTAATCCTTTGTCAGTTGCTTCACTTGCAAATATTTTCTCCCATTCTGAGGGTTGTCTTTTTGTCTGGTTTATGGTTTCCTTTGCTGTGAAAAAGCTTTTAAGTTTCATTAAGTCCAATTTGTTTTTTTGTGTTTTTATTTCCATTTCTCTAGGAGCTGGGTCAAAAAGGATCTTGCTGTGATTTATGTCATAGAGTGGTCTGCCTATGTTTTCCTCTAAGAGTTTGACAGTGTCTGGCCTTACATTTAGGTCTTTAATCCATTTTGAGTTTATTTCTGTGTATGGTGTTAGAGAGTGTTTTAATTTCATACTTTTACATGTACCTGTCCAGTTTTTCCAGCACCACTTATTGAAGAGGCTGCCTTTTCTCCACTGTATATGCTTGCCTCCTTTATCAAAGATAACGTGACCATATGTGCGCGGGTTTATCTCTGGGCTTTCTATCCTGTTCCACTGGTCTATATTTCTGTTTTTATGCCAGTACCATACTCTCTTGATTACTGTAGCTTTGTAGTGTAGTCTGAAGTCAGGGAGCCTGATTCTTCCAGCTCCATTTTTCGTTCTCAAGATTGCTTTTGGCTATTCGGGGTCTTTTGTGTTTCCATACAAATCGTGAGATTTTTTTTTTCTGTGAACAATGCCAGTGATAGTTTGATAGGGATTGCTTTGAATCTGTAGATTGTTTTGGGTAGTAGAGTCATTTTCACAATGTTGATTCTTCCAATCCAAGAACATGGTATATCTCTCCGTCTATTTGTGTCATCTTTAATTTCTTTCATCAATGTCTTATAATTTTCTGCATACAGGTCTTTTGTCTCCAACAAACAAAAGCCCAGGACCAGATGGCTTCACAGACGAATTCTACCAAACATTTAGAGAAGAGCTAACGCCTGTCCTTCTCAAACTCTTCCAAAATATTGCAGAGAGTGGAACACTCCCCAACTCATTCTTCGAGGCCACCATCACTGTGATACCAAAACCAGACGAAGATGTCACAAAGAAAGAAAACTACAGGCCAATATCACTGATGAACATAGATGCAACAATCCTCAAGAAAATACTAGCAAACAAAATCCAACAGCACATTAAAAGGATCATACACCATGATCAAGTGGGGTTTATTCCAGGAATGCAAGGCTTCTTCAATATATGCAAATCAATCAATGTGATACACCATATTAACAAATTTAAGGAGAAAAAGCATATGATCATCTCAATAGATGCAGAGAAAGCTTTTGACAAAATTCAACACCCATTTATGATAAAAGCCCTTCAGAAAGTAGGCATAGAGGGAACTTTCCTCAACATAATAAAGGCCATATATGACAAACCACAGCTAACATCGTCCTCAGTGGTGAAAAACTGAAACCATTTTCACTAAGATCAGGAACAAGACAAGGTTGCCCACTCTCACCACTATTATTCAACATAGTTTTGGAAGTTTTAGCCACAGCAATCAAAGAAGAAAAAGAAATAAAAGGAATCCAAATCGGAAAAGAAGAAGTAAAGCTGTCACTGTTTGCAGATGACATGATACTATACATAGAGAATCCTAAAGATGCTACCAGAAAACTACTAGAGGTAATCAATGAATTTGGTAAAGTAGCAGGATACAAAATTAATGCACAGAAATCTCGTGCATTCCTATACACTAATGATGAAAAATCTGAAAGTGAAATTAAGAAAACACTCGCATTTACCATTGCAACAAAAAGAATAAAATATCTAGGAATAAACCTACCTATGAAGATATTTTTTATTTCTGTTGATTTATTCACTGACCCATTGGTTTTTTAATCACATATTTGTATATTTTCCATTTTCCTGCTTGTAATTGATTTCTAATTTCCTGCCATTTTAGTTGGAAAGAAAAAATGTTTGATAGTATTTGTCTTCTTAAAATATTAATAAATGTTGTGGACTAACATGATCTATCTTGGAGAATATTCTATGTGTACTTATGGAGATTACATATTCTCAAGCTGCTGGATGGATATTTCTGTAAATATCTGGTAAGTGCACCTTTTCTAATGTATTGATAGTTCAAGTCTAATGTTTCCTTATTTATTTTCTGTCTGAATGATATATTCCTTGTAGAATGGAAGGTATTATAATGTCAGATTGTTATGTATTGATATCTATTTCATCTTTCATGTCGGTTGATATTTGCTTTATTCTCTTATTATATGATATTTGCTTTGTTCTCCTATGTTGGATGTACAAATATTTTAAAATGTCATATCTTCTTTTTAGATTGAATCATTCTCATTATATTATGACCTTCTTTGTCTCTTGTTAAAGTTTTTGGCTTAAAGTCTATTTTTCTGATATAAGTATAGCTACTCCTGCTTCCTTTTGATTACCACTTGCATGGAATATCTTTTTCTATTAATTCATTTTCACTCTGTGTATGCTTAATGTTGAAAGAATCATAGGAAGCACCATGATGGGATATCTTTTGGAAAAAAATTTATTTTTAAAATTGATGTATAGTTAATTTACAATATTATATAAATTTCAAGTGTACAACAGTGTGATTCAACAGTTTTATAGATTATAATCCATTTAAAGTTATAAAATATTGGCTATATTTCCTGTGCTATGCCATATATCATTGAAGCTTATTTATTTTACACATGGTAGTTTGTACCTCTTAATTCCCTACTCCTATCTTGCTTCTTCCCCCTTCCCTTTCCCCACTGGTTATCATTAGTTTCTTCTCTGTATCTGTGAGCCTGTTTCTGTTTTGTTATATTCAATCCTTTTTTTTAAGTTTTCCACATATAAGTGATAACATACATTATGTATCTTTCTCTGTATGACTTATTTCACTAAGCATAATAATCTCTAGGTCTATCCATGTTGTTGCAAATGGCAATCTTTTATTATTTTTAATGGCTAACATTTCAATTTACAAATGCATCATATCTTCTACATCCATTCATCTGTTGATGGACACTTAGGTTTCTTCAGTATCATGGTTTAGGTAGATAATTGAAGTGCATGTATTTTTTCAAATTAGTGTTTCTGTTTTCTTTGAATTCATAACCAAAAGTGGAATTGCTGGATCATATGGTTGTTCTATTTTTAGTTTTATTATTTCTTATAGTGGCTGCACTAATTTACATTCCCCTAACATTGTACTAGTGTTCCCTTTTGTCCACACCCTTGCCAACAATTTTTTGTGGTCATTTTAATGATAGGCATTCTGGCATGTGTGAGTTGATATCTCACTGTGGTTTTGATTTTTATTTCTCTGATGAGTAGTGTTATCACAATCTTTTTATGTGCCTGTTGGCCATCTGTATGTTTTCTATGGAAAAATGTCTACTAAGGTCTTCTGCCCATTTTTTTAACCACGTTTTTTTAAAATTGTATGAGCTGTGTATATATTTTGAATATAAACCCCTTATCAGTCATCTTGTTTCTAAAATTTTCTCCCATTCAGTTTGTTGTGTTTTCATTTTGTCAATAGTTTCCTTTCCTGTGCAAAAACTTTTATGTTTAACTAGGCCAATTAGTTTATTTTTTCTTTTGTTTCTTTTGCCTTAGGAGAAAGATGTTTTAAAAAAAATATTGTTACCATTTTTGTCAGAGTGTAGTGCGTAAATTTTCTTCTAGGAATTTTATAGTTTCCACTCTTACATTTAGGTCTTTAGTCCATTTTGAGTTTATTTTTGTATGGTGTGAAAAAAATGTTCTAATTTTATTCTTTTATATGTAGCTACCCAGTTTATCCAGCACTACTTATTGAAGAGACTGTATCTTCCCCGTTAATTGACCATAAGTGTCTGGGTTTACGTCTGTGCTCTCTATTCTGTTCCATTGATCTGTGTGTCTGTTTTTGTGCCAGTACCATTCTGTATTTATGACTGTATCTTTGTAATATAGTCTGAAGCCAGAGACCATGATACTTACAGCTTTGTTCTTTTTTCTCAATTCATTTGGTTATTCAAGGTATTTTGTATTTCTACACAAAACTTGAAATTATTTGTTCCAGTTCTGTGAAAAATGTCATGGGTATTTTGATAGGGATTGTATTAAATCTGTAGATTGATTTGGGGAATACAGACATTTTAGCAGTATTAATTCTTCTAATCCTTAAGCACAAAATAGCTTTCCATTTCTTGCTATCATCTTCAATTTACTTCATCAATATTTTATAGTTTTCAGGGTATCAGTCTTTCACCTCTTTGGTTAAGCTTATTCCTAGGGTTTTTCCTTTTTTTTATGTGATTTTAAACAGGACTTTTTCCTTGCTTTCTCTTTCTGATAGTTCATTATTAGTGTATGGAAAATCAATGGATTTCTGTATATTAATCCTTTATTCTGAAGCTTTACTGAATTGATTAGTACTAATAGTTTTTTGGTGGAGACTTTGGGATTTCCTATGTTTAATGTAGTGACAATTTTACTTATTCCTTCCAATTTAGAAGTCTTTTATTTCCTTTCTCAGTCTGATTGCTGTGGTTAGGATTCCAATATTATGTTAAATAGATGTGTCAAGAGGTAGCACCCTTGTCATGGTCCCGATTATAGAGGAAAAGTTGAAAGCATTGAGTATAGTATTAGTAGTGGGTTTGTCATAATTGGCCTTTATTATACTGAGATATGTTCCCTCTATACCAACTTTAATTAGAAATTTTATCATGAATGGATGTTGAATTTTGTCAAATCCTTTTTCTGCATCTATTGAAATGATCAGGTGATTTTTATCCTTCCCTTTTTTGTGTGGTGTATCACATGGATTAATTTGCAGGTATTTTACCAGCCTTTCATCTCTGGAATAAATCTCTCCTTATCATGTTGTATGATCCATTTTATATACTGTTGAATTTGCTTTGCTAATATTTAGTTGAGGATTTATGTACCTATTTTCATCAGAGATATTGGCCTGTAATTTTCTTTTCTTGTAATGTCTTTGGCTGGTTTTCATATCAGTGAATGGTAGCCTTGTAGAATGAATTCAGGATCATATGCTCCTCTTCAATTTTTTGGAAATGTTTGAGAAGGATAGGTATTAGTTCTTCTCTATCTATTTGGTAGAATTCCCCTGTTAAACTATCCAGTCTCAGAGTTTTGTTTGCTGGGAGTTTGTTGATTACTAATTCAATTTCACTAATAGTTATTGGTATGTTTAGATTGTCTATTTTTTCCTGATTGACTCTTGGGATACTGTATGTTTCTAGAAATTTATTTCTTCAAGGTTATCCAATTTTTTGGCATATAACTTTATAATATTCTCATATTTTTTTTGTATCTCTGATATCAGTTGTTATTTTTCTTCTTTCTTTTGTTATCTTGTTTATTTGGATCCCCTCTTTTTTTTTTAATAAGCTTGGGTAAAGGCTTATTAGCTTGTTTATCTTTTCAAAAAAACAGGTCTTAGTATCTTTGATCTTATATATTGAATTTTAGGTCTCTTTTATTTATTTCCAGTCTGATCTTTATTATTTCCTTCCTTCTGTTGACTTTTGGATTTGTTTGCTCTTTTACTAATTGCTTTAGATGGTAGGTTAGGTTGTTTGAGACATTTCTTGTTTTTTGAAGTAGGCGTGTATTGCTGTAAACTTCCCACTAAGAAATTCTTTTGTTGTGTCCCACAGATTTTGGAAAGTTGTGTTTTTACCTTCGTTTGTCTCAAGGTATTTTCTGATTTCCTACTGATTTCTTCATTGGCCCACTGGTTTTTTAGTAGCATTTTGTTTAAACTCCATGTGTTTTTGTTTTTCTCATTTTTCTTCCTGTGATTGATATCTAGTTTCATAGCATTGTGCTTGGAAAAAATGCTTGATATAATTTCTGTCCTCTTAAATTTGTTGAGACTTATTTTGTGGCCTAGCATATGTTCCATCCTGCCAAAGTTTTATGTGCACTTGAAAAAAAATGTGTATTCTGCTCTTTTTGAATGGAATGTCCTGTGGATATATTTTAAGTCCAACTGGTCTAATGTGTCATTTAAAAGCGCTGTTTTTATTGATTTTCTGTCTGGATGAACTGTCCATTGATGTAAGTGTGTTGTTAAATTGCCCTACTATTTTTGTATTACTGTTAATTTCCGCCTTTATATGTGTTGATTTGCTTTATATATTTAGGTGCTCCTGTATTAGGTGCATATATGTTTATGAATGTTATTTTCTCTTCTTGTATTGATTCCTTTATCATTGTATAATGCCCATATTTTTGCTTTGTTCTAGATGTTGTTTTAAACTCAACTTTGTCTAATATGAATATTGCTACCCAGATTTCTTTTCATTTCCAGTTGCATGAAATATCTTTTTCCATCCCCTCACTTTCAGATTGTTTGTTGTCTTTAGCACTGAAGTGAATGTCTTATGAGCAGCATATAGATGGATCTTATTTTTGTACCCAGTCAGCCACCTTATGTCCTTTAATTGGAATATTTAGTCTATTGACTTTTAAAATGATTATTGATAGATATGTACTTATTGCCATTTTGTTACTTGTTTTCTGGTTGTTTTTGTAGTCCTTTGTTCTTTTCTTCTTCTAGTTTTCACCTTTGTGGTTTGATGATTTTCTTTAGTTGTATTCTTTTGTTCCTTCCTCCCTATGTATATATATTGTAGGTTTTTTTGATTTGTGCTTACTATGAGTTTTATATATGTTGAACTATATCTATATCTACTTGCTTTAAATTGTTAGTCATTTAAGTTCAAACACATTCTAAAAGTGTAAAATTTTTACTCCCTTTTCCCACGTTTTGTGTTTTTGTGGTCATAGTTTACATCTTCATATTTATCCCTTCACTGTTCATTGTGGTTATAGTTGATTTTATAATTTTTGTCTTTTAGTCCTTGTACTAGCTTATTTAATTGGCTATTTCACAGCCTTTACTATGTATTTGGCTTTACTATTTAGATGTTTTCTTTCCTTTAAATTATTACTTCTCATTTTAGTTTTTCTTTTCCACTTAGAGAAGACCTTTTAACACTTCTTTTAAGTTCAGTTTAGTACTGTTGAACTCTTTTAGTTTTTGCTTGTCTATAAGTTCTTTATCTCTCCCTCAATTCTGAATGAAAATCTTGCTAGGTATAGTATCCTAGGTTGTAGGTTTTTCCCTTTCAGCACTATATCATGTCACTCCCTTCTGGCTTGCAAAATTTCTGCAGAAATGTCAGCTGATCGTCTTTAAGGGTTCCCTTGTGTGTGACTCTTTGTTTCCCTCTTGCTGCCTTTAGAATTATCTCTTTAACTTTTGCCACTTGAATTATGTCTTAGAGCGGGTCTCTTTGGATTCATCTTTTCTGGGACTCTCTGTGCTTTCTGTACTGCAATATCTATTTTCTTTTTCAGGTTTGAGAAGTTTTCAGTTATAATCTCATCAAATACATTTTAAAAATACTTTGTCTCTTCTTCTGGGACACATATAATGCAAATATTAGTATGCTTGATGTTGTCTCAGAAGTACCCTCATCTGGACTCATTTCTGTAAATTTGTTTTTCTTTTTGCTGATCAATATTCTGATTGGGTGACTTGCATTACTTTTTCTCCTGGTCACACTAATCTGTTCTTAATTCCTTCTAGTGTGTTTTTCATTTCAGTTGTATTCTTCAGCTCTGATTGATTCTTTTTTATATTTCTAATTTCTTGTTAAAATTCTCACAGTATTCAGCTGTCTTTATCTGGTAAATTATTTATCTGTTTCATTAGTTGTTTTTGTTTGTTTGTTTTTCTTGTTTTTCATTTGAAACAAATTCTTCTGTCTTCTCATTTTACTTAACTTTCTCTTTCTCTATGGAATTAGGTGAGACAGTTACCTATCCCACCCTTGTTCTGGAGTGCCCCTATGCAATCTGTTTTCAGTGTCTTTGGTGGGACAGATGGATCTTAAGTGAGCACAGTTCATGTCTTTTCCCAGGGTGTGCTGGTAGCCACCTTCGAGGGAGATGAGGCTGGAGGTGGAGTGGTTAGAGCCGCAACCAGCGTTTTTCCTTTGCTCAGTGTCCATCACCACCCTATTGGGGATGGCATCAGGTTTCAAGGTGATGGAGCAGAAACTGTGGGTCAGTTTTGACCTGCTTCCATTTCCTTTATGTTTGCACTTTCCCCCCTCCTGGCAATGGCATCTTTCTCCCATAGAGGAGCAGTGCTGAAGCAAGAGGTGCTGAAGTGGGTGCCTGGTACAAATCGCCACATGCTGGGATGTTTCTGTCACACCATTCAGGGTTCCAGACAGCTCCTGAGCCACAGTCTTCACAAGCATCAGATGCAGTGCAGGGTATGAGCCAACTTTGTCCCCCCAGTGTGCATACTCCTCAGTGCACACTCTCCCTAGTGGGGAGCTGCACTGGAGCTAGAGAGGCTGGGGCACATGCTGGAACAGTCCCAGGAAACCTTCCAGAGCCCTAGGCAGTTTCAATCCACTTATTTCACCTTGTTTTGGGGAGTAAGCAAGTGTGTGCATGTTATTCATGAGCAGAGTCTAAATTTGTTACAGCCTTCCTGTAAACCCCACTGGTTTTCAAACTTCCTAAGGGGACCCATCTTCCAAATGTTGGACTACTCGGTTGGGGTGCCCAATATGTAGTTCGAATCCCCCACTCTCCAGGGCAGATCACTGAGCCTGTGATATCCCCCTCCTTTTCTTTGTCCCTTGCTAGGGGCATGGGTCCTGATCTGCCCTTATCACTTCTTTTCCCTTCCTACTCAACTCAGTGTAGATCTTTTTAATAGCCTTATTTGTAGAAGAGTTGTTGTGCCAGTCTCCAGTTTGTTTTCAGTAAGCATTGCTTCGCATGTGGATGCACTTTCGATGTATTCTTGGGGGAATTTAGCTCAGTGTCTTCATATTCTGCCATCTTGATCTCCTCCCTCTAGATGGGTATTTTCAAAATCAATTCAGCCTCTGTGTGTCTTTTGATTGGACAATTTAGTCTAATTATATTTAAAGTTATTATCAATAAGGATGGACTTGCTATTGTCATATTGTTAATTGCTTTTTTTCTTTTGTAATTCTTTTGTTTCTTTCTCCTTCCCCTGCTCTCTTCCTTTTTGATTTCATGATTTTCTGTGGTATTTTAAGTGTTATGCTTAGATTCATTTTTATTTATTTTCTGTGTATCTACTATTGGGTTTTGCTTTGTGGTTACCATGATGGTTACAGAAAACATCTTATATTTTTTTTTTTTAAGGATTTTCTTTTTAATTAATTAATTTATTTATTTTTGTCTGTATTGGGTCTTCGGTTTGTGCGAGGGCTTTCTCCAGTTGCGGCAAGCGGGGGCCACTCTTCATCGCGGTGCGGGGACCGCTCTTCATCGCGGTGCGCGGGCCTTTCTCCATCGCAGCCCCTCCCGTTGCGGGGCACAGGCTCCAGACGCGCAGGCTCAGCAATTGTGGCTCACGGGCCCAGCTGCTCCGTGGCATGTGGGATCTTCCCAGACCAGGGCTCGAACCCGTGTCCCCTGCATTAGCAGGCAGATTCTCAACCACTGCGCCACCAGGGAAGCCCCCATCTTATATTTATAACGTATATTTTAAGCTGGTATCAACTTAACTTTGAATGCATACTAAAGCTCTAAATTATTATTTTCCTACATTTTTGAAGATAGAGGTAAATAATTTTTATCTCTAATATAAGAGTTTAAAAAGAGTATTTAAGGTAACCATAGCTAGAACAATTTTTAAACTGACAAACAATATAAAAAGATGAAAATGGGGGGAAGTCAAAGTTTAGAGTTTAATATGAAATTAAATGTAGTTATAATCAGCTTAAAATAAACTGTTATAACTGTAAAGTGTTTTATATAAGCCTCAGGTTAACCACAAAAAGCCTTCTACTAGACACAGAAAAGATAAAGAGAAAGGAATTAAAGCATACTACCACTACCACAACAGCAAAATCCACAAATACACAGAGAGGAAGAAAGAAAAAATGAATCCGTCAAGCAGCCAGAAAACAATGTTTGCATTATTAAGTCTTTATATATCAATTTTACTTTAAATGTAATTGGAGTAACTTCTTCAGAACATAATGGCAGTGTAAGACATTCCTCCTTTGGTTTCTCCTCGTTTAAACAATTAATTAGACAATCATACATGAACAAAAGTGTCTTTTATTTGGAGCTGTGGACCCAACAACCCACGCCAAGGAAACTTGGAGGACTTTTGCCCATCTGTGCTTCTGAAAATAGACAAACAGACTTAATAAAGGCTGTGGATCCAAGGGAGTAAGTGAGACTACACTCCCACTCAATGTGGTCAGGGAAAAAACCTGGAACTGTTCATATACACATGGGTGAGATAGAATTTGTGGAAGTCCAGCCTGCCTGACAGTAAATTCCAGCACATCATCAAATTGGGGGGCATAAGAGTTTGTGTGCAGTGGAGAGTGAGAAACTCTGCTAAAAGCTGCTTCCCCCATAGTGACACTGTACTAGGCTGAGCTACAAGGCAGTGGTGACTGCTCCCTCAGAGGAGATGGTAAGCAGTGAGTGAAGTGCCCTGCTACAATGGTTTTGTGGGTCACAGCTGGAGAAACCCATTTCTCTCCAGGAGCACTCAGATTATTGAGGTGGGACCTCGATGACCAGAGAAGAGAAGAGGAAGGAAAAAGATAAGACTATCAAAGTTCATTAAAGAATGTGGTTTCTGCCAACTGCTTCAGGACTTCAGGAGGAAATTTGCCCACAAGCCTCTGGGAATGCCCAATTCAAATATCTCCCCACTGGGTTGATGGATACCCCCAGTACCCCAAGTCCTAAACCCACACGTCCCACCACTCCATGGCCAGATCCTTGTGCATTATTCCCACTGTGGCAGCAAGAGCAGGCCTGGCAATGGGTAATTGGAGGCTCTCAGAAAAAGACTAAGGCCTGTGGGCAAGGGAGAAACAACAAACTGGAGCTATAGAGCAACCTTCTGGAAAACAAGAGAGTTTCCAGCAGCCGGCCTGGTAAATTATAAGAAAAATAATAACAACAACAACAACAAACGTAAAAGCTTAAGAATGTTGTCATGAGGGAGCAGGAAGAGTGGGGCAGCTTTGCTCATTAAAAAACAGAGAAAACCCCAGATATAGCAGCACCAATGATTAGTACCCCATCTGAAGGCAACCAATAAGTGTTTAAGAAGGTGTCTACTACTTCACATGAGACAACAGCAATGCAAAAATACAAGAAGCATGAAGCATCAAGAAAATATGTTATCCCTCAAGTATAACAATAATTCAAAAACTGGGCTCAAAGCTATGAAATACTGTGATTTGGCTGATAAAGTATTCGGAATAGCTGTTCTGGAGGAACTCAGTGAGCTACTAGGAAACACAGAAAGAAAGTTCAGTGACATCAGGGGGAAAATATGTGAACAAAATGAACTCTTTACCAAAGAGTAAGAAATCATAAAAAAACAAACAAACAGAAATTAAAGAGCTAAAATACTCAATGAATGAGATGAGGAACACAATAAAGAGCCTCCATGGTAGAGTAAAGTAGATGGATGATAAAATAAGTAACCTATAGGATAAGAATTTTGAATTAATAAAGTTAGAAGTAACCACAAAAAAAGAATAAAAGAAAGCAAAGAAAGCCTGCGTGATCTATGGGTCTCAATCAAGAAGACAATATTAGAATAAGGAAAATTTTGGAAGAAATTTTCAAAGTGGGGGAAATTGTAGAAAACGTATTTAAAAAGATAATAGCCAAAAATTTCCCAATCCTGGGGAGAGATTTAGACACCTAAGTTCACAAACCTAATATAACACCCTATTATCTCAATGCCAAAAGACCTTCTTCAAAGACACATTATAATGAAACTACCAAAAATCAAACATAAAGAATACTAAAGGCAGCAATAAGAAAACAACAAGAAAAAAAAGAGTATAACCTACAAAGGTACCCCCATTAGGCTACCAGCAGATTTCTAAGCAGAATCCTTAAAGGCCAGGAGAGAGTATAATGACATATTCAACATGGCCAAATATAAGAATTGCCAGCCAAGAATATTCTATCAGGCAAAGTTATTATTTAGCTATGAAAGAGAAATGACTTTCCCACATAAAACCTGAGGAAGTTTATCACCAATGGACCTGCTTTGCAAGAAATGTTAAAATGAGTTTTTCAAGCTAAAATGAAATGATGCTAATCAGTGACATGAAACAAATAAAATTATAAAACACACTGGTAAAGGTGAAAAATCTCTAAATCTATAATAGTATGGTGTATGCACAACTTAAATATAGTATACATGTTAAAGGAAAGAGTATTAATATAACAATAGCTCTTACAATTTCTTAGTGGACAGCATAAAATGAGGCAAAATGTGAAATAAAAATTATAAAGGGGAAATAAAATGTGGGAATCTTCATAGGCAAGTGATGATGTATAAAGATGACTGTTTCATCTATGAGACGTTTTATGTAAGCCACATGGTAAAAACAAAACTAAAATCTAGAGTACATTCCCTAAAGATAAAAATGGGGATGGTTCAACATATGCAAATCAACATTTGATATGCCACATTAATGGAATGAATGATTAAAAAATCACATTATAATCTCAATAGATGCCAAAAAAGCATTTGACAAGATATAACATTTTTTCATGATAAAAACCCTTACATTAGATAGAGAAGAAACATACCTAACATAATAAACGCTATATATAAAAAACCCATAGCTAACATTATACGCAATGGTGAAAAATGGAAATGTTTTCCCCTAAGTCAGGAAAAAAAGAAAGATACTCTCACACTGTTATTGAATATAGTACTGGAAGTGCTATCTAGAGCAATAAGGCAAGACCAAGAATTAAAAGGCAAACAAATCAGAAAAAAATATAAACTTTTTATTATTTTCAGGTTGTATAATTTTATATATAGAAACCCCAAAGAACCAGAGACTTTTGGAACTAATCAAAAAATTCAGTAAACTATGGGATGTAAAATCAACATAATGAAATCAATTGTATTTCTATACACTAACAATGAAACATCTGAAAAAGAAACAAAAAAACTATCCCATTCACAATAGTATCAAAAACAATAAAATATATAGGAATAAATTTAACCAATGAAATGAAAGATATATACAATGAAAACAACAGGCCTTTGTTAAAAGAAATTGAAGGGGGAGACCATCAAGATGGCGGAAGAGTAAGATATGGAGATCAACTTCATCCCCACAAATACATCAGAAATACATCTACATGTGGAACAATTCCTACAGAACACCTACTGAACACTGCCAGAAGACCTCAGACCTTCCAAACGGCAAGAAGCTCCCCACATACATGGGTAAGGCAAAAGAAACAACAAAAAACAGAGACAAAAGTAAAAGGACGGGACCTGCACCAGTGGGAGGGAGCTGTGAAGGAGGAAAAGTTTCCACACACTAGGAAGCCCATTCACTGGCGGAGACAGGGAGTGGAGGGGGGGAAGCTTCGGGGCCACAGAGGACAGCACAGCAACAGGGGTGCATAGGGCAAAGCAGAGAGATTCCCACACAGAGGATCGGTGCCAAGCAGTGCTCACCAGCCTGAGAGGCTTCTCTGCTCATTCACCAGGGTGGTTGGGAGCTGGGTGCTGAGGCTCGGGCTTCGGAGGTCAGATCCAAGGGAGAGGACTGGGATTGGCTGCGTGAACACAGCCTGAAGGGGGCTAGTGCACCACAGCTAGCCGGGAAGGAGTCCGGGAAAAAGTCTGGAACTGCCGAAGAGGCAAGAGACTTTTTCTTGCCTCTTAGTTTCGCAGTGCGCGAGGAGAGGGGAATCAGAGCACCGCCTAAACGAACTCCAGAGACAGGCGCGAGCCTCGGCTATCAACGCGGACCACAGAGGTGGGCATGAGACTCTAAGGCTGCAGCCGCAGCCAGCAAGAAGCCTGTGCACAAGCACAGGTCACTAGCCATACCTTCCCTCTGGGGAGAGTGTGCACCCCGCCACTGCCAGGGTCCCTTGATCCAGGGACAACTTACCCGGGAAAACACATGGCGTGCCTCAGACTGTTGCAACGTCACGCCGGCCTCTGCCACTGGAGGCTCGCCCCGCATTCCGTACACCTCCCTTCCTCCAACCTGAGTGAGCCAGAGCCCCCTAATCAGCTGCTCATTTAACCCCGCCCTGTCTGAGGGAAGAACAGATGCTCTCAGGCGACCTACAAGCAGAGGCAGGGCCAAATCAAAAGCTGAACAACAGGAGCTGTGGGAACAAAGAAGAGAAAGGGAAATCTCTCCCAGCAGCCTCAGGAGCAGCAGATTAAATCTCCACAGTGAAATTGATGTACCCTGGATCTGTAGAATACCTCAATAGACAATGAATCCCCCCAAATTGAGGGGGTGGACTTTGAGAGCAACTATATATATATTTTTTTCCTTTTCTCTTTTGGTGAGTGTGTATGTGTATGCTTCTGAGTGTGATTTTGTCTGTGTAGCTTTGCTACTACCATTTTTCCTAGGGTTCTGTCTGTCCTTTTTTTTTTTTTTTTTGTATAGTTTTTAGCACTTGTAGTCATTGGTGGATTTGTTTCTTGGTTTGCTTGCTCTCTTCTTTCTTTCTTTCTTCCCTTTTTTTAATTTTTAAAAATTTTTAATAATTATTTTTTATTTTAATAACTATTTTGTTTTATTTTATTATTATTTTTTTTCGTTCTTTCTTTTTTCTCCCTTTTATTCTGAGCCGTGTGGATGGCAGAGTCTTGGTGCTTCAGACGGGTGTCAGGCCTGTGCCTCTGAGTTGGGAGAGCCGAGTTCAGGACTTTGGTCCACCAGAGACCTCCCAGCTCCACATAATATCAGCAAAAATCTCCCAGAGGAGCTTCAAGATGGTGGAAGAGTAAGAAGTGGAGATAACCTTCCTCCCCACAAATACATCAGAAATACATCTACATGTGGAACAACTCTTACAGAACAAGTACTGAACGCTGGCAGAGGACCTCCGACTTCCCAAAAGGCAAGAAACTCCCCACGTAGCTAGGTAGGGCAAAAGAAAAAAAGAAAAAAACAGAAAAAAGTATAGGGATGGGACCTGCAGCAGTGGGAGGGAGCTGTGAAGGAGGAAAGGTTTCCACACACTAGGAAGCCCCTTCTTGGGTGGAGACTGTGGGTGGCAGAGGAGGGAAGCTTCAGATCCACGGAGGAGAGCGCAGCAACAGGGGTGCAGAGGGCAAAGTGGAGAGATTCCCACACAGAGGATCAGTGCAGACCAGCACTCACCAGCACAAGAGGCTTGTCTGCTCACCAGCCGGGATGGGAGGGGACTGGGAGCTAAGGCTCTGGCTTTGGTCGGATACCAGGGAGAGGACTGGGGTTGGCTGGGTGAACACAGCCTGAAGGGTGCTAGTGCACCATAGCTAGCTAGGAGGGAGTCCGGGAAAAGGTGTCGAACTGTCAAAGAGTCAAGAGACTTTTTTTTGCCTCTTTGTTTCCTGGTGCTTGAGGAGAGGGGATTAAGACCACTGCTTAAAGGAGCTCAAGAGACGGGTTCATGCGGTGGCTATCAGTATGGACCCCAGAGACGGGCATGAGATGCTAAGGCTGCTGCTGCAGCTACCAAGAAGGCTGTTTGCAAGCACAAGTCACTATCAACACTTCCCCTCCTGGGAACCTATGCAGCCCCCTGCTGCCAGAGTCCCGTGATTCAGAGACGACTTCCCCAGGAGAACACATAGCTCGACACAGGCTGGTGCAAGGTCAAGCTGACCTCTGCAGCCGCAGGCTCGGCCTGCACACCATACCCCTCCCTCCACCCAGCCTGAGTGAGCCAGAGCCACCGAAGCAGCTGCTCTTTAACCCCAACCTGTCTGAGTGAAGAACAGATGCCCTCAGGCGACCCACACCGAGAAGCAGGGCCAAATCCAAAGCTGAATCACAGGAGTTGTGCGAACAAAGAAAAGAAAGGGAAATCTCTCCCAGCAGCTTCAGGAGCAGCAGATTAAATCTCCACAATGAACTTGACGTACCCTGCATCTGTGGAATACCTCAATAGACAACAAATCATCCCAAATTGAGGAGGTGGACTTTGGGGGCAACGATATATATATATATATATTTCCATTTTTCTCTTTCTCTGAGTGTGTATGCATATGCTTCTGTGTGTGATTTGTCTGTATACCTTTGCTTTTACCATTTGTCCTACGGTTCTGTCTGTCCTTTTTTTTTTTTCTTAGTGTTGGTTTAGTGCTTGTTATCATTGGTGGATTTGTTTTTTAGTTTGGTTGTTCTCTTCCTTCTTTCTTTTTTATTTAAATTACTTTAAAATTATTTTTTAATAATTATTTTTTTTTATTTTAATAACTTTTTAAAAATGTTTTTTCTTTCTGGCTTGCTTTCCTTTTCCCCCCCTTTTATTCTGAGCCATGTGGATGACAGGCTTTTTGTGCTCCAGCCAGGCATTAGGCTGGTGCCTCTGAGGTGGGAGAGGCAAGTTCAGGACATTGGACCACAAGAGACCTCCCAGCTCCACGTAATATCAAAGGGTGAAAATCTCCCAGAGATCTCCATCTCAACACAAAGACCCAGATCCACTCAACGACCAGGAAGCTACAGTGCTGGATACCCTATGGCAAACAACTAGCAAGACAGGAATACAACCCCACCCATTAGCAGAGAGGCTGCCTAAAATCATAACAAGGTCATAGACACACCAAAACACATCATCAGACATGCACCTGCCCACCAGAAAGACAAGATCCAGCCTCATCCACCAGAACACAGGCACTAGTCCCTTCCACCAGGAAGCCTACACAACCCACTGAACCAACTTTAGCCACTCGGGGTAGACATGACAAACAACGGGAACTACGAACCTGTAGCCTGCGAAAAGGAGACCACAAACACAGTAAGTTAAGCAAAATGAGAAGACAAAGAAACACAGAGCAGATGAAGGATCAAGGTAAAAACACACCTGACCTAACAAATGAAGAGGAAGTAGGCAGACTACCTGAAAAAGATTTCAGAATAATGATAGTAAAGATGAACCAAAACCTTCGAATTAGAATGGAGAAAACACAAGAAACGTTTAACAAGGACATAGAAGAACTAAAGATAAAACAACGACCATAAACAACACAATAAATGAAATTAAAAATTATCTGGAAGGGATCAATAGCAGAATAATAGAAGCAGAAGAATGGATAAGTGAGGTGGAAGATAAAATAGTGGAAATAACTACTGCAGAGCACAATAAAGTAAAAAGAATGAAAAGAATTGAGGACAGTCTCAGAGACCTCTGGGACAATATTAACCGCATCAAGATTCGAATTATAGAAGTCCAAGGAGAACAAGAGAAACAAAAAAGGGACTGAGAAAATATTTGAAAATATTATAGTTGAAAACTACCCGAATATGGGAAAGGAAATAGTTAATCAAGTGAAGGAAGCACAGAGAGTCACATACAGGATAAATCCAAGTAGAAACACACCAAGACACATATTAATCAAACTATAAAAAATTAATAAAGAAAAATATTAAAATCAGCAAGGGAAAAACAACAAATAATATACAAGGGAATACCATAAGGTAAACAGCTGATCGTTCAGCAGAAACTCTGCAAACCAGAAAGGAGTGACAGGACATATCTAAAGTGATGAAGGAGAAAAACCTATAACCAAGATTACTCTATCCAGCAAGGATCTCATTCAGATTTGATGGAGAAATTAAAAACTTTAAAGACAAGCAAATGCTGAGAGAGTTCAGCACCACAATACCAGCTTTACAACAAATGCTAAAGGAACTTCTCTAGGCAAGAAACACAACAGAAGGAAAAAACCTACAATAACAAACCCAAAACATTTAAGAAAATGGGAATAGGAACATACATATTGATAATTACCTTAAATGTAAATGAATTAAATGCTCCCACGAAAAGACACAGAATGGCTGAATGGATACAAAAACAAGACCTGTATATATGCTGTCTACAAGAGACCCACTTCAGACCTAGGGACACATACAGACTGAAAGTGAAGGGATGGAAAAAGATATTCCATGCAAATGGAAATCAAAAGAAAGCTGGAGTAGCAGCTCTCATATCAGACAAAATAGACTTTTAAATAAAGACTAGTACAAGAGACAAAGAAGGACACTACATAATGATAAAGGAATTGATCCAAGAAGAAGATATAACAATTGTAAATATTTGTGCACCCAACAGAGGAGCACCTCAATACATAAGGCAAATACTTACAGCTATAAAAGGGGAAATCGACAGTAACAGAATCATAGTAGGGAAGTTTAACACCCCACTTTCACCAATGGACAGATCATCCAAAATGAAAATAAATAAGGAAACACAAGCTTTAAATGATACGTTAAACAAGATGGACTTAATTGATAATCATAGGACATTCCAAACAAAAACAACAGAATACACTTTCTTCTCAAGTGCTCATGGAACATTCTACAGGATAGATCATATCTTGGGTCACAAATCAGGCTTTGGTAAACTTAAGAAAATTGAAATCATATCAAATATCTTTTCCGACCACAATTCTATGAGACTAGATATCAGTTACAGGTAAAAATCTCCAAAAAATACAAACACATGGAGGCTAAACAATACACTACTGAATGACCAAGAGATCACTGAAGAAATCAAAGAGGAAAACAAAAAAATACCTAGAAAAAAAGGACAATGAAAACAGGACGGCCCAAGAACTAAGGGATGCAACCAAAGCAGTTCTACGAGGGAAGTTTATAGCAATACAATCCTACCTTAAGAAACATCTCAAATAAACAACCTAAGCTTACACTTAAAGCAATTAGAGAAAGAAGAATGAAAAACCCTCAAAGTTAACATAAGGAAAGAAATCATAAAGATCAGATCACAAAGAATTGAAAAAGAAATGAAGGAAACAATAGCAGAGGTCAATAAAACTAAAAGCTGATTCTTTGAGAAGATAAACAAAATTGATAAACCATTAGCCAGAGCCATCAAGGAAATAACGGAGAAGACTCACATGAATAGAATTAGAAATAAAAAAGGGGAAGTAATAAATGACACTGCAGAAATACAAAGGATCATGAGAGATTACTACAAGCAACTATATGCCAGTAAAATGGACAACCTGGAAGAAATGGATAAATTCTTAGAAAGGCACAACTTTCCGAGCCTGAACCAGGAAGAAATAGAAAATATGAACAGACCAATCACAAGCATTGAAATTGAAATTGTGATTAAAAATCTTCCTACAAACAAAAGCCCAGGACCAGATGGCTTCACAGGTGAATTCTATCAAACAGTTAGAGAAGAGCTAAAACCTATCCTTCCCAAACTCTTCCAAAATATTGCAGAGGGAGGTACACTCCCAAACTAATTCTTCGAGGCCACAGTCACCCTGATACCAAAACCAGACAATGATGTCACAAAGAAAGAAAACTACAGACCAATATCACTGATGAACATAGATACAAAAAATCCTCAACCAAATATTGGCAAACAGATTCCAAGAGCACATTAAAAGAATTGTACACCATGATTGAGTGGGGTTTATCTCAGGAATGCAAGGATTCTTCAATATACACAAATAAATCAACGTGACACACTATATTAACAAATTGAAGAATAAAAACCATATGATCATCTCAATAGATGTTGAGAAAGCATTCGACAAATTTCAACACTAACTTATGATAAAAACCCTCCAGAAAGTAAGCATAGAGGGAACTTACCCAACATAATATAGGCCATATATGACAAACACACAACCAACATCATGCACAATGGTGAAAATCTGCAACCGTTTCCATTAAGATCAGGAACAAGACAAGGTTGCCCACTCTCACCACTATTATTCAACAGAGTTTTGAAAGTTTTAGCAACAGCAATCAGGGAAGAAAAAGAAAAAAAAAACGAATCCAAATCGGAAAAGAAGAAGTAAAGCTGTCACTGTTTGCAGATGACATGATATTATATATAGAGAATCGTAAAGACCCAACCAGAAAACTACTAGAGGTAATCAATGAGTTCGGTAAATTAGCAGGATACAAAATTAATGCACAGAAATATCTTGCAGTACTATACACTAATGATGAAAAAATCTAAAAAAGAAATTAAGGAAAGAATCCCATTTACCATCACAAGAAAAGAATAAAATACCTAGGAATAAACATACTTAAGGAGAAGAAAGATCTGTATGCAGAAAATTATAAGACAGTGATGAAAGAAAATAAAGATGATACAAAGAGATGGAGAGATATTTCATGTTCTTGGATTGCAAGAATCAACATTGTGAAAATGACTATACTACCCAAAGCAATCTACAGATTCAATGCAATTCCTATCAAACTACCAATGGCATTTTTCACAGAACTAGAACAAAAAATTTCACAATTGGTATGGAAACAAAAGACCCTGAATAGCCAAAGCATTACTGAGAAAGAAAAATGGAGCTGGAGGAATCAGGCTCCCTGACTTCAGACTATAATACAAAGCTACAGTAATCAAGACAGTATGCTACTGGCACAAAAACGGAATTATAGATCAATGGTACAGGATAGAAAGTGCAGAGATAAACCCACGCACATATGGTCACCTTATCTTTTATAAAGGAGGCAAGAATATACAGTGGAGAAAAGACTGCCTCTTCAATAAGTAGTGCTGGGAAAACTGGACAGCTACATGTAAAAGAATGAAATTATAACACCCCCTAACACCATACAAAAGCATAAACACAAAATGAATTAAAAACCTAAATGTAAGGCCAGACACTATTAAACTCTTAGGGGAAAACATAGGCAGAACACTCTATGACATAAATCACAGCAAGATCCTTTTTGACCCACATCCTAGAGAAATGGAAAGAAAAACAAAAATACACAAATGGGACCTAATGAAACTTAAATGCTTTTTCACAGCAAAGGAAAACATAAACAAGATGAAAAGACAACCCTCAGACTGCGAGAAAATATTTGCAAATGAAGCAACTGACAAAGGATTAATCTCCAAAATTTACAAGCAGCTCATACAGCTCAATATCGAAAAAACAAACAACCCAATCCAAAAGTGGGCAGAAGTCTTAATAGACATTTCTCCAACGAAGATATACAGATTGCCAACAGAGACATGAAAGCATGCTCAACATCATTAATCATTAGAGAAATGCAAATCAAACCTACAATGCAATATCATCCCACACCAGTCATAATGGCCATTATCAAAAAATCTACAAACAATAAATGCTGGAGAGGGTGTGGAGAAAAGGGAACCCTCTTGCACTGTTGGTGGGAATGTAAATTGATACAGCCACTATGGAGAACAGTTTGGAAGTTCCTTAAAAAACAAAAAATAGAACTACCATACGACCCAGCAATCCCACTACTGGGCATATACCCTGAGAAAACCATAATTCAAAAAGAGTCATGTACCAAAATGTTGAATGCAGCTCTATTTACAATAGCCAGGACATGGAAGCAACCTAAGTGTCCATCAACAGATGAATGGATAAAGGAGTTGTGGCACATATATACAATGGAATATTACTCAGCCATAAAAAGGAACAAAACTGAGTTATTTGTAGTGAGGTTGATGTACCTAGAGAGTGTCATACAGAGTGAAGTAAGTCAGAAAGAGAAAAACAAATACCATATGCTAACACATATATATGGATTCTGAAAAAAAAAGAGAAAATGGTCAGAAGAACCTAGGGGTAAGATGGGAATAAAGATGCAGACCGACTAGAGAATGGACTTGAGGATACGGGGAGGAGGAAGGGTAAGCTGGGACAAGTGAGAGAGTGGCATGGACATATATACACTACCAAATGTAAAATAGAAAGCTAGCGTGAAGCAGCCACATACCACAGGTAGATTAGCTCGGTGCTTTCTGACCACCTAGAGGGGTGGGATAGGGAAGGTAGGAGGGAGGGAGATGCAAGAGGGAAGATATATGGGAACATATGTATATGTATAACTGATTCACTTTGTTATAAAGCAGAAACTGACACACGATTGTAAAGCAATTGTACTCTAATAGAGATGTTGAAAAAATAAAATAAGTAAACTACAAGTAGATATTGTACAACACGAGGAATATGGCCAACATTTTATAATAATGATAAATGGAGTATAACATTTAAAAATTTTGAATCACTGTTGTATACCTAGAACATATAAGGTTGTACATCAACTATACTTCAATACAAAAGAGAAAAAGAAAAAAAAAGATCTACAAACAGTAAATGCTGGAGAGGGTGTGGAGAAAAGGAAACGCTTTTGCACTGTTGCTGGGAATGTAAATTGATACAGCCACTATGGAGAACATTATAGATGATCCTTAAAAAACTAAAAATAGAACTACCACATGACCCAGCAATCCCACTACTGGGCATATACCCTGAGAAAACCATAATTCAAAAACAGTCATGTTCATTGCAACTCAATTTACAATAGCCAGGAATTGGAAGCAACTTAAATGTTCATCGACAGATGAATGGATAAAGAAGATGTGGCACATATATACAATGGAATATTACTCAGCCATAAAAATAAACGAAATTGAGTTATTTGTATTGAGGTGGATGGACCTAGAGTCTGTCATACAGAGTGCAGTAAGTTAGAAAGAGAAAACCAAATACCATTTGCTAATACATATATATGGAATCTAATAGAGAAAAATAAAGTCGTGAAGAACCTAGAGGCAAGACGGGAATAAAGATGCAGATCTACTAGAGAACGGACTTGAGGACACAGGGAGGGGAAGGGTAAGCTGGAAAAAAGTGAGAGAGGGGTAGTGTATATATCGACATATATACACTACCAAATGTAAAATAGATAGCTAGTGGGAAGCAGTCACAAAGCACAGGGAGATCAGCTCGTTACTCTTTGACCAGCTAGAATAGTGGGATATGGAGGATGGGAGAGAGGGAGAAGCAAGAGGTAAGAGATATGGGGATACATGTATATGTATAACTCATTCAGTTTGTTATAAAGCAGAAACTAACACACCATTGTAAGGCAATTATACTCCAGTAAAAATGTTAAAAAAATATATTTCCCAGACATCTCCATCTCAACCACAAGACCCAGCTCCATTCAATGACAAGCAAGCTACAGTGGTTGACACCCAACACCAAACAATGAGCAAAACAGGAAACAACAACAGACACTAGCAGAAAGGCTGCCTTATATCATAATAATAATGTCACAGACGCCCAAAACACACCACCGGATGCAGACTTGCCCAACAGAAAGAAAGGATCATGGCTCGTCCAGCAAAACACAGGCACGTGTTTCCCTACGTCAGGAAGCCTACACAACACTATTCACTAACCTTAGCCACAGGGGGCAGAGCTAAAAACCACAGGAACTACAAACCTGCAGCCTGCAAAAAGGAGACCCCTAACACAGTAAGTTAAACAAAATAAGAAGACAGAGAAACACACAGCAGATGAAAGAGCAAGGTAAAAACCCACCAGACCAAAACAATGAAGAGGAAATAGGTAGTCTACCTGAGAAAGAAATCCGAATAATGATAGTAAAGATGATCCAAAATCCTGGAAATAGAATAGAGAAAATAAAAGAAATGTTTAAAAAGGACCTAGAAGAACTAAAGTGTAAACCAACAATGATGAACAACACAATAAATGAAATTAAAAATTCTCTGGAAGGAATCAATAGCAGAATAACTGAGGTAGACGAAAGGATAAGTAACCTGAAAGATAAAAGAGTGGAAATAACTATGGAAGAGCAGAAAAAAGGCAAAAGAGTGAAAAGAATTGAGGACAGTGTCAGAGATGTCTGGGACAACATTAAACGCACCAACATTCGAAATATAGGGGTCCCAGAAGAAAGAGAGAAAAAGAAAGGGGCTGAGAAAATATTTGCAGAGATTACAGTTGAAAACTTCCTTGGTAAAGGAAAGGAAATAGTTAATCATGTCCAGGAAGCACGGATTCCCATATAGCATAAATCCAAGGAGAAACACACCAAGACACATATTAAACAAACATTCAAAAATTAAATACAAATAAAAAATATCAAAAGCAGCAAGGGAAAAACAACAAATAACACAGAAGGGAATTCCCATAAGGTTAACAGCTGATCATTCAGCAAAAACTCTGCAAGCCAGAAGGGAGTGGCAGGACATACTTAAAGTGATGAAAGGGAAAAACCTACAACCAATATTACTCTACCCAGCAAGAATCTCTTTCAGATCTGATGGAGAAATTAAAACCTTTACAGACAATCAAAAGCTGAGAGAGTTCAGCACCACTAAACCAGCTTTACAACAAATGCTAAAGGAACTTATATAAGCAGGAAACACAAGAGCAAGAAAAGACCAACAATAACAAACTCAAAACAATTAAGAAAATGGTAATAGGAACATACATATTGATAATTACCTTAAATGTAAATGGATTAAATGCTCTCACGAAAAGACACAGACTGGCTGAATGGATACAAAAACAAGACCCATATATATGCTGTCTACAAGAGACCCACTTCTGACGTAGGGACACATACAGACTGAAAATGAGGGGATGGAAAAAGATAGTCCATGCAAATGGAAATCAAAAGAAAGCTGGAGTGGCAATTCTCATATCAGGAAAAATAGTCTTTAGAATAAAGTCTATTACAAGAGACAAAGAAGTATACTACATAATGATCAAGGGATTAAACCAAGAAGAAGATATACCAATTGTAAATATTTATGCACCCAACATAGGAGCACCTCAATACATAAGGCAAATGTTAACAGCCAGAAAAGGGGAAATCGACAGTAACAGAATCATAGTAGGGAAGTTTAACACCCCACTTTCACCAATGGACAGATCATCCAAAATGAAAATAAATACGGAAACACAAGCTTTAAATGTTACATTAAACAACATGGACTTAATTTTTATATACAGGACATTCCATCTGAAAACAGTAGATTACACTTTCTTCTCAAGTGCTCATGGAACAGTCTCCAGGATAGATCATATCCTGGGTCACAAATCAAGTCTTTGTAAATTTAAGAAACTTGTAATCGTATCAAGTACATTTTCGGACCTAAAGGCTGTAAGGCTACATATCAATTACAGGAAAAAAATCTGTAAAAAATACAAACACATGGAGGCTAAACAACATACTACTTAATAACCAAGAGATAACTGAAGAAATCAAAGAGGGAATCAAGAAAATACTTAGAAACAAATGAAAATGAAAATACGATGCCCCAAAACCTATGGGTTGCAGCAAAAACATTTCTAAGAGGGAAGGTTAGAGTGATAAATTCCTACCTTAAGAGAAAAGAAGCATCTCAAATAAACAACCTAACCTTACACCTAAAGCAATTAGAGAGAGAAGAACAAAAAAAACCTGAAGATAGCAGAAGGAAAGAAATCATAAAATTCAGACCAGAAGTAAATGAAAAAGAAATGAAGGAAACAATAGCAAAGATCAATAAAACTAAATGCCGGTTTTTTGAGATGATAAACAAAACTGATAAACCACTAGCCAGACTCAACAAGAAAAAAAAAAAGGAGAAGACTCAATTAAAGAGAATTAGAAATGAAAAAGGAGAAGTAACAACTGACACTGCAGAAATACAAACGATCGTGAGAGATTACTACAAGCAACTCTATGCCAATAAAATGGACAACCTGGAAGAAATGGACAAATTGTTAGAAATGCACAACCTTCTGAGACTGAACCAGTAAGAAAGAGAACGTATGAACATACCAATCACAAGCACTGAAATTGAAATCATGATTAAAAACCTTCCAACAAACAAAAGCCCAGGACCAGATGGCTTCACAGGCAAATTCTATCAAACATTTAGAGAAGAGCTAACACCTATCCTTCTCAAACTCTTTCAAAATATAGAAGAGGGAGGAACACTCCCAAACTCATTCTTCGAGGCCACAATCTCCCTGATACCAAAACCCGACAAAGTTGTCACAAAAAAAGAAAACTACAGACCAATATCACTGATGAACATAGATACAAAAATCCTCAACCAAATATTAGCAAACAGAATACAAGACCACAATAAAAGAATCATACATTGTCAAGTAGGGTTTATCCCAGGAATGCAAGGATTGTTCAATATACGCAAATCAACCAATGTGATACACCATATTAACAAATTGAAGAATAAAAACCATATTATAATCCCAATAGATGCCGAGAAAGCTTTTGACAAATTTCAACACGCATTTATGATAAAATCACTCCAGAAAGTAGGCATAGAGGGAACTTAACTCAACATAATAAAGGCCATATATGACAAACCCACAGCCAACATCGTTCTCAGTGGTGAAAAACTGAAACCATTTCCTCTAAGATCAGGAACAAGAAAAGGTTGTCCACTCTCACCACTATTATTCAACATAATTATGGAAGTTTTAGCCGCAGCAATCATAGAAGAAAAAGAAATAAAAGGAATCCAAATCGGAAAAGAAGTAAAGCTATCACTGTTTGCAGATGACATGATACTATACATAGAGAAGAGCAAAGACAGTACCAGAAAAATAATACATCTAATCAATGAGTTTGGTAAAGTAGCAGGATAAAAAATCAATGCACAGAAATCTCTTGCATTACTATACACTAATGATGAACAATCTAAAAGAGAAATTAAGGAAACCCTCCAATTTACCATCACAACAAAAATAATAAAATGCCTAGGAATAAACCTACCAAAGGAGATAAAAGATCTCTATGCAGAAAATTAGAAGACACTGATGAAAGAAGATAAAGATGATACAAAGAGATGGAGCGATATACCATTTTCTTGGATGGGAAGATTGAACATTGTTAAAATGGCTCTACTACCAAAAGCAATCTACAGATTCAAAGCAATCCCTATCAAACTACCAATGGCATTTTTCACAGAACTAGAACAAAAAATTTCACAATTTGCATAGAAACACCAAAGACCCGAATGGCCAAAGCAATAGTGAGAAGGAAAAACGGAGCTGGATGAATCAGGCTCCCTGACTTCAGAGTATACTACAAAGCTACAGTAATCAAGACAGTATGGTACTGGCACAAAAACAAAAATATAGATCAATGGAACAGGATAGAAAGCCCAGAGATTAACCCACGCACATATGGTCACCTTACCTTTGATAAAGGAGGTAAGAATATACAGTGGAGAAAAGGCAGCCTCTTCAAAAAGTGGTGCTGGGAAAACCGGACAGCTACATGTAAAAGAATGAAATTAGAACACTCCCTAACACCATACACAGTAATAAACTCAAAATGGATTAAAGACCTAAATGTAATGCCAGATACTAACAAACTCTTAGAGGAAAACACAGGCAGAACATTCTATGACATTAATCACAGCAAGATCCTTTTTGGCCCACCTCCTAAAGAAATGGAAATAAAAACAAAAATAAACAAATGCAAACTGAGGAAACTTAAAAGCTTTTCCACAACAAAGGAAACCATAAACAAGACAAAAAGAAAACTCTCTGAATGGGAGAAAATATTTGCAAATGAAGCAACTGACAAAGGATTAATCTCTAAAATTTACAAGCAGCTCATGCAGCTCAATATCAAAAAAACAAACAACCCAATCCAATAATGGGCAAAAGACATAAATAGACATTTCTCCAAAGAAGATATACAGATGGCCAAAAGCACGTTAAAGAATACTCAACATCATTAATCATTAGAGAAACGCAAATCAAAACTACAATGAGGTATCACCTCACACCATTCAGAATGGCCATCATCAAAAATTCTACAAGCAATAAATGCTGGAGAGGGTGTGGAGAAAAGGGAACCCTCTTGCACTGTTTGTGGGAATGTAAATTAATACAGCCACTATGGAGAACAGTGTGGAAGTTCCTTAAAAACCTAAAAATAGAACTACCATATGACCCAGCAATCCCACTACTGGGCATATACTCTGAGAAAACCATAATTCAAAAAGAGTCATATACCACAATGTTCATTGCATCTCTATTTACAATAGCCAGGACATGGAAGTAACCTAAGTGTCCATGAACAGATGAATGGATAAAGAAGATGTGGCACATATATACAATGGAATATTACTCAGTCATATAAAGAAGCAAAATTGAGTCATTTGTAGTGAGGTGGATTGACCTAGATTCTGTCATACAGAGTGAAGTAAGTCAGAAAGAGAAAAACAAATACTGTATGGTAACACATATATATGGAATCTAAAAATAAGAAAAAAAGTTTATGAAGAACCCAGGGGCAGGATGGGAATAAAGTCGCTGACCTAGTAGAGAATGGACTTGAGGACACAGGAAGGGGGAAGGTTAAGTTTGGACAAAGTGAGAGAGTGGATTGGACTTATATATACTATCAAATGTAAAATAGAAAACTAGTGGGAAGCCACTGCATAGCACAGGGAGATCAGCTTGGTGCTTTATGACCACCTAGTGGGGTGGGATAGGGAGTATGGGAGGGTGGGAGATGCAAGAGGGAAGAGATATGTGGATATATGTATATGTAAACCTGATTCACTTTGTTGTAAAGTAGAAACTAACACATCATTGTGAAGCAATTCTACTCCAATAAAGGTGTTAAAAAAAAAAAAAGAAATTGAAGAAGACACAAACTAATAAGAAGCCACCTTGGGCCATGTCCTACCCACCGACAGCTGCACACAGTCGGGTGTCACTCCAGGGCCTTTCTCCAGGCAGATACATTAGAAATACATCTACACGTGGAACTGCTCCTACAGAACACCCACTGAACGTTGGCAGAAGACGTCAGACCTCCCAAAAGTCAAGAAAATCCCCACGTACTTGGGTAGGGCAAAAGAAAAAAGAAACAACAGAGACAAAAGAATAGGGATGAGACCTGCACCAGTGGGAGGGAGCTGTGAAGGAGGAAAGGTTTCCACACACTAGGAAGCCCCTTTGTGGGCGGAGACTGCAGGTGGCAGAGGGGGGAAGCTTTGGAGCCATGGAGGAGAGCACAGCCACAGGGGTGTGGAGGGCAAAGCGGAGAGATTCCCGCATGGAGGATCGGTGCCGAGTAGCACTCACCAGCCCGAGAGGATTGTCTGCTCACCCGCCAGGGCGGGCGGGGGCTGGGAGCTGAGGCTCGGGCTTTGGTCAGATCGCAGGGAGAGGATTGGGGTTGGCGGCGCGAACACAGCCTGAAGGGGTTAGCGCACCATAGCTAGCCGGGAGGGAGTCCAGGAAAAAGTCTGCAGCTGCCGAAGAGGCAAGAGACTTTTTCTTGCCTCTTTCTTTCGGGGTGCGCAAGGAGAGGGGATACAGAGCACTGCCTAAACGAGCTCCAGTGATGGGCGTGAGCCACAGCTATTAGCGCGGACCACAGAGATGGGCATGAGATGCTAAGGCTGCTGCTGCTGCCACCAAGAAGCCTGTGTGCGAGCACAGATCACTATCCACACCGCCCCTCCCTGGAGCCTGTGCAGCCCACCACTGCCAGGCTCCCGTGATCCAGGGACAAGTTCCCCGAGAGAACGCACGGAATGCCTCAGGTTGCTGCAACTTCCTGCTGGCCTCTGCTGCTGCAGGCTCGCCCCGCATCCGTCACCTTCCTTCCTCCCGGCTTGAGTGAGCCACAGCCCCCGAATCAGCTGCTCCTTTAACCCCGTCCTGTCTGAGCGAAGAACAGACGCCCTCAGGAGACCTACATGCAGAGGCGGGTCCAAATCCAAAGCTGAACCCTGGGAGCAGTTGGAACAAAGAAGAGAAAGGGAAATCTCTCCAGGCAGCCTCAGAAGCAGCAGATTAAAGCTCCACAAACAACTTGATGTGCCTGCATCTGTTGAATACCTGAATAGACAACGAATTATCCCAAATTCAGTAGGTGGACTTTGGGAGGAGGATATATTAATTTTTCCCCTTTGCCTTTTTTTGTGAGTGTATATGTGTATGTTTCTAGATGAGATTTTGTGTGTATAGCTTTGCTTTCACCATTAGTCCTAGTGTTCGGTCTGTCCATTTTTTTTTTTTTACTTAAAAAATTTTGTTTTCTTAATATATGTTTTCTTAATATTTTTTCCTTATTATCTATTTTTAAAAATTTAAAAAAAATTTTCTTAATAAGTTTCTTCATATTTTTTATTTTAAAAAAATAAAAAATAATTTTCTTAATAAATTTTTTTCTTAATAATTTTTTTCTTATTTTTCATTATAAAAAATAATAAATCTATTTTTAAAAATTAAAAAAAATTCTTAATAAATTTATTCTTAATATTTTTTACTTATTTTATTATTATAATAGCTTTATTTTATTTTATTTTATCCTCTTTATTTCTTTCTTTCTATTTTTTCTCCCTTTTATTCTGAGCCATGGGGATGAAAGGCTCTTGGTGCTCCAGCCAGGCATCAGGGCTGTGCCTCTGAGGTGGGAGAGCCAACTTCAGGACACTGGTCCACAAGAGACCTCCCAGCTCCACGTAATACCAAACAGCAAAAATCTCCCAGAGATCTCCATCTCAACATCAAGACCCAGCTTCACTCAACGACCAGCAAGTTACAGTGCTGGACACCCTATGCGAAACAACTAGCAAGACAGGAACACAGCCCCATCAATTAGCAGAGAGGCTGCCTAAAATCAAAATAAGGCCACAGACACACCAAAACACACCACCAGACATGGACGTGCCCATCAGAAAGACAAGATCCAGCCTCATCCACCAGAACACAGGCACTAGTCCCCTCCACCAGGAAGCCTACACAACCCACTGAACCAAGCTTAGCAACTGGGGACAGATACCAAAAACTACGGGAACTACGGACCTGCAGCCTGTGAAAAGGAGACCCCAAACACAGTAAGATAAGCAAAATGAGAAGACAAAAAAAAACACACAACAAATGAAGTAGCAGGGTCAAAACACACCAGACCTAAAAAATGAAGAGGAAAAAGGCAGTCTACCTGAAAAAGAATTCAGAATAATGATAGTAAAGATGATCCAAAATCTAGGAAATAGAATAGACAAAATGCAGGAAACAATTAACAAGGAACTAGAGGAACTAAAGAGGAACCAAGCAATGTTGAAAAACACAATAAATGAAATTAAAAATACTCTGGACGGTATCAATAGCAGAATAACTGAGGCAGAAGAACGGATAAGTGACCTAGAAGATAAAATGGTGGAAATAACTACTGCAGAGCAGGAAAAAGAAAAAAGAGTGAAAAGAACTGAGGACAGTCTCAGAGACCTTTGGGACAACATTAAACGCACCAACATTTGAATTATAGGGGTCCCAGAAGACAAAGAGAAAAAGAAAGGGACTGAGAAAGTATTTGAAGAGATTATAGATGAAAACTTCCCTAATATGGGAAAAGAAATAGTTAATCAAGTCCTGGAAGCACAGAGAGTCCCATACAGGATAAATCCAAGGAGAAACACGCCAAGACACATATTAATCAAACTATAAAAAATTAAATATAAAGAAAACATATTAAAAGTAGCAAAGGAAAAACAACAAATAACACACAAGGGAATCCCCATAAGGTTAACAGTTGATCTATCAGCAGAAACTCTGCAAGCCAAAAGGAATTGGCAGAACATATTTAAAGTGATGAAGGAGAAAAACCTACAACCAAGATGACTCTACCCAGCAAGGATCTCATTCAGATTTGATGGAGAAATTAAAACCTTTACAGACAAGCAAAAGCTGAGAGAGTTCAGCACCACCAAACCAGCTTTACAGCAAATGTTAAAGGAACTTCTTTAGGCAAGAAACACAAGAAAAGGAAAACACTTACAATAACAAACCCAAAACATTTAAGAAAATGGGAATAGGAACATACATATCGATAATTACCTTAAATGTAAATGGATTAAATGCTCCCACCAAAAGACAGAGACTGGCTGAATGGATACAAAAACAATACCCACATATATGCTGTCTACAAGAGACCCACTTCAGACCTAGAGACACATACAGACTGAAAGTGAAGGGATGGAAAAGGTATTCCATGCAAATAGAAATCAAAAGAAAGCTGGAGTAGCAGCTCTCATATCAGACAAAATAGACTTTAAAATAAAGACTATTACAAGAGACAAAGAAGGACACTATATAATGATCAAGGAATCGATCCAAGAGGAAGGTATAACAATTTTAATATTTATGCACCGAACATAGGAGTACCCCAATACATAAGGCAAATACTAACAGCCATAAAAGGGGAAATCGACAGTAACACTATCATAGTAGGGGACTTTAACACCCCACTTTCACCAAAGGGCAGATCATACAAAATGAAAATAAATAAATAAGGAAACACAAGCTTCAAATGATACATTAAAGAAGATGGACTTAATTGATATTTATAGGACATTCCACCCAGAAACAACAGAATACACATTTTTCTCAAGTGCTCATGGAACATTCTCCAATATAGATCATATCTTAGGTCACAAATCAAGCCTTGGTAAATTTAAGAAAATTGAAATCGTATCAAGTATCTTTTCCGACCACAATGCTATGAGACTAGATATCAATTACAGGAAAAGATCTGTTAAAAATACAAACACATAGAGGCTACACAATACACTACTTAATAACGAAGTGATCACTGAAGAAATCAAAGGGGAAATCAAAAAATACCTAGAAACAATTGACAATGGAAAAACGACGACCCAAAACCTATGGGATGCAGCAAAAGCAGTTCTAGGAGGGAAGTTTATAGCAATAGAAGCCTACATCAAGAAACAGGAAACATCTCGAATAAACAACCTAACCTTGCACCTAAAGCAATTAGAGAAAGAGAACAAAAATACCCCAAAGCTAGCAGAAGGAAAGAAATCCTAAAGATCAGATCAGAAATAAATGAAAAAGAAATGAAAGAAACAATAGCAAAGATCAATGAAACTAAAAGCTGGTTCTTTGAGAAGATAAACAAAATTGATAAACCATTAGCCAGACTCACCAAGAGAAAAAGGGAGAAGACTTAAATCAATAGAATTAGAAATGAAAAAGGAGAATTAACAACTGACACTGTAGAAATACAAACGATCATGAGAGATTACTACAAGCAACTCTATGCCAATAAAATGGACAACCTGGAAGAAATGGAGAGATTCTTAGAAATGCACAACCTTCTGAGACTGAACCAGGAAGAAATAGAAAATATGAACAGACCAATCACAAGCACTGAAATGGAAACTGTGATTAAAAACCTTCCAACAAACAAAAGCCCAGGACCAGATGGCTTCACAGGCGAATTCTATCAAACATTTAGAGAAGAGCTAACACCTATCCTTCTCAAACTTTTCCACAATATTGCAGAGGGAGGAACACTCCCCAACTCATTCGACGAGGCCACCATCACCCTGATACCAAAACCAGACAAAGATGTCACAAAGAAAGAAAACTACAGGCAAGTATCACTGATGAACATAGATGCAAAAATCCTCAACAAAATACTAGCAAACAGAATCTAACAGCACATTAAAAGGATCATACACCATGACTAAGTGGGGTTTCTTCCAGGAATGCAAGGATTCTTCAATATACGCAAATCAATCAACGTGATACACCATATTAACAAATTGAAGGAGAAAAACCATATGATCATCTCAATAGATGCAGAGAAATCTTTCGACAAAATTCAACACCGGTTTATGATAAAAGCCCTGCAGAAAGTAGGCATAGAGGGAACTTTCCTCAACATAATAAAGGCCATATATGACAAACCCACAGCCAACATTGTCCTCAATGGTGAAAAACTGAAACCATTTCCACTAAGATCAGGAACAAGACAAGGTTGTCCAGTCTCACCACTATTATTCAACATAGTTTTGGAAGTGTTAGCCACAGCAATCAGAGAAGAAAAAGAAATAAATGGAATCCAAAGCGGAAAATAAGAATTAAAGCTGTCACTGTTTGCAAATGACATGATACTGTACATAGAGAATCCTAAAGATGCTACCAGAAAACTACTAGAGCTAATCAATGAATTTGGTAAAGTAGCAGGATAGAAAATTAATACACAGAAGTCTCTTGCATTCTTATATACTAATGATAAAAAATCTGAAAGTCAAATTAAGGAAACACTCCCATTTACCATTGCAACAAAAACATATCTAGGAATAAACCTACCTAAGGAGACCAAAGACCTGTATGCAGAAAATTATAAGACACTGATGAAAGAAATTAAAGAGGATATAAATAGATAGAGAGATATACCATGTTCTTCGATTGGAAGAATCAACATTGTGAAAATGCCTCTATTAACCAAAGCAATCTACAGATTCAATGCAATCCCTATCAAACTACCACTGGCATTTTTCAGAGAACTAGAACAAAAAATTTCACAATTTGTATGGAAACACAAAAGACCTCGAATAGGCAAATGAATCTTGAGAACGAAAAATGGAGCTGGAGGAATCAGGCTCCCTGACTTCAGACTATATTACAAAGCCACAGTAATCAAGTCAGTTTGGTACTGGCACAAAAACAGAAATATAGATCAATGGAATAGGATAGAAAGCCCAGAGATAAACCCACGCACATATGGTCATCTTATCTTTGATAAAGAATACAAGCATATACAGTGGAGAAAAGACAGCCTTTTCAATATGTGGTGTTGGGAAAATTGGACAGGTACATATAAAAGTATGAAATTAGAACACTCCCTGACACCATACACTAAAATAAACTCAAAATCAATTAAAGACCTAAGTGTAAGGCCAGACACTATCAAACTCTTAGAGGAAAACATAGGCAGAACAATCTATGACATAAATCACAGCAAGATCCTTTTTGACCCAGCTCCTGGAGAAATGGAAATAAAAACACAAATAAACAAATGGGACCTAATGAAATTTAAAAGCTTTGGCACAGCAAAGAAACCATAAAGAAGACCAAAAGACAACCCTCAGAATGGGAGAAAGTATTTGCAAATGAAGCAACTGACAAAGGATTCATCTCCAAGATTTATAAGCAGCTCCTTCAGCTCAATACCAAAAATCAAACAACCCAATCCAAAAATGGGTAGAAGACCTAAATAGACATTTCTTCAAAGAAGATATACAGATTGCCAACAGACACATGAAAGAATGCTCAACATCATTAATCATCAGATAAATGCAAATCAAAACTACAATGAGATGTCATCTCACACCAGTCAGAATGGCCATCATCAAAAATTCTAGAAACAATAAATGCTGGAGAGGGTGTGGAGAGAAGGGAACACTTTTGCACTGTTGGTGGGAATGTAAATTGATACAGCCACTATGGAGAACAGTATGGAGGTTCCTGAAAAAACTACAAATAGAACTACCATATGACCCAGCAATCCCACTACTGGGCATATACCCTGGGAAAACCATAATTCAAAAAGAGTCATGTACCAAAATGTTAATTGCAGCTCTATTTACAATAACCAGGACATGGAAGCAACCTAAGTGTCCATCATCAGATGAATGGATAAAGAAGATGTGGCACATATATAAAATGGAATATTACTCAGCCATAAAAAGAAATGAAATGGAGGTATTTGTAGTGAGGTGGATGGAGTTAGCGTTTTTCATACAGAGTGAAGTAAGTCAGAAAGAGAAAAACAAATACAGTATGCTAACACATATATATGGAATCTAAGGGGAAAAAAAAGGTCATGAAGAACCTAGTGGCAAGACGGGAATAAAGTCACAGACCTACTAGAGAATGGACTTGAGGATATGGTGAGGGGGAGGGGTGAGATGTGACAGGGTGAGAGAGTGGCATGGACATATGTACACTACCAAATGTAAAGTAGATAGCTAGTGGGTAGCAGCTGCATAGCACAGGGAGATCAGCTTGCTTCTTTTTGACCACCTAGGGCAGTGGGATATGAAGGGTGGGAGGGAGGGAGTTGCAAGAGCGAAGAGATATGGGAACATATGTATATGTATAACTGAGTCACTTTGTTATAAAGCAGAAACTAACACACCATTGTAAAGCAATTATACTCCAATAAAGATGTTAAAAAAAAGGAGCCACCTTGTGTTCATGGATTGAAAGAATGAAAACTGTTAAAATTTCTATACCACCCAAAGTCATCTCTAGAATCAGTGTAATCTCTATTAAAATTCCAATGGCGTTCTTCACAGAAATAGAAAAAACAATTCTTAAATTTTTATAGTTCCACAAAAGACCCCAAGTAACCAAAGCAATAGTAAGAAATATGAACAAATATTGAGCCATCACACATCATGCTTTTAAACTATACTTCAAACCTATAGTAATTAAAACGTTATGGTACTGGCAAAAAAACCAAATCCAAAACAAAAACATGGGCATCTATACCAATGGAACAGAATAGTGAGTTCAGTATTAACCCCTTGTAAATACAATCAACCAATATTCAATAAGGGAGCCAAGAATATCCAAAAGGGAAAGTATTTTGTCTTCAATAAATGATATTGTGAGAACTGGATAAACACATGCAAAAAAATAAAATTGGACAACTCTCTTACACTTCTCACAGATATGAACTTCAAATGGATCAGAGATTTCAACATAAGACTTGATGTTGTAAAACTCCTGGAAGAAGACATAGGGAATAAGATCCTTGACATTGGCAATATTTTGGATATGACACCAAAAGCACAAACAACAAAAGCAAAAATCAACAAGTGGGACTACATCAAACTTGAAAAATTCTGCACGGAAAAACAATCAACAAGTGATAAGGCAACCTACAGATTGATAAAAATATATTTGCAAACCTTAAATAAATGGCATATATCAAAAAAATACATATAATACAACTCAAAACAAACAAACAAAAACCCCAAAAAACAAAACCCCAAAACAGTCAGATTAGAAAGTGGGCAGACGATTTAAATAGACATTTTTCCAAAGATGACATCCAAATGACCAACAGGTATAAGAAAGATGCTAAACTTCCCTAAACCATGAAGAAAATGTTAATTAAAACCACAATGAGATATCACCTCACACATTTTAGAATGGCTGTCATCAATAAGACAAGAGATATCAAGTGTTGGTGAGGATGTGGAGCAAAGAAAACCCTGTGCAATGAGGGTGGGTATATAAATTGGTTCAGCCAACATGGAAAACAGCATCAAGGTTCCTTAAATATTGAAAATAGACTTCCATATGATCCAGCAACTCAACATCTGAGTATATATCCAAAGGAAATGAAAACAGGATATTGAAAAAATGTGTGCATTTCCATGTTTATTGCAATATTATTCAAAATAGCCAAATATGAAGACAACCTAAGTGCATCAGTAGATGAATGGATAAAGACGATTGGTATAAATAGAAAAGAATATTATTCAGCCATGAGAAAGAATGAAATCCTGCCATTTGCATCAACATGGATGGATTTTGAGGACATTATACTGAATAAGACAGTGAAGGTCTAATACTATGTGGTATCACTTACATGTGGAATCTTAAAAAACGCCAAACTCGTAAAAACAGGGAGTAAAATGGTGGTCCCCAGGGTGGGGGATAGGAGAATAGGAGAGATGTAGTTTAAGGGTAGTAGATAAATTAGTCCTGGAAATCTAAGCACGTTATAATAATTATAGATAACAACATTATATCGTGAACCTCAAATTTGGTAATAGACTAGACCTTAATCATTACACACACACACACACACACACACACACACACACAATTATGTGATGTGATAGGGGTGATAGCTAACTCTGCAATATCAATAATATTACAGTATATATACTTATCAATTCAACTTGTATACCTTAAACTTGCACTGTATTATTTATTTAATATATTTCAATAAAAATATACAGTATTTATTTTAAGAATTCTCTCTTCAAAAGACACAGAGTGGCTGAATGGATAAAAATATTCAACCATACACTGCCCTCAAGAGTTTCACTTTAGCTTTATGAACACACATAGCTTAACACTAAAGGAATTAATGAAGGTATTTCATGCAAACGATAACCAAAAGAGAGCAAGTGTGACTATATATCAGAGCAAGTAGACTTTACATAAAGAACAGTTAGAAGAGACAAAGAAAGTCACTGTAAAATAAATAAAGAGTACAATTCATCAACAGTAAGTAAAATTCTAAATATACATGTTCCCAACAATGAAACACCTAAATATATGAAGCAAATATTAACTGAAATAATGGGAACAATGAAATGAAGATAGCAATACAATAATCACATGGGGCTTCAATGCCCCATTTTCAACAATGTATCCAGACAATAAATCAATAAGGAAAGTGTGGAGTTGAATAACTCTATAGACCAAACTAACAGACATAGTCCAACATTCCATTCGGCAGCAATAGAATACATATTCTCCAACCCAAATGAAATATTCTCCAGGATATGTTGAGTCACAAAGCAAGTCTTATCAAATTTAAGAAGATTGAAATCATATCAAGTATATTTTTGACCACAATGGCATGAAACTAGGAATTGATAACAACAGGAAAATTGGAAAATTCACAAATATGTGGAAAAGAAGCCACACACTCCTGGACAATGCGTCAAAAAAGAAATCAAAAGGAAATAAAAAAATATTTGGAAATGAAAACACAACATACTAAAACTTATGAGATGTAGTAAAAGCAGGTCTAAGAGGGAAGTTTATAGTAATTAATGGCAACATTAAATACAGAGAAATATCTCTGGGCAGAGGGATGAAGATGGTGGCGTAGAAGGACTTGGAGCTCAATTCCCCCCACAAGCAAATTAAAATTACATCTACATGTGGAATAATTCTCACAGATAGGATGGAAAAAAAGATATCGGGCTCATCAATGAATTCAGTAAACTTGCAGGATACAAAATTATTATGCAGAAATCTGTTGCAATTCTATGCACTAACAGTGAAAGATCAGAAAAAGAAATTAAGGAAATAACCCCATTTACCATCACATCAAAAAGAATAAAATATCTAGGAACAAAACTATGTAAGGAAGCAAAAGACTTGTATTCTGAAAACTATACAACACTGATGAAAGTAATTGAAGATGACACAAAAAGATGGAAAGATATACCTTGTTCTTGGATTGGAAGAATCAGTAGTGTCAAAATGACCATACTAACCAAGGCAATCACTATCAAATTACTAATGACATTTTTCATAGAACCTAGAGCAAATAATTTTTAAATTTGTATGGAAACATCAAAGACCTCGAATAGTCAAAGACAGGAGGGCTGGGGAAGCCTAGACTCTACTCACAAGGAGTGCATGCATGCTGCCTTGCTAACAATCAGGACAGAGAGAGATGAGAACCGGTGGCTTCTGCCTTGTCACCCTTCCTCATCCAAGGTGAAAACACCCTGACCCATGCATGCTACACCAGAGGCTGGTGCAAGATCTGAGTAAAGATTCATTCTTGCTATTCAGAGAGAGATAAGGGTTGCCTGGGCTGTGAACTGGGCAGAAGCACGGAGGCCATTTTCAGCATGTGAATGGCACAGTGAGTCTAAAGAAGAAGCAATGGCTAAGCACTGGTGGAATCTTGGGCAGACACGCTATGGGAAAAGACTCAATATATCTATGCAGAGACAACACAGAGGACCTGGTGAATGATCTGGGTGGAGCCACAGAGCCCATTGTCAGCATGGGGCAGCAGGAGGGGTTCAACAAACTTTGTCAGTGCACACATGGGGCAGTTCCCCAAGAGGGCACAGTGGCTGAGCTCTGAATCTCAGGCAGACAGGCACTGGGCAGGAGTACACAGTAGTTCATTTCCTAGTGAGAGTGCCTTAGCCCCACCCAGTCAACAGTTTAGCGCTAAATCTAGAGCAGACAGGTCATGGGAGAAGTCTGCCACAAAGGCAGCCAACATCTCAGTGGCAGTGCAGCAACCAAAATTCTTGAAGCCAAAATAACCCAACACCCAACCTCAGCCTATTCCACACAACAGCCTTGCACTAGATTTGGGATGAACACACAGAGAAAAGGACATAAATTTAGGTTGCTTCTGAGCAGAACTGCAGATGTCTACACAGTTGGCACATAGGTTTTCTCTGAAACCATGGGCCTTCGATTTCTTCAGGAATCACCTCCACTGGGGCAGAGCTTGCACTCATGGGCAGTGGAGCTTGATAAAACCCAACCCTCAGAGTTTTACTCCAACAATTGAGGAGCAGAACCCACCCCTGGGAGAGTGGGGACAGCCTTGGAGTAGAAAGGAAGCCCCACCACACATCCAGCACAAGTTCTAGATATTACAACACCAACTACACGTCCTATCAAAGGGATAAAAGACAGAACACTCTGCTTGACATTCATACCAAAACCAGCCCTCACATCAAAAATACTGAACACAAACAGTCTAGACAGGGATGCTCCTACATAAACACACCCATTCAAGACCAAAGTCGACAACAGTTTCTCCTAAATTCATAGAGAGAAAGTTAAGGAAACTGAAAAGGCAGAGAACTACTCCCAATTAAAAGAACAAGAGAGATCCCCTGAAAGAACAATTAATAAAACAGAGAACATCAGTCTAGTGGACACCAAGTTCAAAAAGGTGGTAATAAAAATTTAAAGGAATGAAGAAAGATTATTGATAGAAATGCAGATGAGGAACCTACCTCAACTTAATAAGGGCCATATCTGACAAACTCACAGAAAACATCATTCTAAATTGTGAAAAACTGAAAGCATTTCCTTTAAGACCAGGAACAAGAAAAGGATGCCCACTCTTGCCATTATTATTCTACACAATTTTGGAATTCCTAACCTCAGCAATCAGGGAAGCAAGAAAATTAAAGAGATCTAAATGGGAAAAAAAGAAGTAAAACGGTCACTGTTTGCAGATGATATTATACTATACATAGAAAATCCTCAAGATACTACCAGTAAACTACTAGAACTCAACAATGAATTTGATAAAGTTGCAGAATAAAAAATTAATACACAGAATTTGCTTGCATTCCTATACACCAACAACAAAAGATCAGAAAGAGAAATTAAGGAAACAATCCCATTTATCATCACAACAAAAAGAATAATATACTTAGGAATAAACCTCCCTAAGGATGCAAAACAACTATACTCTGAAAACTATAAGACAGTGAGGAAAGAAATCAAAGATGATACAAACAAATGGAGAGATATACCATGTTCCTGGAATGGAAGAATCAATATTGACAATACACCCCAAATCAATCTACAGATTCAATGCAATCCCTATAGAAATACCAATGGCATTTTACACAGAAATAGAGCAAAAACATTTACAATTTGTATGGAAACACAAAAGACCCCAAATTGCCAAAGCAATCTTGAGAAAGAAAAACAGAGCTAGAGAAATCAGGCTCCCTGACTTCAGACTATACTACAAAACTACAGTAATCAAGACAGTATAGTACTGGCATAAAACCAGAAATATAGATCAGTGGAACAAGATAGAAAGTCCAGATATAAAGCCATGCACCTATGGCTACCTAATCTATGACAAAGGAGGCAAGAATATACAATGGAGAAAAGACAGTCTCTTCAATAAGTAGTGCTGGGAAAACTGGACAGCTAAATGTAAAAGAATGAAATTAGAACACTCCCTAATGCCATACACAAAAATAAACTCAAAATGGATTAAAGACCTAAATATAAGACAGGATATTGTAAAACTCTTAGAGGAAAACATAGGCAGAACAATCTCTAACATAAATCACAGCCAGATCTTTTTTATCCACCTCACAGAGTAATGAAAATTAAAACTAAAATAAAGAAATGAGACCTAATTAAACTTAAAAGCTTTTGCACAGCAAAAGAAACAATAAACTAAACTAAGAGACAACCTCAGAATAGGAGAAAATATTTGCAAATGAAGCAACAGACAAAGAATTAATCTCCAAAATATACAAACAGCTCTTGCAGCTCAATAACAATAAAACCCAAACAACCCAATCCAAAAATGGGCAGAAGACCTAAATAGACATTTTTCCAAAGAAGACATACAGATAGCCAAGAGGCACATGAAAAGATGCTCAACATTGCTAATTATTAGAGAAATGCATATCAAAACTGCAATGAGATATCATCTCACACCAATCAGAATGACCACTATCAAAAAATGTACAAACAATAAATAGTGGAGAGGGTGTGGAGAAAAGGACATCCTCCTACACTGTTGGTGGGAATGTAAATTGGTACAGCTACTATGGAGAACAGTGTGGAGGTTCCTTAAGAAACTAACCAAAGAGCTAACATATGATCCAGTGATCCAACTCCTGGGCATATATCTGGAGAAAAACATGGTTTGAAAGTATTCATGCACCCCAATGTTCATTGCAGCACTGTTTACAATAGCCAGGCCATGGAAGCAACCATAATGTCCATTGTCAATTGACAGATGAATGGATAAGAAAGATGTGGTATATGTACAGTGGAATGTTACTCAGCCATTAAAAAGAATTAAAAATGCCATTTGCAGTGACATAGATGGACCTGGAGATTATCTTACTAAGTGAAGTAAGTCAGACAGAGAAATCAAATATCATATGATATTGCTTATATGTGGAATCTTAAAAATGATACAAAGGAACTTACTTACAAAACAGAAATATAGTCACAGATGTAGAAAACACTCTTTTGGTTACCAGGGGGGAAAAGTGGAAGGGATAAATTGGCAGATAGGGATTAACATATGCACTCTACTATATGTAAAATATCAATAGATAACTACTAAGGACCTAGTGTATAGCACAGGAAATTGCTCAGTACTCTGTGATGACCAATATGGGAAACGAATCTAAAAAAGAATGGATATAAGTATATGTATAACTGATTCTCTTTGCTATAAATCAGAAAGTTACACAAAATTTTAAATCAACTATACTCTAATAAAAATTTTTAAAAAAAGAATTGCAGATCAATGTAGTAAGGAACTAGAAACTATTAAGATGAACCAGTCAAAAATAGATGATTCAGTTGCTGAGATAAAACCAAAAGGAAGAAATGAATAGCAGAGTAAGTGACACGGAAGAATGAATAAGTGATCAGGAAGATAGACTAATGGGAATCTCCCAATTGAACAGCAGACAGGAAGAAAAATGTAAAAAAGGAAAGTAACATATGTGATCTATGGGATATAATGAAGCATGCCAACCTAAACATAATAAGGTTTCCAGAGGGGGAAGAGAGAAAGAAGGGGATTGAACATGTATTTGAAGAAATTATGGCTGAAAACTTCCCAAGCCTGAAGAAGGAAACAGATATCCAAGTACAAGAAAACAAGATGAACACTAGCAGACACAGATCAAGATATATCATAGTTAAAATGACCAATGTTAAAGATAAAGTGAGGACTCTGAGGGCAGCAAGTGAAAAAAAGAGTCAGTTATAAGGGAACCACCATAAAGCTATCAGCTGATTTCTGTGAGGAAACTGAGCAGGTCAGAACAGAGTGGCATGATATATTCAAAGTCCTGAAAGGGAAAAATCTGCAACCGTGGATACTACATCCAGCAAGATTATCATTTAGAGTAGAAGGAGGGATAAAGAATTTCTTCAACAAGCAAAAATTAAAAGAACTCAGCAATACTAAACGTACCTCAAAAGAAATATTGAAGGGTCTTATCTAAATAGAAAAGAAAGAAAGAATATATATGAAAGGGGAAATCACAGTAAGAAAGGCAAATATATAAAGGTTTGAATGCCAGGTAAAAAAACCTGTACATAGATTACAAAACAATTTTAAAAATTGTAAAAGTTATCAAAACTACAAGTAAAAATAAAAGGATAAGCATGAGTTGTAAAATAAGACATGAAAATCATAAAAAGTGGGGGAGAGGAGTATAAAAATATAGATCATTTACAATGTGTTTGAAATGACTATAAGTTGAAAAAATAGATATAGTTATGGGTCAACATACTTCAACTCCATGGTAACCACAAATCACAAACATACAATAGATGCACACACACACAGAAAAAGAAAAAAAAGAAAGGAACAGAAACATACTACAAAAGAAAATCATCAGACGAGAAAAGAAAAAGCAAAAGAAGAAAAATGAACAAAGAAATACTAAATCAACTGGAAAACAAGGTTTACAATGGCTAGAAGTACATACCTATCAATAAATACTTTAAACATCAGTGGACTAAAAGCTCAATTCAAAAGACAAAAAAATGGCACAATTGATTAAAAAAGAAAACAAAGTAAGGACCTACAATATGCTGTCCACAAAACACTCACTTCTTGGTGAAAGAGACAGACAGACTGAAAGTCAGGAGATGGAAAAAGATATTTCATGCAAATGGAAAAGAAAACAAAGTGGGAGTAACAATATTCATATCAGACAAAATAGACTTTAAAACAATCACCATAGATAAAGAAAAAGAAAGACATTATATAGTAATAAATGGATAAATGCAAGAGGAAAATATTACACTTGTTAAATATATGCACCTAATATAGGAGCACCTAAATATGTACAACTAATACTAACAGACATAAGGGAGAAAGGGACAAAAATACGATAATAGTAGAAGCGTTTAACACCCTATTCACATGAATGGACAGATAATCCAGACAGAAAATCAGTAAGGCAACAGAGATCCTAAATGACACCATAGACCAGTTGGACTTAACTGAAATCTACAGGACACAACATCAAAAAAGAAAAGAGAAAATCATTCTTTTCAAGTGTGCATGGAATGTTCTCTAGGGTAGACCATATACTAAGTCAAAAAACAAGCCTCACAAATTTAAGACGATAGAAATTATTTCAAACATCTTTTCTGACCACAGCAGTATGAAACTAGAAATTAACCCCAGAAAGAAAAATGGAAATAGAACAAACACATGGAGAAGAAGAACATGTTACTAAAAAAAAAATAGTAATAATATTGGGTCAACGATGAAATCAAAAAAGAAATCAGAAAATACCTTGAGACAAACGAAAATAAAAACACAACCTCACAAAATCTATAGGATGCAGCAAAAGCAGTTTGAAGAGGCAAGTTCATAATTATACAGGCCTTCCTATATATGCCCCAACATAGGAGCACCTCAGTACATAAGGCAAGTGTTAATAGCTATAAAAGAGGAAATCCACAGTAACACAATAATAGTGGAGGAGGTTAACACCTCACTTATACCAATGGACAGATCATGCAGACAGAAAATTAAAAAGGAAACAGCTTTAAATGACCAAAAGACCAGATAGATTTAATTGATATTTATAGGACATTCCATCGAAAAAAGCAGAATACACTTTCTTCTCAAGTGCGGAACATTCTCCAGGGTAGATCATATCTTGGGTCACGAATCAAGCCTTGGTAAATTTAAGAAAATTGAAATCATATCAAGCACCTTTTCTGACCACAATGCTATGAGATTAGAAATCAATTACAGGGAAAAAACGTAAAAAACACAAACACATGGAGGCTAAACAATATGTTACTAAATAACCAAGAGATCACTGAAGAAATCAAAGAGGAAATCAAAAATACCTAGAGACAAATGACAATGAAAACACAATGATCCAAAACCTATGGGATGCAGCAAAAGCAGTTCTAAGAAGGAACTTCATAGCAGTACAATCCTACTCAAGAAACAAGAAAAATATCAAATAAACAATGTAACCTTACACCTAAAGGAAGTAGAGAAAGAAGAACAAACAAAACTCAAAGTTAGTAGAAGAAAAGAAATCATAAAGGTCAGAGCAGAAATAAATGAAATAGAAACAAAGGAAACAATAGCAAAGATCAATAAAACTAAAAACTGGTTTTTGAGAAGACAAAAATTGAAAAACCATTAGCCAGAGTCATCAAGAAAAAGAGGGAGAGAACTGAAATCAATAAAATTAGAAATGCAAAGGAGAAGGCACAATGGACACCGTAGATATACAAAGCATCATAAGAGACTCCTACAACCAGAGAAGCTTCAAGATGACAGAAGAGTAAGAGGTGGAGATCACCTTCCTCCCCAAAAATACATCAGAAATACATCTACATGTGAAACAACCTCTACAGAACACCTAATGAACGCTGGCAGAAGACCTCAGACCTCCAAAAAGGCAAGAAACTAACCACGTACCTGGGTAGGGCAAAAGAAAAAAGAAAAAAGAGAGAGAAAAGAATAGGGACGGGACCTGCACCTGTGGGAGGGAGCTGTGAAGGAGGAAACGTTTCCACGCACTAGGAAGCCCCTTCATGGGTGGAGACTGCAGGTGGCGGAGGGGGGAGCTTTGGAGCCAGGGAGGAGAGTGCAGCAACAGTGGTGCAGAAGGCAAAGCAGAGAGATTCCTGCACAGAAGATCGGTGCTGACCGGTACTCACCAGCCCGAGAGGCTTGTCTGCTCACCTGCCCAGAAGGGTGGGGGCTGGGAGCTGAGGCTCTGGCTTCGGAGGTTGGATCCCAGGGAGAAGACTGGGGTTGGCTGCGTGAATACAGCCTGAAGTGGGCAAGTGCAGCACAGCTAGGGGGTAGAGAGTCCGGTAAAAGGTCTGGAGCTGCCAAAGAGGCAAGACAATTTTTCTTGCCTATTTGTTTCGTGGTGCACTAGGAGAGGGGATTAAGAGTTCTACTTAAAGGAGCTGCAGAGACGGGCATGAGCTGTGGCTATCAGCGCAGACCCCAGAGACGGGCATGAGATGCTAAAGCTGTGGCTGCAGACACCAAGAAGCCTGTGTGTAAGCACAGGTCACTGTCCACACCTCCCCTACTGGAAGCCTGCACAGCCCGCGACTGCCACGGTCCCTTGATCCAGGTACAACTTCCCCCGTAGAACACACGGAGCTTCAGGCTGGTGCAACGTCATGCTGGTGTCTGCTGATGCAGGCTCGCCCCGCACTCCCTACCCCTCCCTCCCCCCTGTCTGAATGAACCAGAACCCCCGAATCAGCTGCTCCTTTAACCCCATCTTGTCTGAGCGGGAATAAAAGTCCTCAGGCGACCTAAACGTGGACAGGGGGGCAAATCCAAAGCTGAACCCCAGGAGCTGTGCAAACAAAGTAGAGACAGGGAAATTTCTCCTAGCAGCCTCAGGAGCAGCGGATTAAATCTCCACAATCACCTTGATATACTCTGCATCTGTGGAATACCTGAGTAGACAACGAATCATACCAAATTGAGGAGGTAGATTTTGGGAGCAATGATATATATATATATATTTCCCTTTTTCTCTTTTTGTGAGTGTGTATGTGTATGCTTCTGTGTGTGAGTTTGTCTGTATAGCTTTGCTTTTACCATTTGTCCTAGGGTTCTCTCTGTCCGTTGTTTTTGGTTTTTTATTTTTATTTTTAGTATAATTTTTAGTGCTTGTTATCTTTGGTGGATTTGTTTTTTGGTTTGGTTGCTCTCTTCTTGTTTTCTTTCTTGTTTTTTTTTAAAAATTACATTTCAATGTTTTATTTTTAATAATTATTTTTTATTTTATTGCAATAAATTTATTTTATTTTATTTTTTTCCTTTGGTCTTTCTTTTTTTCTCCCTTTTCTTCTCAGCCGTGTGGCTGACAGGGTCTGAGTGCTCCAGCCAGGTGTCAGGCCTGTGCCTCAGATGTGGGAGAGCCAAGTTCAGGATATTGTCCCACCAGAGACTGCCAGGCTCAAAGTAATATCAAATGGAGAAAACTCTCCCAGAGATCTCCCTCTCAATACTAAGACCCAGCTCCACTCAACGACCAGCAAGCTACAGTGCTGGAATCCCTATGCCAAACAACTAGCAAGACAGGAACACAACCACACTCATTAGCAGAGAGGCTGCCTAAAATCATAATAAGGTCACAGAAAACCCAAACACACCATCGGATGCAGGCCTGTCCACCAGAAAGACAAGATCCAGCTCATCCAACATAACACAGGCACTAGTTCCCTCCACAAGGAAGTCTACAATACCTACTGAACCAACCTTAGCCACAGGGAACAGACACTAAAAACAACGGGAACTGTGAACCTGCAGCATTTAAAAAGGAGATCCCAAAGACAGTAAGTTAAGCAAAATGAGAAGACAGAGAAACACACAGCTAATGAATGAGCAAGGTAAAAACGCACCAGACAAATGGATCAAGAGGAAATAGGCAGCCTACTGGAAAAAGAATTCAGAGTAATGATAGTAAATATGATCCAAAATCTTGGAAATAGAATGGAGAAAATATAAGAAACATTTAACAAGGACCTGGAAGAACTAAAGAGAAAACAAGCAATGATGAACAACAGAATAAATGAAATTAAAAATTATCTAGAAGGAATCAATAGCAGAAAAACTGAGGCAGAAGGACAGATAAGTGACCTGGAAGCTAAAAAAGTGGAAATAACTACTGCAGAGAAGGATAAAGAAAAAAGAATGAAAAGAATTGAGGACAGTCTCAGAGAACTCTGGGACAACATTAAACACACTAACATTCGGATTATAGGGGTCCCAGAAGAAGAGAAAAAGAAAGGGACTGAGAAAATATTTGAAGAGATTATGGTTGAAAACTTCCCTAATATGGGAAAAGAAATAGTAAATCAAGTCAAGGAAGCCCAGAGAGTACCATATAGGATAAATCCAAGGAGAAACACGCCAAGACACATATTAATCAGAGTATCAAAAATTAAATACAAAGAAAAAATATTAAAAGCAGCAAGGGAAAAACAACAAATAACATACAAGGGTCTCCCCATAAGGTTAATAGCTGATCTTTCAGCAGAAATTCTGCATGCCAGAAGGGAGTGGCAAGACATATTTAAAGTGGTGAAAGGGAAAAACCTACTACCAAGATTACTCTATGCAGCAAAGATCTGATTGAGATTTGATGGAGAAATTAAAACTTTAACAGACAAGCAAAAGCTAAGAGAATTCAGTACCATGAAACCAGGATTAAAAGAAATGCTAAAGGAACTTCGCTAGGCAGGAAACAGAAGAGACCTACACTAACAAACCCAAAAGAGAAGTAAAAGACCTACACTAACAAACGGAAGACAATTAAGGAAATGGTAATAGGAACATACATACCGATAATTACCTTAAATGTAAATGGATTAAATGCACCAACCAAAAGACATACACTGGCTGAAAGGATACAAAAACAAGACCTGTATATACCCTGTCTACATGAGACACACTTCAGAACTACGGACACATACAGACTGAAAGTGAGGGGATAGAAAATGATATTCCATGCAAATGGAAATCAAAAGAAAGCTGGAGTAGCAATTCTCATATCAGACAAAATAGACTTTAAAACAAAGACTATTATAAAATAAAAAGTGGTACACTACATCATGATCAAGAGATCAATCCAAAAAGAAGATATACCAATTGTAAATATTTATGCACCCAACATAGGAGCACCTCAATACATAAGGCAAATGCTAACAGGCAGGAAAGGGGAAATCGATAGTAACACAATCATAGTAGGGGACTTTAACACCCCACTTTCACCAATGGACAGATCATCCAAAATGAAAGTAAATAAAGATACACACGCTTTAAATGATAGATTAAACAACATGGACTTAATTGATATGTATAGGACATGCCATCCGAAAACAACAGAATCCACTTTCTGCACAAGTGCTCATGGAACATTCTCCAGGATAGATCATATATTGGGTCACAAATCAAGCCTTGGTAAATTTAGGAAAATTGAAATCACATCAAGTATCTTTTCTGACCACAATGCTATGAGACTAGATATCAATTACAGGAAAAAGCCTGTAAAAAATAGAAACACATGGAGGCTAAACAATACACTACTTAATAACCAAGAGATCACAGAAGAAATCAAAGATTAAATCAAAAAATTCCTAGAAACAAATGACAATGAAAATATGACGACCCAAAAACTATGGGATGCAGAAAAAGCAGTTCTAAGAAGGAAGTTTATAGCAATACAATGCTACTTTAAGAAACAAAAACCATCACAAATAAACAATCTAAACTTACAACTAAAGCACTTAGAGAAACAAGAACAAAAAATACCCATAGTTAGCATAAGGAAAGAAATCATAAAGATCAGATCAGAAATAAATGAAAAAGAAATGAAGGAAACAATACCAAAGATCAATAAAACTAAAAGCTGTTTTTCTGAGAAGATAAACAATATTGATAAGCCATTAGTCAGACTCAACAAGAAAAAAAGGGAGAAGACTCAAATCAATAGAATTAGAAATGAAAAAGGAGAAATAACAACTGACACTGCAGAAATATGAAGGATCATGAGAGATTACTACAAGCAACACTATGCCAATAAAATGGGCAACCTGGAAGAAATGAACAAATTCTTAGAAATGCACAACCTTCTGAGACTGAACCAGGAAGGAATAGAAATTAAACACAAATCACAAGCACTGAAATTGAAACTGTGATAAAAATCTTCCAACAAAAAAAAAAAGCCCAGGACCAGATGGCTTCACAGGCGAATCCTATCAAACGTTTAGTGAAGAGCTAACACCTATCCTTCTCAAATTCTTCCAAAATATAGCAGAGGGAAGAGCACTCCCAAAAGCATTCTATGAGGCCACCGTCACCCTGATACCAAAACCAGACAAAGATGTCACAAAGAAAGAAAACTAAAGGCCAATATCACTGATGAACAGAGATGCAAAAATCCTCAACAAAATACTAGCAAACAGAATCCAGCAGCACGTTCAAAGGATCATACACCATGGTCAAGTGGGTTTAACCCAGGAATGCAAGGATTCTTCAATATATACAAATCAATCAGTGTGATACACTATATTAACAAACTGAAGAATAAAAACCATATGATCATCTCAATAGATGCAGAAAGAGCTTTCAAGAAACTTCAACAACATTTATGATAAAAAAATAGAGGGAAAGTATGTATATAGGGAACTTACCTCAACATAATAAAGGCCATATATGACAAACTCACAGGCAACATCGTCCTAAATGGTGAAAAACTGAAACCATTTCCACTAAGATCAGGAACAAGAAAAGGTTGCCCACACTCACCAATATTATTCAACTTAGTTTTGGAAGTTTTAGCCACAGCAATCAGAGGAGAAAAAGAAATAAAAGGAAATCAAATCGGAAAAGAAGAAGTAAAGCTCTCACTGTTTGCAGATGACATGATTCTATACATAGAGAATCCTAAAGATGCTACCAGAAAACTATTAGAGCTAATCAATGAATTTGGTAAAGTAGCAGGATACAAAATAAAAGCACAGAAATCTCTTCCATCCCTATACAATAATGATGAAAAATCTGAAAGTGAAATTAAGAAAACACTCCCATTTACCACTGCAACAAAAAGAGTGAAATACCTAGGAATAAACGTACCTAAGGAGACAAAAGTCCTGTATGCAGAAGACTATAACACACTGATGAAAGAAATTAAAGATGATACAAATAGATGGAGAGATATACCATGTTCTTGGATTGGAAGAATGAACATTGTGAAAATGACTCTACTATCCAAAGCAATCTACAGATTTAATGCAATCTCTATCAAACTATCACTGGCATTTTTCACAGAACTAGAACAAAAAACTTCACAATTTGTATGGAAACATAAAAGACCCCGAATAGCCAAAGCAATCTTGAGAACAAAAAAGAGAGCTGGAGGAATCAGGCTCCCAGACTTCCGACTATATTACAAAGATACAGTAATCAAGACAGTTTGGTACTGGCACAAAAACAGAAATATAGATCAATGGAACAGGATAGAAAGCCAGACATAAACCCTATCACATATTGTCAACTTACCTTTGATAAAGGAGTCAAGAATATACAAAGGAGAAAAGACAGCCTCTTCAAAAAGTGGTGCTGGGAAAACTGTACAGCTACATGTAAAAGAATGAAATTAGAACACTCCCTAACACAATACACAAAAATAAACTCAAAATGGATTAAATACCTAAATGTAAGGCCAGACACTATCAAACCCTTAGAGGAAAACATAGGCAGAACACTCTATGACAGAAATCACAAGATCCTATTTGACCCACCTCCTAGAGAAATGGAAAACAAAAACAAAAATAAACAAATGGGACCTAATGAAACTTAAAAGCTTTTGCACAGCAAAGGAAACCATAAACAAGACCAAAAGACAACCCTCAGGATGAGAGAAAATATTTGCAAATGAAGAAACTGCCAAAGGATTAATCTCCAAAATTTACAAGCAGTTCATGCAGCTGAATATCAAAAAATCAAAAAACCCAATCCAAAAATGGGCAGAAGACCTAAATAGACATTTCTCCAAAGAAGATATACAGATTGCCAACAAACACATGAAAGAATGCTCAACATCATTAATCATTAGAGAAATGCAAATCAAAACTACAATGAGATATCATCTCACACCAGTCAGAATGGCCATCATCAAAAAATCTACAAACAGTAAATGCTGGAGAGGTTGTGGAGAAAAGGGAACCCTTTTGCTCTGTTGGTGGGAATGTAAATTGATACAGCCACTATGGAGAACAGTATGCTAATTCCTTAAGAAACTAAAAAAGAACTACCATACGACCCAGCAATCCCACTACTGGGCTTATACCCTGAGAAAACCATAATTCATAAAGAGTCATGTACCAGAATGTTCACTGCAGCTCTATTTATAGTACCCAGGATATGGAAACAACCTATGTGTCCAACGACAGATGAATGGATAAAGAAGATGTGGCACATATATACAATGGAATATTACTCAGCCACAGAACGAAATGAAATGGAATTATTTGTGGTAAGGTGGATGCACCTAGTCTGTCATACAGAGTGAAGTATGTCAGAAACAAATACTGTACGCTAACACATATAGGTGGAATCTGAAGAAAAAAATAAAGTCATGAAAAACCTACGGGCACACTGGGAATAAAGATGCAGACCTACTAGAGAATGGACTTGAGGATACGGGGAGGAGGAAGAGTAAGCTGGGACAAAGTGACAGAGTGGCATGGACATATATGCACTACCAAATGTAAAATAGATAGCTAGTGGGAAGCAGCTGCATAGCATAGGAAGATCAGCTCAGTGCTTTTTGACCACCTAGAGGGGTGGCATATGGAGGGTGGGAGGGCGGGAAATGCAAGAGCGAAGAGATATGGGAATATATTTATATGTATAGCTGAAACACTTTGTTATAAAGCAGAAACTAAGACATCATTGTAAATCATTTATACTCCAATAAAGATTTAAAAAAAAAATGAGGCTACTACAAGCAACTCATAAATAAAATGGACAAACTCCTAGAAAGGTATAAACTTCAAAGACTGAACCACGAAAAAATAGCAAATATGAACAGACCAATCACAAGTAATGAAATTGAAACTGTGATTAAAAATCTTGCAAAAAACAAAAGTCCAGTACCAGATGCCTTCAAAGGTGAATTCTGTCAAACATTTATAGAAGAGTTATCAACCATCCTTCTCAAACTCTTCCAAAAATTTGCAGAGGAAGGAACACTCCAAAACTCATTCTATGAGGCTACAATCACCCTAATACCAAAATCAGACAAAGATACTATGAAAAAAGAAAATTAAAGACCAATATCACTGATGAATATAGATGCAAAAATCCTCAACAAAATACTAGCAAACAGAATATAAAAACACATTAAAAGGATCGTACACCACGATCAGGTGGGATTTATCACAGGGATGCAAAGATTCTTCAATATACACAAATCAATCAATGTCATGCACCATATTAACAAACTGAAGAATAAACTACATATGATCATCTCAATAGATGGAGAAAAACTTTTAACAGTATTCAACAGCCATTTATGATAAAAACCCTCCAGAAAGTTGGCATAGAGGGAACCTAGCTGAGCATAATAAAGCCCCTATAGAACAAACCCACAGCAAAGATCATTCTCAATGGTGAAAACTGAAAGCATTTCCTCTAAGATCAGGAACAAGACAAGGATGTCCACTCTTGCCACTCTTATTTTACATAGTTCTGGAAGCTTTAACCATGGCAATCAGAGAATAAAAAGAAATAAACGGAATACAAATTGGAAAAGGAGAACTAAAACTGTCACTCTTTGCAGATGACATGATACTATACATAGATAATGCTAAAGATGACACCAGAAAACTACTAGAGCTAATCAATGAATTTGGTAAAGTTGCAGGATACAAAATTAATGCACAGAAATCTCTTGCATTCCTATACAGTAATGATGAAACATCTGAAAGAGAAATTAATGAAACACTCCCATTTACCACTGCAACAAAAAGAATAAAGTACCTAGGAATAAACCTACGTAGGGAGACAAAATACCTGTATGCAGAAAACTATAAGACACTGATGAAATAAATCAAAGATGACACAAACAGATGGAGAGATACACCATGTTCTTGGATTGGAAGAATCAACATTTTGAAAATAAGTATACTACACAAAGCAATCTACAGATTCAGTGCAATCCCTATCAAATTACCAATGGCATTTTTTACAGAACTAGAACGAAAAATCTTAAAATTTGTATGGAGACATAAATGATCCTCAATAGCCAAAGCAATCTTGAGGGAAAGAAACAGAGCTGGAGGAATCAGGCTCCCTGACTTCCGATTATACTACAAAGCTACAGTGATGACAACATTATGGTACTGGCACTAAAACAGAAATATAGATCAATGGAACTCTATAGAAAGCCTAGAGATAAATCTATGCACCTACAGTCAACTAATCTATGCCAAAGGAGGAAAGGATATATAATGGAGAAGCGACAGTCTCTTCAATAAATGGTGCTGGGAAAACTGGACACCTACATGTAAAATAATGAAATTAGAACACTCCCTAACACCATACACAAAAATAAACTCAAAATGGATTAAACACTTAAATGTAAGACCAGACACTATAATACTCTTAGAGGAAAACATAGGAAAAACACTCTTTGACATAAATCCCAGCAAGATCTTTTTTGACTCACCTCCTAGAGTAATTGAAATAAAACCAAAAATAAACAAATTGGACCTAATGAAACTTAAAAGCTTTTGCACAACAAAGGAAACCATAAACAAGACGAAAAGACAGCCCTCTGAAGGGGAGAAAATTTTTACAAATGAATGAATAAAGGATTAATCTCCAAAATATACAAGCAACTCATGTAGCTCAATATTTAAAAAGCAAACAACCCAATCCAAAAATGGGCAGAAGACGTAAATAGACATTTCTCCAAATAAGATATACAGATTGCCAACAAACACATGAAAGGATGCTCAATATCACTAATCACTAGAGAAATGCAAGTCAAAACTACAATGAGGTATCACCTCACACTGGTTAGAATAGGCATCATCAGAAAATCTACAAACAACAAATGTGGAGAAAGTGTGGAGAAAAGGGAACCGTATTGCACCTTTGGTGGGAATGTAAATTGATACAGCCACTATGGAGAACAATATGGGGGTTCTTTAAAAAACTAACAATAGAACTACCATATGACCCAGCAATCACACTACTGAGCATCTACCCAGAGAAGAACATAATTCAAAAAGACACATGCACCCCAATGTTCACTGCAACACTATTTAGAATATGCAGGTCATGGTAACAATGTAAATGCCCATCGACAGATAAATAGATAAAGAAATTGTGGTACATATATGTAATGGAATATTACTCAGCCATAAAAAGGAACGAAATTGGGTCATTTGTAGAGAAGTGGATTGACCTAGATACTGTCATACAGAGTGAAGTAAGTCAGGAAGAGAAAAACAAATATCGTGTGTTAACGCATATATGTGGAATCTAGAAACATGATACAGATGAAGTGGTTTGCAAGGCAGAAATAGAGACACAGATGTAGAGAACAATCTTATGGACATCAAGGGGGGAAAGCGCAGGGTGGTGGTGGTGGTGGGATGAATTGCGATATTGGGGTTGACCGATATACACTAATATGTATAAAATAGATAAGTAATGAGAACCTGCTGTATAAAATAAAGGAAGGAAGGAAGGAAGGAAGGAAGGAAGGAAGGAAGGTAGGAAGGAAGGGAGGGAGGGAGGGAGGGAGAAAGAGAGGTAGAGAGAGAAAGAAAGAAAGAAGGAAAGAAAGAAAGAAAGGAAGGAAGGAAGGAAGGAAGGAAGGAAGGAAGGAAGGAAGGGAGGAAGGAAGGAAGGAAGGAAGGAAGAAAAATCTGTTGTGTTTGTATACACTATTAATAAAATATCAGAAAAAGTTTTAAAAATCCCATTTAAAATCACACCAAAAATAATAAAATACCTAGCAATAAACTTCACCAAAGAGGTGTAAGATCTATAGTTTGAAATGTCTTTTAAATTATGTAGAAAGTGAAAAGTGGAGTTAAGAACCAAATTACAGTAATAATGGCTTTCATATTTGCACATTTATTTACATCTACTAGATATTTTTGTATCTTCATAATACTTCAAGTTAGTGTCAAGCAACATTTTGTTTCAACCTGAATAATCCCCTTTTGCACTTCTTTTAAGGCAAGTCTTGTGGTAACTCCCTCAGCTTCTGTTTATCTGAGAATGTCTTAATTTCTCCCTTATTTTTGAAAGGCAGTTTGACTGTTCATAGAATTCCCATTTAACAGTTTTATTTAAGCACTTTAAATGTACCATTTCCAGAGGAGATCAAGATGGCAAAGAAGGAGGACATAGAACTTACCTCTCTCCACAAATACATCAAAAATACATCTACATCTGGAGCAATTCTCACTGAAAACAAACTGGAGACTGGCAGAAAAACTCCTGTACAACCAAGGCTGTAAAGGAAGATCCACATCGACTCAGGCAGGAAGGGAGGAGTAGCAATCAGGTCAGGACACACAAACCTAGGAGACGACACATAATAAGTGGGGAATATCATGGGCCCAGAGGTCCTCCCAGGGGTCTGACATGGGAAAGATGAGTCCCCTTAGCTGGATTGAAAATGAGTGGAACTAACAAGGGGGCTGTAAGAATCAAAGACTCCATTCATGAACAGTGAGCACAAGCTTGCTTACTCTCAGGAACAAGGTGGAGGAAGCAGATTGAAACTGTACATCGCAGTTTCTTGCAACCTCCCAGTGTTCACCCAGTCCACGCCAAGCACCAGCTCCAGCCCCTCTAACTATCAGCTTCCTACTAGGGAGATAGTTGCTGTTGCCAAGGAAGGTGCACAATTGTGAGGCAGAGAGCTGGCTCAGACACTGCACAGCATCTGATCTGGGTGAGGGCAGCCATTACTGGCATTCATGGAGGACGCAGATCAAGAGCAGTCTGGAGCTCTGACTGGTGTACAGGAACTGCCCCAGCATGTGTCCCAGCAGATGCTGATTGCCCATTATGGCCATTTTTGCACCAGTGCAGCTCCTCAGAAGGCCAAAGGCTGCCATTGCTGAGGAGGGTGCATGGTTGAGGAGGAAGGAACTGCATCTGAATGGGGCGAGGGCAGCCATTAATGGTGCTCGTGGATGCAGCAGATTGGTCGCTATTTTGAGCTATGCTTGGTGTACCACAACAGCACCAGCCTGCATCCTTCCCCACATTGTGAGTCAGATCTGGTCACTCTTGCTCCAGCACTGTTACCCTCTGGGGTAAAGATGCCATTGGTGGGAGAAGGGAGAGCACAAATTTAAAGGGAATGGAATCAGTAGGTCTGATCCTCAGAGCTGCTCTAACACATTAGGACACAATCCCTTCCCCCTGATAGGGTGGTAACAGCCACTGAGAATAGAAGCCCTGGATCACATCTGGCTCTGACTCTACCTCTAGCCCCTCCATCTCCAGCCCTAGCTCCCAAGCAAACAGATAGCTGCCACTACATACTGGAGTCATACATGACTCATACTCACTTGATATCCATCTCTCCCACCAAAGTTACTGAGCACATATAGACTGCCTATTAGGGACATTCCCACACAAGGATGGGATAGGTAACTGTTTCACCTGATTTCATAGAGACAGAGAAAGTTAAGAAATATGAGAAGACAGAGAAATTTGTTTCAAATGAAAGAAAAGAAAAAAATTTAAAAAACAACTAATGAGACAGAGATAATTTACCAGAGATAGAGTTCAAAGCATTAGCAATAAGAATGCTAACTGAACTAGGTAAAATGTAGATGAACACAGTGAGAATTTTAACTAGAAAATAATAATTAATGAACTAGAAAATATTAAAAAGGACCAGTTGGAACAGAATAATACCATAACTGAGATGAAAAACACACTAGAAGGAATTAACAGCAGACTAGGTGATACAGAAGAACATATAAGTGACCTAGAAGATAAAGTAGTGGAAGTCATCCAAACAGAAGAGTAAAAATAAAAGCAAATTTACAAAAATGAGCACAGTTTAGGGTAACTTTAAGACAACATCAAGCATAGGAACATTTGCATTATATGGGTCCTGGAAGGAGAAGAAAGAAATAAAAATGGTCAAAAACGTGTTTGAGGGAGGAACTTCAAGACGGTTGAAGAATAAGACGTGGAGATCACCTTCCTCCCCACAAATACATCAGAAATACATCTACATGTGGAACAACTCCTACAGAACACCTACTGAATGTTGGCAGAAGACATCAGACACCCCAAAAGGCAAGAAATTCACCCACGTACCTGGGTAGGGCAAAAGAAAAAAGAAAAAACAGAGACAAAAGAATAGGGACGGGACCTGCAACTAGGGGAGGGAGCTGTGAAGGAGGAAAGGTTTCCACACACTACGAAGCCCCTTCGTGGGAGGAGACTGCGGGTGGCGGAGTGGGGAAGCTTCAGAACCATGGAGGAGAGTACAGCAACAGGGGTGCAGAGGGCAAAGCAGAGAGATTCGTGCACAGAGGATAGGTGCAGACCAGCACTCACCAGCACGAGAGGCTTGTCTGCTCACCCGCCAGGACAGGTGGGGACTGGGAGCTGAGGCTACAGATTCGGTCAGATCCCAGGGAGAGGAATGGGGTTGGCTGGGTGAACACAGCCCGAAGGGGGCTAATGTGCCACAGGTAGCCGGGAGGGAGTCCGGGAAAAGGTCTCGAACTGCCAAAGAAGCAAGAGACTTTTTCTTGCCTCTGTGTTTCCTGGTGCGTGAGGAGAGGGGATTAAGAGTGCCGCTTAAAGGAGCTCCAGAGACGGGCGCGAGCTGCGGCTTTCAGCACGAACCCCAGAGACGGGCATGAGACTCTAAGGTTGCTGCTATAGTTACCAAGAAACCTGTGTGCAAGCACAGGTCACTATCCACACCTCACCTCCTGGGAGCCTGTGAAGCTCGCCACTGCCAGAGTCCCGTGACACAGGGACAGCTTCTTTAGGAGAACACACGGCACACCTCAGGCTGGTGCAACGTCACAACAGCTTCTGCCACTGCAGGCTTGCCCCGTATTCCGTACCCCTCCCTCCCCCTGGCCTGAGTGAGCCAGAGCCCCCGAAGTAGCTGCTCCTTTAACCCTGTACTGTGTAAGCGAAGAACAGATGCCCTTAGCTGTGCGAAAAAGGAAGAGAAAGGGAAATCTCTCCCAGCAGCCTCAGGAGCAGCGGATTAAATCTCCACAATCAACTTGACATACCCTGCATCTGTGGAACACCTGAATAGACAACGAATCATGCCAAATTGAGGAGGTGGACTTTGGGAGCAACGATATATATATATATATATATATATATATATATATATATATATATATATATATAATCTTTTTCTCTATTTGTGAGTGCGTATGCGTATGATTCTGTGTCTGATTTTGTCTGTATAGCTTTGATTTTACCATTTGTCCTAGGGTTCTGTCTGTCCATGGTTTTTTTTTTTTTTGCTTCTGTTTTTTGGGGTTTTTTTTTAGTATAGTTTTCAGTGCTAGTTATCATTGGTGGTTTAGATTTTTGGTTTAGTGTTTCTTTCATTCTTTCTTTTTTAAAAAATTACTTAAAAATTTTTTTTAATAATGATTTTTAAAAATTTAATAATTTTTAATTTTAGTCTATTTTATTTTATTTTATCTTTTTCTTTCTTTCTGTGTTTTTTTCTCCCTTTTCTTCTGATCCATGTGGATGACAGGCTCTTGGTTCTCCAGCCAGGCGTCAGGGCTGTGCCTCTGAGGTGGGAGAGCCAAGTTTAGGACATTGGTCCACCAGAGACCTACAAGTTCCATGCAATATAAAAAGCGAAAATCACCCAGAGATCTCCATCTCAACGCAAAGAGGCAGCTCCACTCAACGACCAGCAAGCTACAGTGCTGGACAACTTATGAAAAACAACTGGCAAGACAGGAACACAACCACACCCATTAACAGAGAGGCTACCTAAAATCATAATAAGATCACAGACACCCGAAAGCACACCACAAAACGTGGACCTGCCCACCAAAAGAAAAGATCCAGCCTCACCCAACAGAACACAGGTACTAGTCCCCTCCACCAGGAAGACTACACAACAAACTGAACCAACTTTAGCCACTGGGGGCAGACACCAAAAACAACGGAAAGTATGAACCTGCAGCCTGCAAAATGGAGACCCCAAACACAGTAAGTTAAGCAAATTGAGAAGATAGAGAAACACACAACAGATGAAGGAGCAAGGCAAATCCCACCAGATATAACAAATGAAGAGGAAATAGGCAGTCTACCTGAAAAAGATTTCAGAATAATGATAGTAAGGATGATCCAAAATCTTAGAAATAGAATGTAGAAAATACAAGAAATATATACAAGGACCTAGAAGAACTAAAGAGCAAACAAACAGTGATGAACAACACAGTAAATGAAATTAAAAATTCTCTAGAAGGGATCAATAGCAGAATAACTGAGGCAGAAGAACATATAAGTGACCTGGAAGATAAAATAGTGGAAATAACTACTACAGAGCAGAATAAAGAAAAAAAACAATGAAAAGAATTGAGGACAGTCTCAGAAACCTCTGTGACAATATTAAATACACCAACATTCGAATTATAGGGGTCCCAGAAGAAGAAGATAAAAAGAAAGTGACTGAGAAAATATTTGAAGAGATTATAGTTGAAAACTTCACTAATATGGGAAAGGAAATAATTAAACAAGTCCAGGAAGAACAGAGAGACCCATTCAGGATAAATCCCAGGAGAAACACGTCAAGACACATATTAATCAAACTATCAAAAATTAAATACTAAGAGAAAATATTAAAAGCAGCAAGGGAAAACAACATAAACATACAAGGGAATCCCCATAAGGTTAACAACTGAAGTTTCAGGAGAATCTCTGCAAGCCAGAAGGGAGTGGAAGGACATATTTCAGGTGATGAAGAGGAAAAAACTACCAGCAAGATTACTCTACCCAGCAAGGATCTCATTCAGATTTGACGGAAAAATTAAAAGCTTTACAGACAAGCAAAAGCTAAGAGAATTCAGCACCACCAAACCAGCTTCACAACAAATGCTAAAGGAAATTCTCTAGGCAGGAAACACAAGAGAAGGAAAAGACCTACAATAACAAACCCAAAACAATTAAGAAAATTGTAAGTGGAACATATATATCGATAATTACCTTAAATGCAAATGTTTAAATGCTCCAACCAAAAGATATAGACTGGCTGAATATACAAAAACAAGACCTGTATATGTTGTCTACAAGTGACCCACTTCAGACGTAGGGACACATACAGACTGAAGGTGAGGGGATGGAAAAAGATATTCCATGCAAATGGAATCAAAAGAAAGCTGGAGTAGCAATTCTAATATCAGGGAAAATAGACTTTAAAACAAAGACTATTACAAGAGAGTAAGAAGGACACTACATAGTGATCATGGGATCAATCCAAGAAGAAGATATAAAAAATTTAAATATTTATGCACCCAACATAGGAGCCCCTCAATGCATAAGGCAATACTAACAGCCATAAAAGGGGAAATTGACAGTAACACAATCATACTAGGGGACTTTAACACGCCATTTTCACCAAAGGACAAATCATCCAAAATGAAAATAAATAAGGAAACACAAATTTTAAATGATACATTAAACAACACGGACTTAATTGATATTTGTAGGACATTCCATCCAAAAACAACAGAATACACTTTATTCTCAAGTGCTTATGGAAAATTCTCCAGGATATATCATCTCTTGGGTCACAAGTCAAGCCTTCATAGCTTTAAGAAAATTGAAATTGCATCAAGTATCTTTCCTGAAACACAATGCTATGAGACTAGATATCAATTACAGGAAAAAATCTGTAAAAGTTACAGAAACATTTAGGCTAAACAATACACTACTTAATAAACAAGAGATCACTAAAGAAATCAAAGAGGAAATAAAAAAATACCTAGAAAAAATGACAATGAAAACACAACGACCCAAAACCTATGGGATGCAGCAAAAGCGGTTCTAAGAAGGAAGTTTATAGAAAACAATCCTAACTTAAGAAACAAGAAACGTCTCAAATAAAAAACCTAACCTTACAAGTAAAGCAATTAGAGAAAGAAAAACAAAAAAATCCCAAAGTTAGCAAAAGGTAAGAAATCATAAACATCAGATCAGAAATAAATGGAAAAGAAAGGGAGGAAACGATAGCAAAGATCAATAAAACTAAAAGCTGGTTCTTTGAGAAGAGAAACAAAATTGATAAACCATTACACAGACTCACCAAGAAAAAAGGGGAGAAGACTCAACTCAACAGAATTAGAAATGAAAAAGGGGAAGTAGCAACTGACACTGCAGAAATACAAAGGATCATGAGAGATTACTACAAGCAACTCTATGCAAATAAAATGGACAACCTGGAGGAAATGGACAAATCCTTAGGAAAGTACAACCTTCCGAGACTGAACCAGGAAGAAATAGAAAATATGAACAGACCAATCACAAGCACTGAAATTGAAACTGTGATCAAAAATCTTCCAACAAACAAAAGCCCTGGACCAGATGGCTTCACAGGCTAATTCTTTTCAAACATTTAGAGAAGAGCTAACACCTATACTTCTCAAACTCTTCCAAAATATAGCAGAGGGAGGAACACTCCCAATCTCATTCTATGAGACCACCATCACCCTCATACCAAAACTAGACAAAGATGTCACAGAAAAAGAAAACTACAAACCAATATCACTGGTTAACATAGATGCAAAAATCCTCAACAAAATACTAGCAAACAGAATCCAACAGCACCTTAAAAGGATGAAACACTATGATCAAGTGGGGTTTATCCAAGGAATGCAAGGGTTCTTCAATATACACAAATCAATTAATATGACACACCATATTAACGAACTGACAGAGAAAACCTTATGATCATCTCAAGAGATGCCGAGAAAGCTTTCGAAAAAATTCAACACCCATTTATGATAAAAACCCTGCAGAAACTAGACATAGAGGGAACTTACCTCAATATAATAAAGGTCATATATGACAAACCAACAGCCAACATCGTCCTCAATGGTGAAAAACTGAAACCATTTCCACTAAGATCAGGAACAAGACAAGGTTACCCACTCTCACCACTATTATTCAACATAGTTTTGGAAGTTTTAGCCACATCAATCAGAGAAGAAAAAGAAACAAAAGGAATCCAAATCGGAAAAGAAGAAGTAAAGCTGTCACTGTTTGCAGATGACATGATACTGTACTTAGAGAATATAAAGATGCTACCAGAAAACTGCTAGAACTAATCAATGAATTTGGTTAAGTAGCAGGATACAAAATTAATGCACAGGTGCTTCCCTGGTGGCGCAGTGGTTGAGAATCTGCCTGCCAAGGCACGGGTTTGAGCCCTGGTCTGGGAGGATCCCACATGCCGCGAAGCAAGTAGGCCTGTGAGCCTCAATTACTGAGTCTGTGCATCTGGACCCTGTGCTCCACAACAAAAGAGGCAGCAATAATGAGAGGCCCGCGCACAGTGATGAAGAGTGGACCCCACTTGCCGCTACTGGAGAAAGCCCTCACACAGAAATGAAGACCCAACACAGCCATAAAATAAATAAATAAATAAATAAATAAATAAATAAATAAATAAACCCAAAAGTTAAAATACAATAAAAAATAAACACTTAAAACAAAAAAAGTTAAAAAAATAAAACAAATAAAAATGGTTTGAGACAATTACTAAAAAAAAAATTTAATGCACAGAAATCTCTTGCATTCCAATACACTAATGATGAAAAATCTGAAAGTGAAATTAAGAAAACACTTCCATTTCCCACTGCAATGAAAAGAATAAAATACCTAGGAATAAACCTACCTAATTATTCAAAAGTCCTGTATGCAGAAAATTATGACACTGATGAAAGAAATTAAAGATGATACAAATAGGAGAGATATACCATGTTCTTCGATTGGAAGAATCAACCTTGTGAAAATGACTCTACTACCCAACGCAATCTACAGATTCAATAAAATCCCTATACAAACTAGCACTGGCATTTTTCACAGAACCAGAACAAAAAATTTCACAATTTGTATGGAAACACAAAAGACCCCGAATAGCCAAAGCAATCTTGAGAAAGAAAAACGGAGCTGGAGGAATCAGGCTCCCAGACTTCAGACTATACTAAAAATCTACAGTAATCAAGACAGTATGGCACTGGCAGAAAAACAGAAATATAGGTCAATGGATCAGGATAGAAAGCCCAGAGATAAGCCCACCCACCTATGGGCACCTTATCTTTGATAAAGGAGGCAAGAATATACAGTGGAGAAAAGACTGCCTCTTCAATAAGTGGTGCTGGGAAAACTGGACAGCTACATGTAAAAGAATGAAATTGGAACACTCCCTAACACCATACACAAAAATAAACTCAAAATGGATTAAAGACCTAAATGTGAGGCCAGACACTGTCAAACTCTTAGAGGAAAACATAGGCAGAATACTCTATGACATAAATCACAGCAAGATCCTTTTTGACCCACCTCCTAGAGAAATGTAAATAAAAACCAAAATACACACATGGGACCTAATTAAACTTAAAAGCTTTTGCACAGCAAAGGAAACCATAAACAAGACAAAAAGACAACCTTCAGAATGGGAGAAAATATTTGCTAAAGAAGCAACTGACAAAGGATTAATCTCCAAATTTACAAGGAGCTCATGCAGCTCAATATCAAAAAAAACAAACAACCCAATCCAAAAATGGGCAGAAAACCTACATAGACATTTCTCCAAAGAAGATATACAGATTGCCAACAAACACATGAAAGAATGCTCAGCATCATTAATCATTACAGAAATGCAAATCAAAACTACAATGAGATATCATCTCACACCGTTCAGAATGGCCATCATTAAAAAATCTACGAACAATAAATGCTGGAGAGGGTGTGGAGAAAAGGGAACCCTCTTGCACTATTGGTGAGAATGTAAATTGATACAGCCACTATGGAGAACAGTATGGAGGTTCCTTAAAAAACTAAGAATAGAACTAACATATGACCCAGCAATCCCACTACTGGGCATATACCCTGAGAAAACCATAATTCAGAAAGAGTCATGTACCAAAATGTTCATTGCAGCTCTATTTACAATAGCCAGGACATGGAAGCAACCTAAGTGTCCATCAACAGATGAATGGATAAATAAGGTGTGGCACATATATACAATGGAATATTACTCAGTCATAAAAAAAACCAAATTGAGTTATTTGTAGTGAAGTGGATGGACCTAGAGTCTGTCATACAGAGTGAAGTAAGTCAAAAAGAGAAAAACAAATAGCTTATCCTAACACATATATATGGAATCTAACAAGAAAAAAGGTCATGAAGAACCAGGGCCAAGACGGGAATAAAGACACAGACCTACTAGAGAATGGACTTGAGGACACGGGGTGGGGGAATGGTAAGCTGGGACAAAGTGTGAGAATGGTAGTGTATAAATAGACATATATACACTACCAAATGTAAAATAGATAGCTAGTGGGAAGAAATTCCATAGCACAGGGAGATCAGCTCGGTGCTTTGTGACCAGTAGGAGGATGTGATAGGGAGGGTGGGAGGGAGCAAGATGCAACAGGGAAGAGATATGGGGATATATGTATATGTATAACTGATTCACTTTGTTATAAAGCAGAAACTATCACACCATTGTAAAGCAATTATACTCCAATAAAAACGTTAAAAAATGTGTTTGATGAAATTATGGATGAAAATTTCCCAAACCTGAAACAGAAAATGGATATCTAGGTTTAAGAAAACAGAGGGCCCCAAACTGGATTAACTCAAAGATACTCACACCACGATATAGCATAATTTAAAATGGCAAAAGTTAAAGATAAAGAGAAAATTCAAAAGACAGCATGAGAAAAACAATGGACACATACAAGGGAATTCCCATAGAGCTCTCAGCCAATTTTTGCAGAAATTCTGCAGACAAGAAGGGAGTGGCATAATACATTTCAAGTGCTGAAAGGGTAAAATCTACAACCTAGTATACTATAACCAGCAAGGTTATCTCAGACAAGCAAAAGTTAACAGAGTTCTTCAATACTAAATTGACCCTAAAATAAGTGTTAAAGGGTCTTCTCTAAGTGGAAAAGAAAAGGCTACAACAAGAAGTAAGAATTTATATGAAAGGATAAATCCCAAGTAAAGGCAAATATATAGTAAAGGCTGTGAATCAACCAATTAAATAAGCTAGTATTAAGATTAAAAGGCAAAAATTGTAAAATTAACTGTCACTACAATAAACAGTGGAGGGTTAAACATTAAGATGTAAAATATGACATCAAAAACACAGCGTGGGAGGACTTCCCTTGTGGTGCAGTGGTTAAAAATCTGCCTGCCAATGCAGGGGACCCAGGTTCGATCCCTGGTCCATGAAGATCCCACATGCTGCAGATCAACTAATCCCGTGTGCCACAACTACTGAGCCTGCTCTCTAGAGCTGGTGAGCCACAACTACTGAGGCCCATTCGCCTAGAGCCATGGTCCACAACAAGAGAAGCCACTGCAATGAGAAGCATGTGCACCACAACAAAGAGTAGCCCCTGCTTGCTGCAACTAGAGAAAGCCCGTGAGCAGCAACAAAGCCCCAACACAGCCAAAAAAATAAACAAATAAAAATAAATAAATCTACAAAAAAGAAAATTATTAAAAGGACAACCTGGGAAAGGGAAGTAAAATATGTATATCTTTTAGGATGTGATTGAACTTAAATGACTGTCAGTTTAAAACAAGTAAATATAGATATAGCTCAACATATATAAACCTCATGGTAACCACAAATAAAAAAGCTAAAACAGGTACATAAAAATTAGAGAGGAAGGAACACAAGCATACCACTAAAGTAAGTCATCAAACCATAACAGAAGAAACTAGAAGAAGAAAAGAACAGATAACTACAAAACAACCAGAAAACAAAAAAACAAATTGGCAATAAGCACATACCTATAAATAACCATTTTAAATGTAAATAGCTTAACTTTTCCAATAAAAAATAGAGTGGTTGATTAGATACAAAAACAAGACCCACCTATATGCTGCTTATAAGACCCTCATGTCAGTGTTAAAGACACACACACACTGAAAGTGAGGGGATGGAATAAAATATTTCATGCCCAAGTGTTTTGGGTAGTAGGGTCATTTTACCAATATTAACTCTTCCAATCCAAGAGCATGGGATAGCTTTCCATTTCTTTTTATCATCTTCCATTGCCTTCATCAATGTTTTATAGTTATCAGAGTATAGGTGTTTCACCTCCTTGGTTAAGTTTATCCCAAGATATGTCATTCTTTTTGATGTGACTGTAAATGGGATTGTGGGTTTTTTTCTTACTTATCTTACTTATATTTATCTTACTTATATTTATCTTACTTATATTTTATTTTTTGTATATAGAAATGCAACATATTTCTGTATATTAATCTTGTATCCTGCAACCTTGCTAAATTCATTTATTATTTCTAATAGGTTTTCTATGGAGACTTAAGGGTTCTCTATATAAAGTATATCATCTGTCAATAGTGACATTTTTACCTCTTTCCTTCCAAGTTGGATATTTTTCATTTCTTTTTCTTGCCTTGTTGCTGTGGTTAGTACTTTCAATACTATGTTAAATAGAGGTGGCAAGGGTGGGCATCCTTGTATCATTCCTGAATTTAGAGTAAAGACTTTCAGCTTTTCACCATTGAATATTATGTTGGCTGTGGGCTTGCCATAATTGGCCTTCATTATATTGAGATATGCTCCCCCCATACCCAGTTTGATGAGTTTTTTTTATAAATGTATATTGACTTTTGTCAATTTCTTTTTTTGCATCTATTGAGTTCGTCATGCGATTTTATCCTTCTTTTTGTTAATGTGGTGTATCACATTAATATATTTGCAAATGCTGAAACACCCTTGCACCCCTGGAATAAATCCAATTTTATCATAGTGTATGATCTTTTACACGTATTGTTGGATCCAGTTTGCTAATATTTTGTTGAGGACTTTTTCATCTAAATTCATCAAAGATATTGGCCTATAATTTTCTTTTTGTTCTTTTTCATTGAGGCTTGTTTTGTGGCCTCATGTGTGATCTATCCTGGAGAAAATTCCATGTGCCCTTGAAAACAATGTGTATTCTCCTGTTTCTGTATGTAATGTCCGGTAGATACATATTAAGACGAATTGGTCTACTGTGTCATTTAAAACCACTGTTGACTTATTAATTTTTCTTCCTGGGTCATCATTTAATTGATGTAATTAGAGTGTTAAAGTCCCCTATTATTATTTTCAATTTCTCCCTTCATGTCTCTTAGTATTTGATATATATGTATATGTATATGTATATGTATATGAATATATCATTATGTAATGCCTTTCTTTGTCTTTTGTTACAGCCTTTGTTTTAAAGTATATTTTATCTCTATTGGCCTGCTTATGCTAAGCCCTTTATAGTCATTATCTCGCTCAATACTCACAACTGTACTATGAAGTAGATACTATTATTTCTGTTTTTATGTCCTTTAACGTCTCTATTGGAGTATAATTGCTTTAAAATGGTGTGTTAGTTTCTGCTTTATAACTAAATGAATCAGTTATACATATACATATATCTCCATATCTCTTCCGTCTTCCTCCCACCGTCCTTATGCCACCCTTCCTGGTGGTCACAAATCACCGAGCTGATCTTCCTGTGTTATGCAGCTGCTTCCCACTAGCTATCTATTTTACGTTTGGTAGTGTACATATGTCCATGCCACTCTCTCACTTTGTCCCAGCTTACCCTTCCCCCTCCCTGTATCCTCAAGTTCATTCTCTAGTAGGTCTGCGTCTTTATTACTGTCTTGCCTCTAGGTTTTTCATGATCTTGTTTTTTTTTTTTACATTCCACATATATGTGTTAGCATACAGTATTTGTTTGCCTCTTTCTGACATACTTCACTCTGTATGACAGACTCTAGGTCCATCCACCTCACAAAAAATGACTCAATTTCGTTTCTTTTTATGGCTGAGTAACATTCCATTGTATATATGTGCAGCATTTACTTTATCCATTCATCTGTTGATGGGCACTTAGGTGGCTTCCATGTCCTGGCTATTGTAAATAGAGCTGCAATGAACACTGTGGTACATTACTCTCTTTGAATTGTGGTTTTGTCAGGGTATATGCCCAGTAGTGGGATTGCTGGGTCATATGGTAGTATTATTTTTAGTTTTTTATGGAAATTCCATACTGTTCTCCATAGTGGCTGTATCAATTTACATTCCCACCAACAGTGCAAGAGGGTCCTTTTTTCTCCACACCCTCTTCAGCATTTATTGTTTGTACTTTTTTTGCTGATGGCCATTCTAACAGGTGTGAGATGATATCTCATTGTAGTTTTGATTTGCATTTCTCTAATGATTAATGATGTTGAGCATTCTTTCATGTGTCTGTTGGCAATCTGTATATCTTCTTTGGAGAAGTGTCTATTTAGGTCTTCAGACCATTTTTAGATTGGGCTGTTAGTTTTTTTGATATTAAGTGGCATGAGCTGCTTGTAAATTTGGGAGATCAATCTTTTGTCAGTTGCTTCATTTGCAAATATTTTCTCCCATTCTGAGGGTTGTCTTTTTGTCTTGTTTATGGTTTCCTTTGCTGTGCAAAACCTTTTATGTTTCATTAGGTCCCATTTATTTATTTTTGTTTTTATTTCCATTTCTCTAGGACGTGGGTCAAAGAGGATCTTGCTGTGATTTATGTCATGGAGTGTTCTGCTTATGCTTTCCTCTAAGAGTTTTACAGTATCTGGTCATACATTTAGGTCTTTAATCCATTTTGAGTTTATTTTTCTGTATGGTGTTAGGGAGTGTTATAATTCATTCTCTTACATGTAGCTGTCCAGTTTTCCCAGAACCACTTATTTAAGAGGCAGTCTTTTCTCCACTGTATATTCTTGTCTCCTTTATAAAAGATAAGGTGACCATATGTGCATGGGATTATCTCTGGGCTTTCTATGCTGTTCCATTGATCTATATTTCTTTTTTTTATGCCAGTACCATACTGTCTTGATTACTGTAGCTTTGCAGTATAGTCTGAAGTCAGGGAGCCTGATTCCACCAGCTCCATTTTTCGTTCTCAAGATTGCTTTGGCTATTCGGGGTCTTTTCTGTTTCCATACAAATTGTGAGATTTTTTGTTCTAGTTCTGTGAAAAATGCCATGGTAGTTTGATAGGGATTGCATTGAATCCATAGATTGCTTTGGGTAGTAGAGTCATTTTCACAATGTTGATTCTTCCAATCCAGGAACATGGTATATCTCTCCATCTATTTGTATCATCTTTAATTTCTTTCATCAGTGTCTTCTAATTTTCTGCATACAGGTCTTTTGTCTCCTTAGGTAGGTTTATTCCTAGATATTTTATTCTTTTTGTTGCAGTGGTAAATGGGAGTGTTTTCTTAATTTCACTTTCAGATTTTTCATCATTAGTGTATACGAATGCAAGAGATTTCTCTGCATTAATTTTGTATCCTGCTACTTTACCTAATTCATTGATTAGCTCTAGAAGTTTTCTGGTAGCATCTTTAGGATTCTCTATGTATAGTATCATGTCATGTGCAAACAGTGACAGCTTTAATTCTTCTTTTCCAATTTGGATTCCTTATATTTCTTTTTCTTCTCTGATTGCTCTGGCTAAAACTTCCAAAACTATGTTGAATAATAGTGGTGAAAGTGGGCAACCTTGTGTTGCTCCTGATCTCAGTGAATGGTTTCATTTTTTCACCACTGAGGATGATGTTGCCTGTGGGTTTTTCATATATGGCCTTTATTATGTAGAGGAAAGTTCCCTCTATGCCTATTTTCTGGAGTGTTTTTGTCATAAATGGGTTTTCAATTTTATCTAAAGATTTCTCTGCATCTATTGAGATGATCATATGGATTTTCTTCTTCAATTTGTTAACATGGTGTATCACATTGATTGATTTGCAAATATTGAAGAATCCTTCCATACGTGGGATAAACCCCATTTGTTCATGGTGTATGAGACTTTTAATGTGCTGTTGGATTCTGTTTGCTAGCATTTTGTTGAGGATTTTTGCATCTATGTTCATCAGTGATATTGGCCTGCAGTTTTCTTTCTTTGTGACATCTTTTTTTATAAATTTATTTTTTTAATTAATTAATTAATTAATTTATTTTTGCTGTGTTGGGTCTTCATTTCTGTGTGAGGGCTTTCTCTAGTTGCGGCGAGCAGGGGCCACTCTTCATACCGGTGCATGGGCCTCTCACTGTCCCAGCCTCTCTTGCTGCGGAGCACAGGCTCCAGATGCGCAGGCTCAGTAGTTGTGGCTCACGGGCCTAGTTGCTCCACGGCATGTGGGATCTTCCCAGACCAGGGCTCAAACCCGTGTCCCCTGCATTGGCAGGCAGATTCTCAACCACTGCACCACCAGGGAAGCACGTCTTTGTGACATCTTTGGGTTTGGTACCAGGGTGATGGTTGCGTCATTGAGTGAGTTTTGGAGTGCTCCTCCCTCTGCTATATTTTGTAAGAATTTGAGAAGGATAGGTGTTAGTTCTTCTCTAAATGCTTGATAGAATTCGCCTGTGAAGTCGTCTAGTCCTGGGCTTTTTTTTGTTGGAAGATTTTTAATCACAGTTTCAATTTCAGTGCTTGTGATTGGTCTGTTTATATTTTCTGTTTCAGTCTCGGAAGGTTGTGCATTTCTAAGAATTTGTCCATTTCTTCCAGGTTGTCCATTTTATTGGCATATTGTTGCTTGTAGTAATCTCTTATGATCCTTTGTTTTTCTGTAGTGTCAGTTGTTCCTTCTCCTTTTTCAGTTCTAATTCTATTGATTTGAGTCTTCTACCTTTTTTTCTTGATGAGTCTGGCTAATGGTTTATCGATATTTTTCATTTCCTCAAAAACCCAGCTTTTAGTTTTATTGATCTTTGCTTTTGTTTCCTTCATTTCTTTTCCATTTATTTCTGACCTGATCTTTATGATTTCTTCCCTTCTCCTAACTTTGGAGTTTTTTTGTTCTTCTTTCTCTAACTGCTTTAGGTGTAATGTTAGGATGTTCACTTGAGATGTTTCTTGTTTCTTAAAGTAGGATTTTTATTGCTATAAATTTCCCTCTTAAAACTGCTTTTGCTGAATCCCATAGGTTTTGGGTCGTCTTGTTTTCATTGTCATTTGTTTCTAGGTATTTTGTGATTTACTCTTTGATTTCTTCAGAGATCTGTTGTTTATTAATTAGTGTATTGTTTAGCCTCCATGTGTTTCTATTTTTCCAGATATTTTCCTGTAATTGATATCTAGTCTCATAGCGTTGTGGTTGGAAAAGATACTTAATATGATTTCAAATTTCTTAAATTTACCAAGGCTTGATTTGTGACCCAAGATATGATCTTTCCTGGAGAATGTTCCATGAGCACTTGAGACGAAAGTGTATTCTGTTGTTTTTGGATAGATTGTCCTATAAATATCAATGAAGCCTGTCTTGTTTGATGTATCATTTAAAGCTTGTGTTTCCTTATTTATTTTCATTTTGGATGATCTGTCCGTTGGTGAAAGTGGGGTGTTAAAGTCCCCTACTGTGATTGTGTTACTGTCGATTTCCCCTTTATGGCTGTTAGTATTTGCCTTATGTATTGAGGTGCTCCTATATTGGCTGCATAAATATTTACAATTGTTATATCTTCTTCTTGGAGTGATCCTTTGATCATTATGCAGTGTCCTTCTTTGTGTCTTGTAATAGTCTTTGTTTTAAACTTTATTTTTTCTGATATAAGAATTGCTACTCCAGCTTTCTTTTGATTTCCATTTGCATGGAATATCTTTTTCCATCCCTTCACTTTCAGTCTGTATGTGTCCATACGTCTGAATTGGGTCCCTTGTAGACAGCATATGTATGGGTCCTGTTTTTGTATCCCTTCAGCCAGTGTGTGTCTTTTGTTTGAAGCTTTAATCCATTTACATTGAAGGTAATTATCAATATGTATGTTCCTATTACCGTTTTCCTAATTGTTTTGGGTTTGTTATTTTAGGTCTTTTCCTCATCTTGTGTTTCCTGCCTAGAGAAGTTCCTTTAGCATTTGTTGTAAAGCTGGTTTGGTGGTGCCGAATTCTCATAGCTTTTCCTTGTCTGTAAAGGTTTTAGTTTCTCTGTCAAATCCGAATGCAATCCTTCTTGGATAGAATAATCTTTGTAGTACGTGTTTCTCTTTCATCACTTTAAATATGTCTTGCCACTCCCTTCTAGCATGCAGAATTTCTGCTGAAAGGTCAACTGTTAATCTTATGGGGATTCCCTTGTATGTCATTTGGTGTTTTTCCTGTGCTGCTTTTAGTATTTTTTCTTTGTATTTAATTTTTGATAGTTTGATTAATATGTGTCTTGGCGCCGTTCTCCTTGGATTTATCGTGTATGGGACTCTCTGTGCTTCATGGAATTGATTAACTATTTCCTTTCCCGTATTACAGAAGCTTTCAACTATAATCTCTTCAAATATTTTCTCAACCCCTTTCTTTTTCTCTTCTTCTTCTGGGAACCCTATAATTCGAATATTGGTGCATTTAATGTTGTCCCAGAGGTCTCTGAGACTGTCCTCAATTATTTTCATTATTTTTTCTTTATTCTGCTCTGTAGTAGTTATTTCCACTATGTTATCTTCCAGGTCACTTATCCGTTCTTCTGCCTCAGTTATTCTGCTATTCATTCATTGTAGAGAATTTTTAATTTCATTTATTTTGTTGTTCATCACTGTTTGTTTGCTCTTTAGTTCTTCTAGCTCCTTGTTAAACGTTTCTTGTATTTTCTACATTTTATTTCCAAGATTTTGGATCATCTTTACTGTCATTATTCTGAATTCTTTTTCAGGTAGACTGCCTATTTCCTCTTCATTTGTTAGGTCTGGTGGGTTTTTATCTTGCTCCTTCATCTGCTGTGTGCTTCTTTGTCTTCTCATTTTGCTTAACTTACTGTGTTTTGGGTCTCCTTTTCGCATGCTGCAGGTTCGTAGTTCCTGTTGTTTCTGGTGTCTGCCCCCAGTGGCTAGGGTTGGGTCAGTGGGTTGTGTAGGTTTCCTGGTGGAGGGGACTAGTGCCTGTGTTCTGGTGGATGAGGCTGGATCTTGTCGTTCTGGTGGGCAGGTTCATGACTTGTGGTGTGTTTTGGGGTGTCTGTGGCCTTATTATGATTTTAGGCAGCCTCTCTGCTAATGGGTGTGGTTGTGTTCCTGTTTTGCTATTTGTTTGGCATAGGGTGTCCAGCAGTGTAGCTTGCTGGTTGTTGAGTGGAGCTGGGTCTTGCCATTGAGATGGCGATCTCTGGGAGATTTTTGCCATTTGAAAATAGGTGGAGCCTGGAGATCTCTTGTGGACCAATGTCCTGAGCTTGGCTCTCCCACCTCAGAGGCACAGCCCTGATGCCTGGCTGGAGCACCAAGAGCCTGTCATCCACACGGGTCAGAAAAAAAGGGAGAAAAAAATGAAAGAAAGAAAGACGATAAATAAAATAAAATAAAATAAAATAAAATAAATTTATTAAAATAAAAAAATGATTATTAAATTTTTTAAAAAAATTAATAAAAAGAAAGAAAGATAGAAAGAAGATAGCAACCAAACCAAAAAACAAATCCACCAATGTTAACAAGCACTAAAAATTATACAAAAATGGACAGCCAGAACCATAGGACAAATGGTAAATGCAAAGCTATACAGACAAAGTCACACACAAAAACATACACATTCAGAAAAAGAAAAAGGGAAAAAATATATATATCATTGATCCCTAATTCCACCTCCTCAATTTGGGATGATTCGTTGTGTATTCAGGTATTCCACAGATTTAGTGCACATCAAGATGATTGTGGAGATATACTCCATTCCCCCTTAGGCTGCTGGGAGAATTTTCCCTTTCTCTTTTTTGTTTGGACAGCTCTTGGGGTTCACCTTGGATTTGCCCCTGCCTCTGAATGTTGGTCATCTGAGGGTGTCTGTTCCCCTCCCAGAGAGGATGGGGTTAAAGGAGCAGGTGATTCAGGGGGTCTGGCTCACTCAGCCTGGGGGGAGGGAGGGGTTTGGAATGTGGGGTGATCCCACGGTGGCAGAGGCTGGCATGACGTTACACCAGCCTGAGGTACGCCATGTGTTCTCCCGCATAAGTTGTCCCTGGATCATGGGACCCTGGCAGTGCTGGGCTGCACAGACTCCTGGGATGGGAGGTGTGGATAGTGACCTGTGCTTGCACACAGGTTTCTTGGTGGTTGCAGCAGCAGCCTCAGCATCTCATGCCCGACTCTGGTCCGTGCTGATAGACGTGGTTCGCGCCTGTCTCTGGAGCTCCTTTAAGCGGCACTCTTAATCCCCTCTCCTCACACACCAGGAAACAAAGAGGCAAGAAAAAGTCTCTTGTCTCTTCAGCAGCTCCAGTCTTTTACCCAGACTCCCTCCCGGCTAGCTGTGGCACACTAGCCCCCTTCAGGCTGTGTTCATGCAACCAACCCCAGTCCTCTCCCTGCGATCTGACCTCTGAAGCCCGAGCCTCAGCTCCCAGCCCCCACCCGTCCTGACTGGTGAGCAACAAGCCTCTCGGGCTGGTTTGTCCTGGTCAGCACCGATCCTCTGTGCGGGAATCTCTCTGCTCTGCCCTCTGCACCCCTGTGGCTGTGCTCTCCTCCGCAGCTCTGAAGCTTTCCCCTTCCGCCACCCGCAGTCTCCGCCCACAAAGGGGCTTCCTAGTGTGTGGAAACCTTTCCTCCTTCACAGCTCCCTCCCCTAGTTGCAGGTCCTGTCTCTATTCTTTTGTCACTTTTTTTTCTTTTTTCTTTTGCCCTACCCAGGTACGTGGGGAGTTTCTTGCCTTTTGGGAGCTCTGAGGTCTTCTGCCAACTTTCAGTAGGTGTTCTGTAGGAGTTGTTCCACATGTAGATGTATTTCTGATGTATTTGTGGGGAGGAAGGTGATCTCCTCGTCTTACTCTTCCACCATCTTGAAGCTCCTCTCTATTTCTGTTTTTAAAGTGAGGAATTTGAATGTTAAATGTGTTCCATCCCTTGAATAAAATCACACAAATCATAAAAAAAATAGTTTATCTAATAAGAGTATTGCTCCCCCCACTTTCTTGTCATTTCCATTTGCATGAAATATTTTCTATCCCCTCAGTTTCATACTGTGTCTTTAGCCCCAAAATGAATCTCATGTAGGCAGCATGTTGAAAGGTATTGTTTTTTGTTTTTTATCCAATGAGCCACCCTATGTCTTTTGATTGGAGCATTTACTCCATTGATATTTAAAGTATTTATTGATAGGTGTGTACTTATTCCAGTTTCACTACCTGTATTCCAGTTGTTTTTGTAGTTCTTCTCTCTTCATTTCTTCCTGTTTTTGGTTCTACCACTGTGGTTTGATTATTTTCTTTAGTAGTATGCTTGAATCTCTCTCTCTCTCTCTCTCTCTCTCTCTCTCTCTCTCTCTCTCTCTCGTATCTATTGTAGGTTTTTGGTTAGTGGTTACCATGGGGTTCGTATATGTTCACCCATCATTATATCTACTTGATTTAAACTGATAGTCACTTAAGCTCAAACACAAGATCTTCAAGTTTTTTACTCCTCTCCCACCCATTTTGTGTTTTTGATGTCATATTTTACACCTTCATGCTTATCCGTTTACCATTCATTGTAGTTATAATTGGTTTTACAATTTTTTATCTATTAATCTATGTGCTGGTATTTAAGTGAGCTTAAATTCTTACTATACATTTTCCTTTCCTAGTGGGATTTTCTTATTCCTATAGATCCTTACTTATTTTCCATTTAGAGAATACTGTTAAACATTGTTTTTAGTGTAGGTTTAGTATTGCTGAATTATTTAGTTTTTGCTCATTTGAGAAGTTCTTTATTTCTATTCTAAATGATAATCTTGCTGTGTATCATGGTTTACAGGTTTTTCATTTCAGCACTTTGAATATATTATGCCACTCCCTTCTGGTGTATTTTTTTTAATCTCAGGTATTGAATTATCTATTTTTGATTGAGTATTTTTTATTTTCTTTTTTCTTGTTAAAAAGATCTGTGTTTAGATGAATTCACTTCCCTAATTCAGTTAACATTTAAAAATTTTTAAATTTGTATTTTTATTGAAGTATAATTGATTTACAATATTGTGTTTGTTTCAGGTGTACAGCAAAGTGATTCAGATATATATATAATATATATATATATATATATATATATATATATTTCTGATTATTTTCCTTAATAGTTATTACACAATACTGAATAGTGTTTCTTGTGTTATACAGTAAATTCTTATTGCTTATCTATATTATATTTAGTAGTGTGTATCTGTTAATCCCATACTCCTAATTTATCCCTCCCCTCTTCCTTTCCCTTTTGGTAACCATAAATTTGTTTTCTATGTCTGTGAGTCTGTTTCTGTTTTGTAAATAGATTCATTTGTATTATTTTTGAGGTTCCACATATAAGTGATATAATATTTGTCTTTCTCTGTCTGACTTACTTCACTAAGTATAATATTCTCTAGGTCCATCCATGTTGCTGCAAATGACAGCAAATATAGCTATACTAGTGCATAGCTATGTATAGCTGTAGCTATAGCTATATATATCTTAAGCCATTCATCTGTTTATGGACACTTAGGTTGCTTCCATGTCTTGGCTATTGTAAATAGGCTCTTCTGAATATGAGGGTGCATGCATCTTTTCAAATTAGAGTTTTTGTCTTTTCCGGATATATGCCCAGGAGTAGGATTACTGGATGATATGGCAGCTATATTTTTGTTTTTAAAGGAACCTCCATACTGTTTTTCATGGTGGTTACACCAATTTACATTCCCACAAGACAGTGTAGGAGGGTTCCCTTTTCTCCACACCCTCTCCAGCATTGATTATTTGTAGACTTTTTGATGATATCCATCCTGACTGGTGTGAGGTGGTACCTCATTTTGGTTTTGATTTGCATTCCTCTAATAATTAGCGATGTTGAGCATTTTTTCATGTGCCTGTTGGCCGTCTGTGTGTCTTCTTTGGGGAAATGTCTATTTAGGTCTTCTTCTTATTTTTTGATTGTGTTCTTTTGTTTTGTTTGTTTATTTGTTTGTTTTCTGATATTGAGTTGTATGAGCTGTTTTTATATTTTGGAAATTAACCCCTTATTAGTAAAGTTAGCATTTTTTATTACCAATGTTTTGAATTCTTTATCTGGTATATTGTCAATTTCTGTTTATTCATTTTTCAGGGTTTTTCTCTTGCTCTTTCAATTGAGAGTAGTTCTTCTGTCTTTTCATGTTATTTAACTTTCTCTGTCTATATGAATTTACATTAAACAGTTACCTATTGTGCTCTTGAAGTGGTGTTCTTATGTGGGAATGCCCCAGGTAGAGTGCGTGTGTCCAATACCTTTGGTCAGAGGGCTGGATTTGACCTGAATGACAGTCACGTCTTTCCTCAGGGTGTGCTAGCAGCTATCACCTTGGCATGGGGTGTGGTTGATAATGGAGGAGCTAGAGCCTGCTTAGGAGGTGGGGAAGGTCTTCCTCTCTGCTCATTGGCCATCATTGCCCTGTCAGGGGCTGTGTCTGCTCCCAAGTTGCTGGAGCGGAAGCCCTGGAGTCAGGCTCGAGCTGACTCCTTTTTGTTTAATTGAGTGTTTTTCCTTCTCCTTGCACTGGGAAATTTGCCCCAAAGGAGGGGAGTACTGAAGCAAGTGTGGTTCACGTACCTACTGAGGTCCAATGCTTTGACTCTGTAGGGGTCTGCAGCTCCACTCAGTTGCAGCCCATGGTTACATATTTTCCCTTTCATGGCTGCCCCAGATGTAATGCTAGCAGTGGTGTGGAGTGAGTATGGTTGGAGCATTTGATTGGCTAGTACTCAGGCATGTAGTGAGATGGTCAGGGAAATTCTGGCATTCTTACTGCCATCAGAAGTCTGGACTGCTTCTGGGGTGTTGCTTGAGTAAGTGCCAACAGGAGCCATCGCCTCCCCACCTGGGTTATGCCCCAGGCCCCTGGGCCATTTCTACATCCCTAGATCAAGAATATTCCCAAGTCCTGGCTGCCCTAGGTCCAATGCCAAGCTGTGGCATGTAGTGAGTGGGGCTGGGGCATGGGGAGCAAAACAATGTGGAAGTCCCTAGGGAAGACCTCTCACTACCCTGTCTGGAGGCAAGCCAGAACCCAAACAACCCTCATGAGTGGAGTTTAGGTTTTTCCAGCCGTTTTCTTTGTCCCAGTGATTCTCCAAGTAGACAAGGGGTCATGTGTCCTACATTTAGGACCCCAGGACTGGGACCCCCAGTCTGTGGCTTGACCCACTCACTCCCCAGAATGAGTGTTCACATGTGTGATCTCCTTTTTCCTCTGAGTCCCTTCCCAGGGGCGCAGGTCCCAACTCAATGCTTTTTTTCCCATCCTACCTTATTATGTTTGTATCTTTCTTACAGCCTTGGTTGTACAGGAGTACTTTTGACAGTTTCCAGTTACTTTTCAGTGAGAAATGTTCTACATGTAGATGCATTTTTGATATGTTTGTGGTGGAAAGTGAGCTCCACGTCTTCTACTCTGCCATCTTGATCTCTCCTCAGTAAGGTTATTTTAACAATATTAATTTTCTAATCTGTGAGCATGGTATATCGTTCCATTCATTTGTGTCTTCTATTTTTTTATTCATCAATGTCTTACAGTTTTTCGAGTACAGGTCGTTTACCTCCTTCGATTTGTTCCTCAACAATTTTTTTAAATTTTTGATGTGAATATAAATGAGATTGTTTTCTCAATTTCTTCTTCTGTTAGGTCATTGTTAGTGTATAGAGACACAAGGGATTTCTGTATATTAATTTTGTATCCTGCAACTTTCCTGAATTCAATGATGATTTCTAACAGGTTTTTGGTGGTGTCTTTAAGATTTTCTACATATAGTATCATGTCATTGGAAAACAGTGACTATTTTACTTCTTTTTTCCACTTTGGATTTCTTTTTCTTGTCTGATTTCTGTAGCTAGAGCTTCCAATACTAAGTTGAATAAAAGTGGTGAGATTGGGCATCCTTGTCTTTTTCCTGATCTTCAACGACATGCTTTCAGCTTTTCACCATTGAGTATGATGTTGGCTGTATGTTTGTCATATATGTTCTTTATTATGTTGATGTATGTTTCCTCTACACCCATTTGTTGAGAGATTTTTATCATCAATGGGTATTGAATTTTATAAATTCAATAATGATAATTACTGAGCTTATCATTTGATTTTTATTTTTCAATTTGTTAATGTGGTGTATCATTATTGACTGATTTTGGATATGCAATCATTCTCATATCCCTCGGATAAATCTCTCTTGATCACAGTTTACAATCCTTTAAATGTATTGTTGAATTCTTTTTGTCAATATTTTGTTGAGGAGTGTTGCATCTATGTTCATCAGTGATGTAATCCTGTAATTTATTTTGTGGGTGTGGTGTCTTTCTCTCATTTTGATATCAGGGTCATGCTGACCTCACAGAATGAGTGCTGAAGGGTTATTTCTTCAAATTTTTGGTATAGTTTGAGAAGGATAGGTGTTAATTCTTCCTTCAATGTTTAGTAGATTTAACCTGTGACATTGTCTGGTCCTAGACTTTTGCTTGTTTGGGAGGTTTTTTTAAATTATTGATTCAATTTCATTACTTGTAATTCTTTTGTTCATATTTTCTATTTCTTCTTGATTCATTCTTGGGAGAGTGTACATTTCCAGGAATTTATCCATTTTTCTTTGGTTGACCATATTATTGGCATATACTTGTTCTTAGTAATTGCTTATGATCATTTGTATTTCTGTTGGGTTGGTTGTACCTTATCCTTTTTCATTTGTGATTTTATTTATATGTATCTTCTTTTATTTTCTTGATGAATCTGACAAAAGTTTATGAATTTGTTTATCTTTTCAGATAAACAGCTCTTAGTTTTGCAGATATTTTCTATTTTTTTTTTAGTCCCTATTTTATTTATTGCTGCTTTGGTATTTATTATCTATTTCCTTCTACCAATTTTGGGTTTTGTTTGTTCTTTTTCTAGTTTCTTTAAGCATAATGTTATGTTGTTCTTTCGAGTACATTTTTGTTTGCTGAAGTAGAATTGTATCACCATAAACGTCTTAGAATTGCCTTAGTTATGTCCCACAGATTTTTAATTGTTGTAGTTCCATTTTTATGTGTCTCCATATAATTTTTTATTTTCTCTTCCATTTCTTCAGTGACCTGTTGGTTGTTTAGTAGCATATTGTTCAGCTTTTTTGTGTTTGTGTTTCTGCAGTTTTTTTCTTATAGTTGATTTCTAGTCTCATATCATTGTGGTTGGAAAAGGTGCTTGATATGATTTCAATCTTATTAGCTTTGAGACTTATTTTGTGTCCTAACATGTGATCCTGGAGAGTGTTCCATGTGCACTTGAAAAGAATATGGATTTTTCTGCTTTTGGATGCACTGTTCTATATATAAATAAAGTCCATCTGGTCTAATGTGTCATTTTAAGGCCAGTTTTTCCTTATTGATTTTCTGTCTGGATGATCTGTCCAGATATAATTGGGGTGTTAAAATTCTCCACTATGATTGTGTTACTGTCAATTTCTCTATATTTTTATAATTTGATTTATGTATTTAGGTGCTTCATTTTGGGTGCATATATATTTACAATTGTTATATCTTCTTGTTGAATCAATCCCTTGACCATTATTTAATATCCTTCTTTGTCACTTGTTACAGTCTTTGTTGAAGGGTCTATTTTTTCTGATATCAGTATTACTATTCCACCTTTCTTTTTATTTCCATTTGCATGAAATACTTTTCCCATCCCCTCACTTTTAGTCTGTACTTGTCTTCAGATCTGAAGTGAGTCTTTTTTAGACAGCATATATGTAGGTCTTGTTTTGAATCCTTTCTGTCACTCTGTGTTTTTGATCAGAGCATTTAGTCCACTTACTTTTAAAGTAATTATTATCAGGTATGTATTTGTTGCTATTTTAATTGTTTTCATGTTGTTTAGTAGTTCTTTTTGTTCTTTTCTTTTCTTTTTCTCTCTTCCCTTGTGATTTGATGAATACCTTTAGTGTTATGTTTGGATTCCTTTCTCTTTTTTATTTGTGTATAAATTATAAATTTTTTGTTTGTTGTTACCCTGCAGTTTATATATAGTAAATAATATATATATATATGATTATTTTAAATTGATGATGTATGAAGTCAAATCCATTCTAACAGCACTGACTTTTTATTCCCACTTTTATGTTTTTGATATTTCATTTTAATTCTTTTTGTTTTGTGTATCCCTTAAATATCCCTTAACTACTTACTGTGGTTATAGATGTTTTTGAGAATCATGTTTTTGTTTATGTTTGTTTGTTTGTTTGTTTTTTGCTGTGTCATGTGGCTTGGGGGATCTCAGTTCCCCAACCAGGGATTGAACCTGGGCCCTGGCAGTGAAAGCCTGGAATCCTAACCACTAGGCCACCAGGGAACTCCCTGCTTTTACTACTTTTGTATTTTAACATTCCTCCTAGCTTTATAAGTGGTTGATCTACTAACTTTACTATATATTTACCTGTATCAGTGAGGTCTTTCCTTTTGTAATTTTTATATTTCTACCTGTGATCTTTTCTTTTCCACTTAGAGAAGTCCCTTTAACAATTTTTTTTTTATAAAGCCAGTTTAGTGGTGCTGACCTCTTTTAGCTTTTGCTTGTCTGTAACACTCTTTATCTCGCCTTCAAATTTGAATGATAGCCTTGCCATGTAGTGTATTCTTGTTTGTAGGTATTTTCCTTTCATCCTGTCTAATGTATTATGCCACTCTAATCTGTCCTGTAAATTTTCTGCTGAAAAGTCAGCTGACAGTCTAAATGTTTCCTTCTTGTAACTAGTTGCTTTACCCTTGATGCTTTTAATATTTTGTCTTTATCTTTAAATTTTGCTATTTTAATTACAATGTGTTTTTCTGTGGCCCTCTTTGGGTTGATCGTTTTTGAGACTCTCTGTGCTTCTTGGACTTGGATATCTGTTTCTTTTCCCAGCTTAGGGAAATTTTTAGCTATTATTTCTTCAACTAGGTTTTCTTCCTCTTTCTGTCTTTCTTCTTCTCCTGGGATCCCTATAAAGCAGATGTTTGTTAGTATGTTTGATGTTGTCCCATAGGTCTCTTAAACTTTTCTCATTTTTTTAATCCTTTTTTTTGGCTGTAAAGCTTGGGTGATTTCCAACACTCAGTCTTCCGGTTTGCTGGTCCATTGCTCTGTAACTTCTAATCTACTGTTGATTTCTTCTAGTGAATTTTAAATTATAGTTATTGTATTCTTCAGCTGTTTTGTTCTTCTTTATATTTTCTAACTCTTTGTTAAACTTCCCCCTGTTCTCATCCATTTTTCTCCCAAGTTCACTGAGCATCTTAATGATCATTATCTTGAACTCTTTATCAGTTAGATTCCTTATCTCCTGTTTTATTAGTTCTTCTTCTGGTGTTTTATCTTACTAACTCACTTGGAACATATTCCTTTGTCATCTCATCTTGCTTAATTTTCTGTGTTTATTTGTATGTATTTGTAGGTCAGTTACATTTCCCAATCTTAGAGAAGTGGCATAATGTAGGAGAGGTCCTATGGGGCCCAGAAGCACATTATCCGCATGTGACCAGAGCTATATGATCTTGGCATGTCCCCTATGTTGGCTGAGTGGGCCCTTCTGTTGTGGAGGGGCTGACTACTGTGGGCATGCTTGTAGGTGGGGCTGATCCTTGGCACTGTTGGCTGCCAGGCCCTGTCTCTTGTGGAGGCTGCTAGTTGCTGGTGGGAAAAGCTCCATCCTGGCAAGGCTGAATCTGCAGCCTTAGTATTCCTGAGTCTGGTGCTGGCCCACTCATGGGTCAGACCATGTCCTGGCATGGTTCAGTGTGACACATGGGGGTTCCTGGGGCTGGTGCCTGCCCACTAGTGAGTGGGGCCAGGACCATAAGAGTTCTAGGACTGGTCCTAACCTACTTGTTAGCAGAGTTGGGTCCTGGGGCTGCTAGGTGTGGTGTCCTTTGGGACTTAGGGCTGGTTCTGGCCCACTTGTGGGGATGGCTGGCTCCCAGGAAAGCTGGTGGTGAAGCACAAGTGTTCAGGGGCTGGTGTCTGTCCATTGGTGAGTGGGGCTATATCCTGGCATGGCTGAGTACAGGGCCAGGGTGTTTCAGTGCTGGTGCTGCTCACTAGTGGCCTGGGTCATTGGGCACTTGAGTTGATTTCATGTCTTGGTTATTTTAAATAGTGTTGCTATAAACATTGGCATGCATGTAGCTTTTCAAGTTAGTGTTTTTGTTTTTTTGGATATATACCCAGGAGTAGAATTGCTGGGTTGTATGGTAGTTCAATTTTTAGTTTTTTGAGAAACCTCCATACTGTTTTACACAATGGTTGCACCAATATACATTCCTACCAAGAGTGCATGAGGGTTCAGTTTTCTCCACATCCTCTCCAATATTTGTTATTTGTAGACTTTTTGATGATAGTCATTCTGACAGATGTGAGGTGATATCTCTTTGTTTTGATTTGCATTTCTCTACTAATTAGCATTGTTGAGCATTTTTTCAATTATAAAAGAATGCTATTATAAAGGAAATTCTTCTCTGTTGTACACTTGATACTAATGTAATATCGTAAATCAACTTTACTTAAATAAAAGAAGGAAATTCTGCCATTTGCAATAACATGGATGGAACTTGAGGGCACTATGTTAAGTGAAATAAGTCAGACAGAGAAAGACAAATACTCTATTATCTCACTTATATATGGAATCTTTTTTTTTAACACTATTTATTTTATTTTTGGCCACTCGGCACAGCTTGTGGGATTTTAGTTTCCCGGCCAGGTATTGAACCCATGCCCTTGTCAGTGAAAGCATGGAGTCCTAAGCACTGTACCACCAGGGAATTCCCCTGGAATGAGAAACCAAACTCACAGAAAAAGAAATCAGATTCGTGGTTACCAGTTTACCAGAGTTGGGGCCTAAGGTGTGGGGGAATTGGATGAAGGCAGTCAAAACTAACAAATATCCACTTATAAGATAATACTAGGGATACAATGTACAACATGATGACTGTAGGTAATAGTGCTGTGTGGTATATTTGAAAATGTTTAAGGGAGTTGATCCTAAGAGGTCTCATTATAAGAAAAAAAAAATGATTTTCTTTTATCTATCTATATATGATAATGGATTTAACTAATTTTTTTGGAAATAATTTAACAATACATTTAAGTCAACTGTATTATGCTGTATGTCTTAAACTTATACAGTTCTGTATGCCAATTATATCTCAATAAATACAAAGAAGGAAGGAAAGAAAAAATTATAGAAAAGAAGGAAGAATGGAACAAAAGAAGGAAGGAAAGGAAGGATGGAAAGAACAAAGGAAAGAAAGATAGAAAGTTAGGAAGGAATAAAGGAAAGAAAGTTTTTGAGCATACCATAAAAATAAATAAAAGGATAATGAGACCACTATGAACAAGTATATGCCAACAAATTGGACAAATTAGAATAAATGGATAAATCTTGAGAAACATACAACCTACCAATTGTGAATCATGAAAAAGTAGAAAATCTAAACACAGCAATAACAAGTTAAGGATATTGAATCAGTAATCAAAATCTTCCCAGCAAAGAAAAGCGCAGGACCAGATGGCTTCATGGGTAAATTTTACCAATCACCTAAATAAGAATTAATGTCAACCTTTTTCAAATTCTTACAAAAAATAGAAGAGGAAGGAACACTCTCAAACTCATTTTACAAGCCCAGCACTACAATGATACCATGGTCATATAAGGATATTACAAGAAAACAAAAATAGAGACCAATATCTCTGGTTAAATTATATGCAAAATTATCAACAAAATACTGGCGAACAAAATTCAATACCTTATTATAAGGATCTTACATTATGAAAAACTATGCTTTATATCTGAGATGCAATGATTTGTTCAATATACAAAAATCAACAGATATGATACACCACATTAATAAAATGAAAGACAAAAATATGGTCATCTCAATGAGTGCAGAAAAAGATTTTGACAAAGTACAAGATCCTTTCATGATAAATCCCTCAACAAATTGGGTAGAGAAAGAATATACCTCAAAATCATACAGGCCATATCTGACAAAGCCACAGATAACAGTATACTCAACAGTGAAATGTTGAAAGGTTTCCTCTACGATCAGAAACAAGACAAGGATGCCCACTATCCCTGCTTCTATTCAACATATTACAGGAAGTCCTAGCTAGAGCAAATCAGTCAAGATAAATAAATAATAATTATGTAAATTGGAAAGGAAGAAGTAAAATTGCTGAAGATGATATGATATATAGAATATTCTTAAGATGTAACAAAAAACTGTTGGAACTAATTAATGAATTCAATACAGTTGCAGTATATGAAATCAACATGCAGAAATCAATTTTGTTTCTGTACATTAACAGTGAAATAGCTGAAAAAGAAATTTAAACATCTATTTACAATAGCACTGAAAATAATAAAATATTTGGGAATAAATTTAACAAAGGAAATGAAAGATCTGTACAATGACAACTACAAGATTTTGATGAAATACATTGAAGAAAACACAAACGTATAGAAAGTTATTCTGTGTACATGGATCAGAATAATTAATATTGTTAAACTGCTGTACCACCTGAAGCCATCTATAGAATCTATGTAATCTCTATCAAAATTCCAATGTCATTTTTCACAGAAACAGAAAAAATAATCCTACAATGTGAATAGCAAAAACAAACAAAAATCCAATTAAAGGTTGGCAGAGGACTTGAGTAGACATTTTCCCAAAGAAACATACAAGTGGCCAACAAGTATGTAAAAATGTGCTTAACATCACTAATCATCTGGGAAATGCAAATCTAACCATGATCACTTCGCACCTCTTAGAGTGGCTATTATCAAGAAGTCAAGAGATAACAAATGCTTGTGTGGACGTGGATAAAACACAACCATGGTACACTGTTGGTGGGAATGTAAATTGGTAAATCCTCCTGGAAAATAATATGGAGTTTTCTCTTATTTATTTATTTATTTATTTTAATTTTAATTTTAATTTTAATTTTTTTAACATCTTTATTGGAGTATAAATACTTTACAATGGTGTGTTAGTTTCTGCTTTATAACAAAGTGAATCAGTTATACATATACATATGTTCCCATATATCTTCCCTCTTGCATCTCCCTCCCTCCCGCCCTCCCAATCCCACCCCTCTAGGTGATCACAAAGCACCAAGCTGATCTCCCTGTGCTATGTGGCTGCTTCCCACTACCTATCTATTTTACATTTGGTAGTGGATATATGTCCATGCCACTCTCTCACCCTGTCACATCTTACCCCTCCCCCTCCCCATATCCTCAAGTCCATTCTCTAGTAGGTCTGTGTCTTTATTCCCGTCTTGCCACTAGGTTCTTCATGAACTTTTTTTCCCCCTTAGATTCCATATACATGTGTTAGCATACTGTATTTGTTTTTCTCTTTCTGACTTACTTCACTCTGTATGACAGACTCTAACTCCATCCACCTCACTACAAATAACTCCATTTCGTTTCGTTTTATGGCTGAGTAATATTCCATTGTATATATGTGCCACATCTTCTTTATCCATTCATCTGATGATGGACATTTAGGTTGCTTCCATGTCCTGGCTATTGTAAACAAAGCTGCAATGAACATTCTGGTACATGATTCTTTTTGAATTATGGTTTTCTCAGGGTGTATGCCCAGTAGTGGGATTGCTGGGTCGTTTGGCAGCTCTATTTTTAGTTTTCTAAGGAACCTCCATACTGTTCTCCATAGTGGCTGTATCAATTTACATTCCCACCAACAGTGCAAGAGGGTTCCCTTTTCTCCACACCCTCTCTAGCATTTATTGTTTCTAGATTTTTTAATGATGGCCATTCTGACTGGTGTGAGATGATATCTCATTGTAGTTTTGATTCGCATTTCTCTCATGATTAATGATGTTGAGCATTCTTTCATGTGTTTGTTGGCAATCTGTATATCTTCTTTGGAGAAATGTCTATTTAGGTCTTCTGCCCATTTTTGGATTGGGTTGTTTGTTTTTTTGTTATTGAGCTGCATGAGCTGCTTGTAAATTTTGGAGATTAATCCTTTCTCAGTTGCTTCATTTGCAAATATTTTCTCCCATTCTGAGGGTTGTCTTTTGGTCTTCTTTATGGTTTCCTTTGCTGTGCAAAAGCTTTTAAGTTTCATTAAGTCCCATTTGTGTATTTTTGTTTTTATTTCAATTTCTCAAGGAGCTGGGTCAAAAAGTATCTTGCTGTGATTTATGTCATAGAGTGTTCTGCCTATGTTTTCCTCTAAGAGTTTGACAGTGTCTGGCCTTACATTTAGGTCTTTAATCCATTTTGAGTTTATTTTTATGTATGGTGTTAGGGAGTGTTCTAATTTCATACTTTTACATGTAGCTGTCCACTTTTCCCAGCACCACTTATTGAAGAGACTGTCTTTTCTCCACTGTATATACTTGCCTCCTTTATCAAAGATAAGGTGACCATATGTGCGTGGGTTTATCTCTGGGCTTTCTATCCTGTTCTGTTGATCTATGTTTCTGTTTTTGTGCCAGTACCATACTGTCTTGATTACTGTAGCTTTGTAGTATAGTCTGCAGACACAGAGCCTGATTCCTCCAGCTCCATTTTTCTTTCTCAAGATTGCTTTGGCTATTCGGGGTCTTTTGTGCTTCCATACAAATTGTGAAATTTTTTGTTCTAGTTCTGTGAAAAATGCCATTGGTAGTTTGATAGGGACTGCATTGAATCTGTAGATTGCTTTGGGTAGTATAGTCATTTTCACGATGTTGATTCTTCCAATCCAAGAACATGGTATATCTCTCCATCTGTTTGTATCATCTTTAATTTCTTTCATCAGTGTCTTATAGTTCTCTGCATACAGGTCTTTTGTCTCCTTAGGTAAGTTTATTCCTAGGTATTTTATTCTTTTTGTTGCAATGGTAAATGGGAGTGTTTCCTTAATTTCTCTTTTGGATTTTTCATCATTATTTTGTAAGAATGCAAGAGATTACTGTGCATTAATTTTGTATCATGCTACTGTGTGAAATTCATTGATTAGCTTTAGTAGTTTTCTGGTAGCATCTTTAGGATTCTCTATGTGTAGTATCATGTCATCTGCAAACAGTGACAGCTTTACTTCTTCTTTTCCGATTTGGATTCTCTCTATGTGTAGTATCATGTCATCTGCAAACAGTGACAGCTTTACTTCTTCTTTTCCGATTTGGATTCCTTTTATTTCTTTTTCTTCTCTGATTGCTGGGGCTAAAACTTACAAAGCTATGTTGAATAATAGTGGTGAGAGTGGACAACCTTGTTTTGGTCCTGATGTTAGAGGAAATGGTTTCAGTTTTTCACCACTGAGAATGATGTTGGCTGTTGGTTTCTCCTATATGGCCTTTATTATGTTGAGGTGAGTTCCCTCTCGACCTACTTTCTCGAGGGTTTTTTTCATAAATGGTTGTTGAATTTTGTCGAAAGCTTTTTCTGCATCTGTTGAGATGATCATATGGTTTTTCTCCTTCAGTTTGTTAATATGGTATATCACATTGATTGATTTGCATATATTGAAGAATCCTTGCATTCCTGGGGTAAACCCCACTTGATCATGGTGTATGATCCCTTTAATGTGCTGTTGGATTCTGTTTGCTAGTATTTTGTTGAGGATTTTTGCATCTATGTTCATCAGTGATATTGGCCTGCAGTTTTCTTTTTTTGTGACATCTCTGTCTGGTTTTGGTGTCAGGGTGATGGTGGCCTCGTAGAATGAGTTTGGGAGTGTTCCTCCCTCTGCTATATTTTGGAAGAGTTTGAGAAAGATAGGTGTTACCTCTTCTCTAAATGTTTGATAGAATTCGCCTGTGAAACCATCTGGTCCTGGGCTTTTGTTTGTTGGAAGATTTTTAATCACAGTTTCAATTTCAGTGCTTGTGATTGGTCTGTTCATATTTTCTATTTCTTCCTGTTTCAGTCTCGGCAGGTTGTGCATTTCTAAGAATCTGTCCATTTCTTCCAGGTTGTCCATTTTATTGGCATAGAGTTGCTTGTAGTAATCTCTCATGATCTTTTGTATTTCTGCCGTGTCAGTGGTTACTTCTCCTTTTTCATTTCTAATTCTATTGATTTGATTCTTCTCCCTTTTTCTCTTCATGAGTCTGGCTAATGGTTTATCAATTTTGTTTTTCTTCTCGAAGAACCAGCTTTTAGTTTCATTGATTTTTGCTATTGTTTCCTTCATTTCTTTTTCATTTATTTCTTATCTGATCTTTATGATTTATTTCCTTCTGCTAGCTTTGGGGTTTTTTTGCTCTTCTTTCTCTAATTCCTTTAGGTGCAAGATTAGGTTGTTTATTCGAGATGTTTCCTGTTTCTTGATGTAGGCTTGTATTGCTATAAACTTCCCTCTTAGAACTGCTTTGCCTGCATCCCATAGGTTTTGGGTCATCGTGTCTCCATTGTCATTTGTTTCTAGGTATTTTTTGATTTCCCCTTTGATTTCTTCAGTGATCACTTCGTTATTAAGTAGTGTATTGTGTAGCCTCCATGTGTTTGTATTCTTTACAGCTTTTTTCCTGTAATTGATATCTATTGTCATAGCGTTGTGGTTGGAAAAGGTACTTCATATGACTTCAATTTTCTTAAATTTACCAAGGCTTGATTTGTGACCCAAGATATGATCTATCCTGGAGAATGTTCCATGAGCACTTGAGAAAAATGTGTATTCTGTTTTTTGGGGGTGGAATGTCCTATAAATATCAGTTAAGTCCATCTGGTTTAATGTATCATTTAAAGCTTGTGTTTCTTTATTTATTTTCATTTTGGATGATCTGTCTATTGTTGAAAGTGGGGTGATAAAGTCCCCTACTCTGATTGTGTTACTGTCAATTTCCCCTTTTATGGCTGTTAGTATTTGCCTTTTGTATTGAGGTGCTCTTATGTTGGGTGCATAAATATTTACAGTTGTTATATCTTCTTCTTGGATCAATCCCTTGATCATTATATATTGTCCCTCTTTTTTTCTTATAATAGTCTTTATTTTAAAGTCTATTTTTTCTGATATGAGAATTGCTACTCCAGCTTTCTTTTGATTTCCATTTGCATGGAATATCTTTTTCCATCCCCTCACTTTCAGTCTGTATGTGTCTCTAGGTCTGAAGTGGGTCTCTTGTAGACAGCATATATACAGGTCTTGTTTTTGTATCCATTCAGCCAGCCTGTGTCTTTTGGTGGGAGCATTTAATCCATTTACATTCAAGGTAATTATCGATATGTATGTTCCTATTCCCATTTTCTTAAATGTTTTGGGTTTGTTATTGTAGGTGTTTTCCTTCTCTTGTGTTTCTTGCCTAGAGAATTTCCTTTAGCATTTGTTGTAAAGCTGGTTTTGTGGTGCTGAAGTCTCTCAGCTTTTGCTTGTCTGTAAAGGTTTTAATTTCTCCATCAAATCTGAATGAGCTCCTTGCTTGGTAGAGTAATCTTGGTTGTAGTTTTTTCTCCTTCATCACTTGAGAAGAGTTCCCTGTGCTATACAGTAGGTCCTTATTAGTTCTATTTTATATATAGTAGTGTGTATATATTTCAATCCCAATCTCCCAATTTATCCCTCTCCCCTTTTCCCCCCTGGTAACCATAAGTTTGTTTTCTACATATGTGACTCTATTTCTGTTTATAAATAAGTTCATTTGTACCATTTTTTTAGATTCCACATTTAAGTGATATCATATTTGTTTTTCTCTGTCTAACTTACTTCACTCAGTATGACAATCTCTAGGTCCATTCATATTGCTGCAAATGACATTATTTTGTTCTTTTTAAATTGAATTTCCGTGATTAGTAGTGAGGTCAAACACCTTTTTATAGGTTTATTGGCTATATAAAATCCATATGTGAATTGTTAATTTTTTATTCATGTTGCATTTTTAAATTATTTGTATGATTTTTTATATGTTGTAGACAAAAATCTTGTGTTATATGTGGCTTCCTTAACTTTTTATGTTATATTTTACTGTTTAAATGTTTGTAATTTTCAGTAATATGGAACATATATCTATTATGAGACTTAAGACATTACTGTGTTTTTTTTTTTTTTCATGCTGGTATCCCCTCTTAAGGAGTGAATTTCTTGAGAGCAGCTGTGTTTTATTAATCTCCATAAAAACCAGCAAAAAGCCTGGATTATTGGTAGCTTTTCAGTCAATATATTTGTAGCATCGAGTTGATGATGCTTTTAACCCAAAGGGATGACAATGACTCTCAGAATAAATAAATGAGTAAAAAGAATTTGGGGGAAACTTAGAAAGCTTGAGATTCCTTGTTTTATATAATTTGTAGTAATAATCCCTTTCTGTCATATCCAAGAACAGTTACTCTTCAATCTGTTCTTCTAGCTCTTGGTCTTAATCTCTCACATATGATTTCCTCCCTTTTACCTTTTTCCCCAGCATCTCTCTGAGAGATGAATTTTCCCAAAGCAGAATCAGCTTCCCAGATCCCCACCCAGGGGTGGTATTTGTACTGAGGTATCTTTGAAGTTTAAAGCTGTCCCAATACCCTACTCTCCTGAATTCCTTCTTAGGAAAAAACAAACAAGATGGTGAAGGGAACAGGGATGGGCAGGGGAACCTTACCAGCTGAGCCTGTATCACACAGGGTGATTTTCTGTAAGAAATATGCAAAAGGAGCACAGTCTCCATGCAGTCCCATTCAGGGACATGCTGAGTAGATTCCCAAGAATGGGGAGGGCCTCATGTACTTAGAGAAATTATTGTGTTTAAGTCCAGCTTCCTTTCTTGCCCCATGCTACTATAAAGTAGTTTCACCAAAACTTTACCCAGTTAAGGGAAAGAAAACGAAAATGATTTACTGGTGCCATGCAATGTTGTGGAAACGTAAATGAAGACAAATTCAAGATAACAACCATGGATTCTGAAGTTTAAAATATTTTTATTAATAAAAAGTACAATAATCAAACGTAACAAGATTGCTTATTTCCCAAACATACACCCTGCCTGGATGCCACAGAGGAAAAGTCCCATTGAGCGAGAACATAGTAATCTCTAAGTGACCATGCTAACTGAGGCAGTTTTTGAGTATCTCCAGGGACCTAACAGACTTGAATATGAGAGATTGCTCACAATCTTAGTCTCACAGCCATGTCGCTGGAGCAAGAACTAGTATAAAATAGAGAAAAAACAGGGTGCTGCTCTAAAGTACTGAAATAAGAAGGCAGAGACATGAGTTATAAATACTAAAGCTTAATATACTGTTCTATAACTTCTTTAAACAAACAATGACCAAAAACAATCAATCATTTCACTGCAGGCTCCTTTCCCCAACACAAAAATGTACAGTCAATTTCTGGCACTGTTTTCCCACTGTGTCCTCCTGTCAAAAAACAAGGATGGACACCACTAGGGATTCTCTTCGTCTTTTTATTCAGAAATACAATGAAAACAGCACTGCATACAACATAGTTATAATGTCCAAAACAACTACTTATACTGATCCTGGGAAACATCTACTGGAAAGGAAGGAGAGTTTCTTAATGAACAAAATAGTGTCTCTCCCCCTGTCCCCAACCCACCACCAGAAAAAGAAATGGGAGGTAAAACCAGTATTTTAGAATCAAAGAAATATCTTGTCACTAGTATAAGTTCTATTCTCTTCCATCCCACTCCCACCCCAACCACCCCACCCCACTTCCCTTCTACCTATACTGTTCAGAATATAATAAGTGTGGAAAGACAAAATGTAACTGGTGGAGCTGGACTGGCCAAAGTTTGAAGGGCTGTGGGAGATTGACTCTGTGCTTCTGACAGGGTGACATGTAATGTGGTCCAGGCAGAGTGAGGAAAGGGGAAGAATACAGCTTTTACAGCAATGGATTTTGTCTACTTATTCCTTTAGACCCTAATATGCTTTGAGTATAGAAACAGATGAGAATCCTATAGTTAGCAATGAAGAGAATGTAGGGAATGTGAGAGGAAGAGATAATATTGCTTCCAGTGACCACTCTTCAATTATCCTTGTTACTTATGCAAATTTAGCTCTTTATCATCCAGGAAGCCTAATCCTCTCCTTTTTCTAGGGTAAATTTAGAGTACTATAATTATCATCATAATGGTAATCATAATACTTTGTTGTTCATTTAAGGATCACTTGTCATTTTTGCCAACATCCATTAATGAGAATCCTCACAACAATCCTGTGAGGTAGGTATTTGGATCCCCATTTTACAGATGGGTTAACTGAGGCACAGAGAGGTGATGTGACTTGCCTAAGGTCAATAAAGTGAGAGATGGGAAAATATGGAAGAGAGGTAACTTAGGGTGGCAACTCTATTGTCAGAGAGCCATATTTACCAGTGAGAAAAGACAGTGCTAAGTGTTTCTTTAAATTGGGCACACCTACTTTCTTCAGTGTACCTATTTCTATATAGGTATTAACACACTAGGGAGGATCAATAATTTCCTTTGGCTTATTAAAGATTAGATCAATTCCCAATGGTTTTGTTCTTCAGAAAACCTTTTGAGGGCAGGATACACCCCAAGTTCCTGGAACTCAGGTCATAGAAATCTCTAACTCCTGAATTTTGCAGATCACTTTGTTTCAAAGAGCTCTTAGAATACTAAAGCTGTTACTATCATGTACATAAGCACTGTGCTCTAGATGTTCCCACAGGTGTACAGGCTAACAATTCAGATATCACTATACTCTGGAGCTGAACAATTAAGTAAGTAGATGGCAACACGTGGGAGCCAGGTTTCTCACTGTTGGACTGGAAGGTTAGAGTGAACAAAGACAAAAGGCTAGGATAAGATGATCCATGTGGTAAGGGATTGGAGTTGGAGACATCAGTATGAACTCATGTTTAGCTTAATAAAGATATGGATGATTACCTACAGAAATATTTGTAGATATGTATATATAGATATACATGGGTTAGTGTACACACATATATTTCCTTGCTCTGTCAGCTGAGATGACCTAGAAGCAAAAATACAAGTAGCAACAAGCATACCTAATGCCCAGATCTTCATTTCTAATACAATTCTCCATTAAAACAAACCAGGACTCCTTAAAGAAATGGTTGATTACAGGATTCGGCAAAAAATATATACAAGATGAGCTTGCAGCATCTTGTAGTGCTGGAAAATAAAGGTGTGCTAAAAAAAAGATGGGGGTATGTCAAAAGAACATGGAAATCAACTCAAAAGAGTGCCCAATGACCAAAGCTGGAACAATTTGAGTAACAAAATAAGTTGCATTGGACTATAACCCAAAGTACAAAATAAATATCCATGAGTCCATACTGATACAAGAAAATGATTGCATACATAAATGAGGGAGAAAAGACAATTCTACCATGCAGAAATCCAAATAATTTATGTAGATACTCACCCTCAAGCATGTAGTGCATAGCTAACCACTCCTTAAGTGTGGGCTGCACATAGTGATTTCCTTCCAAAGAGTACAGTATGGAAGGTGGGGCGGAGTACAGAGGAGAAACCTGACAAACACTATCTCAGCCAGGTGATCAAGATTAACATCAAGGTTATACGTCATGTTAATATGATGTGATGAAAATGGCAGTTCACCTCTGTGGTCTTCCTCCCCCAAACCCATAAGCTCAGTTTAATCATGAGAAAAACATCAGACAGATATTAATTGAGGGACCCCTCGAAACTGCCAAGGTCATAGGAAACAAGGAAAGTCTGAGAAATTGTCACAACCAAGAGAAGCCTAAGGAGATATGACTACTAAATGTGATGTGGTATCCTGAACAGGATGCTGGAAAAGAAAAAGGATATTAGGTAAAAATTAAGAAAATCTGAATAAAGTTTGGACTTTAATTAATAATAATGTATAATTACTTCATTATTTGCAACAAATGTACATCTAATGAAAGATGTTAGTAATAGGGAAAACTGGGTTTGAGATATAGGGAAACTGTACTATCTTCAGAATTTTTCTGTAAATCTAAAACTGTTTTAAAATAAAAACGTTATTTAAAAAGAATTTAAGAATTTATTCTCACAAACCTTTCTGTCTTGCCCATAATGCACTCCACCTAATGTACTCAGCAGTTCATATTCTTCATAGTTTTCCCTGAATTTTCCAATCATAATTATCAATAGTAATGTTCAATTGCCAATCATCTACAAATGGAGGAATTCCACTGCAATAAATTCCAAGGTATTATTCAACGCTATCAATCAAGGCCATTTTCCATGCCCTAGACAACTGACCACATAATGGTGGTTTGCTGGTGTGAGCACAGTAAATTCAGTTCATTCCAAATGCTACCTAAGAGAGACAGTTCTTTTCCATCTCACTGTCTATTTAGCAAAGTTCTACTTGCTTTTGGTGTGGTACAGTATTATACTGTATTCGAGTACCTGTACTCCATGAAATACTCTTAATGAATGTTGATATATTTCTTAAAGAATATGGAAATAATTTGTAAAGATTTTATCATTATTTGCAGGGAAGAAGGCAATGAAAATAAGATTAGAATTGTTTCCTGACCATAGACAATTAATAAAGCATTAACAAAGTCCCTCATTACTTTGCAGGAAAAAAATTGAATAAAGGCTTAGAGATGTCAGGGATACCACTATTTGGAATCCTAATTTGATTATCCTAGTTAGTACAACACTATGTTTTATAGTCTTTATTTATAAATAGATCATATGCTCCAATGCAAAAGATCCTGATGGGCACAGGTCAGTTATGAACTCTGGAAAAACAGTCTCAAATCCAAACTCTGGAGAAAATGGGTAAGCCCTTAGACTCTACTGTGAAATACCATATCAACTACTCAATGACAAGCTTAACTTATGTATGATGGTAATTCACCTTTAGCAAACTGTCTTACACCTGCATAGAAGTCCCCTTTAACAGATTGGCCCTAGATATTTCCTAGTGCTTTAACAATTAGTCTACAGTGTGGAACTTGCACACCAAAAGTCAGGGTAAAACCTATATCAAAATAACAAGACTAAAATAGTAAAAATCTACATATCATTTTGAAAAATACAGGTAGTCCTTAAATTTATTAGGGTTTATGGTCTGAAAAGACACTGTAACTTGAAATGAGGTAAATCAAACCTGAGATATTATAGAAAGTGTTAGAATAGAAAAATGGTGTTCCTAATGTTATATATCAACGACCACAAGCACATTTTACTTACCATTTAGTCAACTGTAAATGATTTTGTGAGTGGTCTAAAGTTTTCTGAAGCATAACATATAAACTTGGACAAATACTGCAACCAATCATGTAAATTTTTCTTTAATTTGGTTTAATAATGTGATCCCAGGGAGAATGGGTGTGCAGGTCTGTAAGGCCTCAAGGAAACATCTAGGGAAGGAATCTGACCCGCATTTGTCTCATCTGTAAAATATTAATGATGGGTAAGACTAGATAGTTAATAGTATCCCTTCTTGGTGCTAGAATTCTATGATTTAGTCAGACTAGATGGCCTTGGGATGTAATAACCTGAAGTATCCAAGAGAGACTGGTTGAATATCTGCCAAGGAAAAGGGGTACCATATGAAGACAGCCTTTTCCAGGAGAGAGGCTGTGTCCACAATTAAGTGATGCAAACCACCCCTCCCTGACCCCAGGAGAGGAAATATGCCATGTGGAGGTAGATCTGAGGTCCGGAGCCTGGAACAGAGGGTTTTATGTCCCAGAGACTATTATAAAACAGTCTGATTGGGTAACCAAATGTGTATATTATGCAACATGTTTTAATGGCTAAAATAAATGGCTTAGATGTTCATAGCAGTTGCAGAACGTCGAATTGCTTTCTGTTTGTCAGTTTTCACTAAAAGCCTCTTATAGTTCCATTTAAAACATAGGAATGCATGCAAATAATGCCATGGACTTAACACATTTTTTTCTTCCAACCCCTCATCTCTGTATAACATGGCCCCAGTGTGTCATTTCTCATCATGCAATATGCACATAACAGTTGCTTTATGTAAACAGAAGAATAAACAGTACAGTGTAGCCCCTCAAGACACTATCTCAACAGATTGCCATTTGAATGAGACTTGTGATTAGAGCACTCTTGATATCCTATCCAAAAAATGTCTTCCTCTATTTGTTTCCAGGATCATCCTGGGTCTACTTGTTCCTGCCACTGTCCAACTTACTCTCCTGGAACACTTTTTACCCTACTGGCATGTCAATGTGTGCTTTGAATTTTTGTCCAAATTTAACAAAACAAAGAATGTAATTGTGCAGCAAAATCTTTAATCCTGAAGGAGGAGGAGGAAGAAGAGGAGGAAAAGGAGAAGGACAAAAAGATCCGTTCATTCCCTTTGATGGACTAAAGAAGCAAGAAGCACCAGCACTGTCTGAAAACCAAACTGTAAGAACAAATAAGATTGGCTTTACAAAACCTTTGAGCTTGGTATGGGACTCAGCTTATTCACTGAGAATGTGCCCTATACTCAGGACCCAAATCCCTGTAAAACTTACCAGCCAACTACAATGTTATGCCCTCTTCTGTCTAGGAACTTGAAAAAAGTCAATTTAGGACACTACCAACCACTTTGATGTACTGATTCAGAAATATGGGTAAGAATTCTATAAAACAAGAGGAAAATAAGAACAAAAAGCAGCGTATGTTTGTTCACAGCCTTGAATTTGATTCCTGTTTTCTTATTGTAGGAAAAATGTCCTATCTCATAACAGGGACGGGAGGGGGGCAACCATGGGTGCCGCACTGGAATTCAACCCATGCGGAGGTTGAAAAAACTGGGGACTAGTCAGTGGAGAAATGAAGGTGGAATATAAAGAGTCCCCATGGAAGATCAGCTATCTTTTCCTCCAGTTTCATCAGCCTGGCTCAGTGAACTGTTCCAATCCCAACCCAGAGGCAAGCTGAGTCAAAGAGGAAAAGATGGTCATGACCCCATTGCGTGCACGCGCACACACACACACACACACACACACACAAGAAAGAGACCAGTGCAGCTCTTCTAGTGCAGTCTGTGCCGCTTACATGGTGTCATGGCGCCGGCGGTGCAGAGACAGGTGGTCAGAGCGAGAAAAGCTACGATTGCAGTCTGCGCACCGGAAAGGCTTGATGCCTGTGTGCTTGCGGAAATGGCGGGTTAGCTCATCAGAGCGAGCAAATTTCCAGGAGCAGCCATCCCAGGTGCATTTATAAGGCTTCTCTCCTAAAAAAGGGAATATGACAAAACAAAGGGAGTCAGATAAGAGACGTTTGGATTCCAAAAAGATAACAGAGTACATAACCTTTTATAACGTCAAAAAATTAAGCAATCACTTTAAAGACATGTTCTCTTTCACCTTTACTGAAGTCCCAAAGAGAAGCCACGATGGTTGAATGGAAAACACATAGGCTGTGCCTCAAACAGGCCTTTGCTTGAATCCTGGCTCTAGTACATAGTAGTTGTGTGACCTTAAATAAGTCACTTCTCCCTGGCTGGATCTCTGTTTTTTCATCTCTAAAGAGGGATAAAAATATCTCACAAGGTTGTATGAAACATTTTATCCTTTAAACACAGCCAGTAAATGATAAAACTGGGATCACAACCCAAATCTTTGACATTTTCCACTATACCACACGGTAGAAACTGTATTTTCTCCTCTAATAGCTCCAAAAAAAGAATAGTCTAAAACAGAGCCATACACACAGGAAGAATGTGTGGTTCACTGGAATGGGTCTTCACTTAAGACTACAGGCCTTTTTCTGTGAAAGATCAGAAACTCAATGGCATGGAATGGGGTGAGGAGAAGTGTCAAGTCAAACTTTTTGAAATAGTTACATGCTTGCTCAGTATCCCCAGGTTGCACCTGGGTTATATATGGAATATGTATGCTTTAGGTAGAAAACTATATGAAAAAAAAAGTAATATAAAAAACATTAACACAGTATAACCCCATAATGGTGTATATGTCACATAACACATATTTATATACTCAGAATAAAGGCAATATCAACACACTTAAATGTAAATTATGAGAGAAATTATTAACAGTGAGTGAATATCCGGAAAGTGAGGATGAGAATGAGAAGAGAAGATGAGAATGAGGTGAGAAGAGGACTTTCTCTTTTTACTTTTCACTTTTCTGTATTGTTGGAATGTTTTAAAAATCATGTAGCTGTATCTTATAATAAAAATTTAAAAGTAAAAAGGTAAGAAGCTATGAGCAAAAAATAAATATTAACTATGGTTAAGTTAAGGTTATGGGGTTAGGGTAACGATTGTTTTCTTTTTAATGTGTTCCTCTATTTCCCATCTTCTACGATGAGCATGTATAATCTTATAATCATAAATAAGAGATAATGAAGGTATTGGGTTGGCCAAAAAGTTCGCTCGGGTTTTTCTGTAACATCTTACGGAAAAACTCGAATGAACGTTTTGGCCAACCTGTACAAAATGCATTGGTATTTTAATGATCTTTCTTACTCTGGCTCTTTCTCCTCTTCTCCTTATAAATACTCCAGAGCATTTTATTTTATGTTGTTCTAAATTCTGGTGGCAATCTGGTTTGCATATGCTGTTTTTCAACTTACTGCTCAACACTTATCAATCCTCCTAAGTGCTTACTAATTAACTGTACAGCTTTCAAACAATGGGCAACAGAATGGAATTCACTCTGACTCACAGTTGTGGACAATACCAAGGCAACTATTTTGAGGATTAAAGATGCCAATTACTAATCATTTCAATATACAGAAATTGCTGCATTAGCTGCTAAGAAGAATGAGATAGAGTTGGATGTAGTGAGAACAAAAGATGGCCAATGAAATGTTATAAAATGAAAAGAAAAAGCTACTGAATGGCTATGCGCCACACACATACACACACACAGAGTAGGATCCCATTTATGTTTCCTAAACTTCTCTACCTCTGTGTCTCTGTGTCTGTCTCTCTGTTTCTCTCTCTCTCACTCTCACACACACACACAACCCCCAAACAAAGAGAAAAGATCTGGAAGACTACACAGCAAATTACCAGTGGAAAGGAGAATGAGACTGTAGATGGTGTTTAGTGTGTAAGTGGGATTTTTCAGTTTGGTCTATATAATTCTATTCCATCTCCACACCTCCAAACACTGCTATACATTTTGTTGCAATCTCTCAAGAATTTCTCCTACTTCTATCTTCTCTACAATCAAATGAAGAAAATTTGACTTGTAAAGCAGTGACACCCTGTGGTGACAAGAGCTCATTGTTAGAATACACAGATTACAGAATTCAACAAGGAGACCAATTTTTCCTATTGCAAAAGCTGTTACCTTTTATTATCATTGAACAGGCTCCTGTTTGTGCTAATGCACTTCATGTGGCACAACTCAACTCATGACCTTCATCAATACATCATAGATATTGAAGAACAAAACATACATAGGGAAAATAATTAATAATATAAAATGTACATATCAGTTATGTGACAAAGTATGATATAAGTTCCAAGGCTTAATAATCTGTGGGCTAGTGTGAAGGCATTAAGCTTGAAACATGGGTAGGTTTAGATGGGCAGAACAGTAGGTGAAAAGCAACCCAGTCAGTTGGGGGCATGGGCTGGTAGGAAGTACCATAAATGATGCATGGGCTCAGCCATCCTGAATTCTGTAAAAATCTTTACAGAAATTCCATGAGATGGTCCCTATTACAAAGGCCAGAGTAAAGAATTTGGATTTTAGCATGAAATTTAGTGACATACCAAAGAGGGGGGCAACGAGAGTAGTCTGCCTCAGATATAGGCATTGACTATAAAGAATTTTAAAACAAAATAAACTAAAAGTTTGCTCTTTGTTATCATCATGTTCCAGTTGTAAGTCAATGATAAGATACTCCTTCCAGCTATGACAGCTCCCACTGCCCTGTCCCTCTTGATACACCACTGCCAGAAGGCAGTGGTTGGGGGGTGGGGGGAGTGTGCAACACTAAACATGTTTGAACTCGAGAGTGACTTGATCAAATTTGAACGTTGAAATGATCTAGCCATGATATGCAAGATGGATTACAATGAATACAAGGCTACTGGTGTAATCTATTGTCTGGCACATACAGGTACTCAAATCATTTATTGATTTGATGAAGGAATCAAGAATAAATGTAATAGAAGATTGAAGTAAATAAAATCAGAAATAAGAGAAGAGACATTACAATGGATGCCACATAAATAAAAAGGATTATAAGGGACAATTATAAACAGTTATATGCCAAAAAACTAGACAACTTATAAGAAATGGATAAATTCCTAGAAACATAACCTACAGAAACTGAATTAAAACATAGTAAGCCTGAATAGATCAATAAAAAATAAGGAAATTGAATCAGTAATCAAAAATCTCTGAACAAAGAAAACCCCAGGACTAGAAGTCTTCACAAGTGAATTCTACGAAACATTCAAAGAATTTATACCAATTCTCTTTAAATCTTCCAAAAAATGGGAGAGGAGGGAACACTTCCAAACTCATTCCATGAGAACAGCATCACCCTGATATCAAAACCAAACAAAACACAAGATAAGAAAACTATAGGCCAATATCCTTGATGAATATACATGCAAAAATCTTCAACAAAATCCTAGCAAACTGAATTCAACTGTACATTAAAAGTATTATACACCATGATCAAGTTGGACTTATCCCTGGGATGATGCAAGGATGGTTCGATATACTTAAATCAATGAACGTGATAAAACACATTAACAAATTTAAGAAAAAATCTGCATGATCATCTTAATAGATGGAGTAAAAGCACTTGAAAAAGTTCAATATCCATTCATAATTAAAATGCTCAACAAAATAGTTATATAAGAACTTACTTCAACACAAGACATACATGACAACAGCTAACATAATAATCAATAGCAAAAAACTAAAAGTTTTTGTCCTAAGCACAAGGTAAGGAAGGAAAGAAGCACAAGGTAAGGAAGCCGACTCTTCCCCTTTCTTTTCAACATAGTACTGGAACTCGTAGCCAGAGCATTATACAAGAAAAGGAAGTAAAAGGCACCCAAGATGCTCAACATCGCTAATTATTAGAGAAATGCAAATCAAAACTACAATGAGGTACCACCTCACACTGGTCAGAATGGCCATCATTAAAAAGTCTACAAACAACAAATGGTGGAGAGGGTGTGGAGAAAAGGGAACCCTCCTACACTGTTGGTGGGAATGTAAGTTGGTACAGCCACTATGGAAAACAGTATGGAGTTTCCTTAAAAAACTAAAAGTAAAGTCGCCATATGATCCAGCAATCCCATTCCTTGGCACATATCTGGACAAAATTAAAATTCAAAAAGATACATGCAACCCCTATGTTCATAGCAACACTATTCACGATAGCCAAGACATGGAACAACTTAAATTTCCATAGTCAGATGAATGGATAAAGAAGAGGTGGTACATATATACAATGGAATATTACTCAGCCATAAAAAAGAATGATATAATGCCATTTGCAGCAACATGGATGGACCTGGATATTATCATACTAAGTGAAGTAAGCAAGAGAAAGACAAATACCATATGGTATCATTTATATGTGGAATCTAAAATGTGACACAAATGAACCTATCTATGAAAAAGAAATTGATTCACAGACATAGAGAACAGACTTATGGCCAAAGGGGAGGGAATGTGGGGGAGGGATGGATTGGGAGTTTAGTGTTAGTAGATGCAAACTATTATATAGAGAGTAGATAAACAAGGTCTTACTGTATAGCACAGGGAACTATATTCAATATCCTGTGATAAACCATAATGGAAAATAATATAAAAAAGAATGTATACATATGTATAACTGAAACACTTTGCTCTACAGCAGAAATTAATGCAATGTTGTAAATCAACTACACTTCAGTAAAAGAAAGGCACCCAAAACAGAAAGGAAGAAAAAAGTTATCTTCATTTACAGATGATATGATCATATACATAAACAACACCAAATTTTAAACAAACAAAAAACTGACCTAATTAAAGAATTTAGAACTAATTAAAGAATTCAGTAAACTTGCAATATACAAAATCAAAAGAGAAAAATCACTCATGTTTCTAAACACAAACAACAAAGTATCTGAAACAGAAATGAAGGAAACAATACAATTCAAAATAGCTACAAAAAGAATAAAATACTTAGGAATAAATTTAACTAATGAGGTTAAAGACTTGTACACAGAAAATTATACAACACCGATGAAGGAAATTAAAGAAGGCACAGACATCTTTCCATCTGGAAAGATATTGCATGTTCTTGGATTGGTAAAATTAATATTGTTAAAATATCCATAACTTAAAATGACCTACAGATTCAATGTGACTCCTATCAAAACCCCAAAGATGATCTTTACAGTAGTAGAAAAAAGAATTCTAAAGTTCATGTGGAACTGCAAAAGACCCTGAATAGCCAAAGCGATTTTGATAAAAAAGAATAAGGTTGGAGGCATTCCAATTCCTGATTTCAAAATATATTACAAAGCTGCAGTAATCAAAATAGTAAAGTACTGACATAAAAATAGAGACATAGACCAATGGAATAGAGAGCTCAGATAGAAATACATGCATCTACAGTCAATTGATCTTCAACAACGTGTCTATAACAAACAATGGGAGAAGAATGTCTTTGATGAATGGTGTTGGAAAAACTGGATATCCACGTACAAAAGAATGAAATTGGACCCTTATCTCATATCATATACAAAAATAAACTCAAAATGGATTAACATCTAAAATGTAAAACCAGAAACCATAAAATTACAGAAGTAAACATAGGGGGAAGCTTCTTTTCTTTTATTGAAGTATAGTTGATTTACAATGTTGTGTTAGTTTCAGGTGTAGAGCAAAATGAACTGAATCATTTCACTGTACACCTGAAACTAATACAACATTGTAAATATATATATATATATATATTAATATATATATATATTTGAAGTTATATTTATACATGTATATTTCTTACCAGATTATTTTCTGTTACAAGTTATTACAAGATACTGAATATAACTCCCTACGCTATGCAGTAGATCCTTGTTTCTTATCTATTTTAAGTATAGTAGTTTGTATCTGTTAATCCCATAAATATAAATTATCCCTCCCGTAATCCCTTCCCCTTTGGTAACCATAAGTTTGTTTTCTATGTCTGTGAGTCTGTTTCTCTTTTGTATATAGATTCTTTTGTATTACTTTTTAGATTCCACATGCAAGTGATATCATATACTTGTCTTTGTCTGACTTACTTCACTAAGTATAATGTTCTCTAAGTCCATCCATGTTGCTGCAAATGGCAATATTTCATTTTTATGGCTGAGTAATATTCCATTATAGATATACCACGTCTTCTTAAACCAATCCTCTGTTGATGGGTAACTGTTTTTTTTCCCCATGTCTTGGCTATTGTAAATAGTGCTGCTATGAACATGGGGTCCACGTATCTTTTCAAATTAGAGTTTTTATCTTTTCTGGATATATAACCAGGAATGGGATTGCTGGATCCTATAGTAGCTTTACTTTTAGTTTTTAAAGGAATCTCCATACTGTTTTCAACAGTGGCTGCACCAATTTACATTCCCACCAACAATATAAGAGGGTTCCCTTTTCTCCACACCCTCTCCAACATTTATTATTTGTAGATTTTGATGATAGCCATTTTGACCAGTGTGAGGTGATACCTCATTGTGGTTTTGATTTGCATTTCTCTAATAATTAGCAATGTTGAGCATCTTTTCATGTCCCTGATGGCCATCTGTATGTCTTCTTTGGAGAAATGTCTTTTTCAGTCTTCTGCCCATTTCTTGATTGGGTTGTTTGTTCTTTTGATATTGAGTTATATGAGCTGTTTGTGTATTTTGGAAATTAACCCATTGTTGGTTGCATCATTTGCAAATATTTTCTTCAATTCCATAGGTTGTCTTTTCATTTTCTTTATGATTTTCATTGCTGTGCAAGAGATTTTAAGTTTAATTAGGTCCAACTTATTTTTTGCCTTTTTTCCTTTTGCATTGGGAGACTGATCTAAGAAAATGTTCCTATGATTTTTGTCCAAGAATGTTTTGACTATGTTCTCCTCTAGGAGTTGTATGGTGTCATGTCTTATATTTAGGTCTTTAAACCATTTTGAGTTTATTTTTGTATATGGGGTAATGCAGTGTTCTAATTTCATTGATTTACATTAAACTGTCCAACTTTCCCAACACCACTTGTTGAAGAGACTGTCTTTTCTCCATTGTATGTTCTTGCCTCCTTTGTCATAGATTAATTGACCATAGGAGTGTGGGTTTATTTCTGGGCTCTCTATTCTGTTCCACTGAGCTATATGTCTGTCTTTGTGCCAATACCACAATGTTTGGTTTCCTGTAGCTTTTTAGTATAGTCTGAATTATGGAAGGGTTATGCCTCCAGCTCTATTCTTTTGCCTCAGGATTGCTGTGCCAATTCTGGTTTTTGTAGTTCCATACAAACTTTAGGATTATTTGCTCTAGTTCTGTGAAAAATGTCATGGGTACTTTGAGAAAGATTGCATTAAATCTGTAGATTGCTTTGGGTAATATGGTTATTTTAACAATATTAATTCTTCTAATCTAAGAGCATGGAATATCTTTCAATTTCTTTGAATCCTCTTCAATTTCCTTTACGAATGTTTTATAGTTTTCACCTCCTAGGTTTAGATTATTCCTAAAGCTTTTTGATGTGACTTTAAATGGTATTCTTTCATTGTTAGTGTAAAGAAATGCAACAGATTTCTGTATATTAATCTTGTATCCTGCTAACTTTCTTAATTCATTTGTTAGTTCTAATAGTTTTTGTGTGGAGACTATAGGGTTCTCTCTCTATATAGACGATCATTTCACCTGCAAATAGTGACAGTTTTATCTCTTCTTTTCCAAGTTAGATACTTTTTATTTCTTTTTCTTGTCTGATTGTGGTGGCCAGAAATTCCAATACTATGTTGAATAGAATTGGTGAGAGTCGGCATCCTTGTCTTGTTCCTGAATTTAGCTTGAAGGCTTTCAGCTTTTCACCGTTGAGTATTGCATTGGCTGTGAGTTTGTTATAAATGGTTTTTAATATGTTGAGAAACATTCTCCCTATACCCACTTTTGTGAATTTTTATCATGAATGTATGTTGAATTTTGTCACATGCTTTCTCTGCCTCTATTGAGATGATCATGTGGTTTTTGTCTTCCCTTTTGTTAATGTGGTGTATCACACTGATTGATTTGCAAATGTTGAATCATCTGGAATGAATCCAACTTAATTATGGTGCATGATCCTTTTTAGGCATTGTTGGATTTGGTTTGCTAGTATTTTGTTAAGGATTTTTGCCTGAATATTCATCAAAGACATTGGCTTGTAATTTTCTTTTTCTTTTTCTTTTTTTGTACTGTCTTTGGTTTTGGTATCAGGGTGATGGTGGCTTCATAGAATGAATTTGGGAGTGTTCCATCCTCTTAAATTTTTGGGGAATGGTTTCAGAGGGATAGGTATAAGCTCTTCTTTGTATGTTTGATAGAATTCCCCAGTGAAGTCATCTGTTCCTGGACTTTTGTTTGCAGGGAGTTTTTAAAATTACAAATTCTATTCCACTTCTAGTGATTAGTCTGTTCAAATTATCTGTTTCTTTTTGAATCACTTTTGGCAAGCTGTATGTTTCTAGAAACTTGTCCGTTTCCTCCAGGTTGTCCACCTTTTTGGTACATAACTTTTCATAGTATTCTCTTATAATGTTTTTTATGTCTGTGTTATCAGGTATTTCTCCTCTTTCATTCCTTATTTTATTTATTTGGGTCCTCTCTCTTTTCTTCTTGGTGAGCATGGCTAGATTTTGTTGATTTTGTTTATCTTAAAAAACAAACAAAAAAACCCCCCAAAAACAGCTCTTGGTTTTATTGACATTTTCTATTATTTAAAAAAATATATTTTATTTTTCCCCCCTCCAATCTTCATTATTTCTTTCCTTCTGCTGACCATTGGTTTTGTTTGCTCTTCTTTTCTGAAATTCTTTTAGGTAGTAGGTTAGGTTGTTTATTTGATTATTCTTGTTTCTTGAGGAAGTCCTGTATTGCTATGAACTTGCCTCTTAGAACTGCTTCTTCTGCATCTGATACATTTTGTGAGGTTGTGTTTTCATTTTTGTTTGTCTTTAGGTATTTTCTGATTTCTTCTTTGATTTCATCTTTGACCCATTGGTTATTTTAGTAGCATGTTTATTTTCCTCGTGTTTGTTCTGTTTCTGTTCTTCTTTCTGTGTTTAATTTCTAGATTCACACTGCTGTTGTCAGAAAAGATGCTTGAAATTATCTCCATCCTCTTAAATTTACGAGGCTTGTTTTGTTACCTAGTATATGATCTACCTTAGAGAACATTCCATGCACACTTGAAAAGAATGTGTATTTTGATGTTTTGCCTTGTTTTGTTTTTTGGATATTGTGTCTTGTAGATATCAGTTAAGTTCGACTGGTCTGCTGTGTCGTTTAGGACCTCTTGTGCCTTATTGAATTTTCTGTCTAAATGATCTGTCCATTGATGTCAGTGGTTATTAAAGGCCCCTAATATGGTTGTATTACTGTCCCTTTCTCCCTTTATGTCCCTTAGTATGTATTTTATATATTTAGGTGCTCCAATATAGGGTGCATAAATTTAACAAGTGTAATATTATCTTCTTGTATTGATCCCTTTATAATTTATGATGTCTTTCTTTTTCTTTCTTTATGACATTTGTTTAATAAACCTACAACCAAGAATACTCTAACGAGCAAGGCTCTCATTCACATTCGATGGAGAAATCAAAAGCTTTACAGACAAGCAAAAGCTAAGAGGATTCAGCACCACCAAAGCACCTTTACAACAATTGCTAAAGGAGCCTCTCTAGGCAAGAAAGACAAGAGAACAGAACAAAAGAAGAAGGGAAGAAAAAAGACCTACAAAAACAAACCTAAAACAATTAGGAAAATGGCAATAGGAACATACATATTGATAATTACCTTAAATGTAAATAGATTAAATGCTCCAACCAAGAGACATAGACTGGCTGAATGGATACAAAAACAAGAATTATATGTATGCTGTCTACAAGAGACCCACATCAGACCTAGCGACACATACAGACTGAAAGTGAGAGGATGGAAAAACAAATTCCATGCAAATGGAAACCAAAAGAAAGCTGGGGTAGCAATACCCATATCAGACAAAATAGGCTTTAAAAAAAGGCTGTTGCAAGAGACAAGGAAGGACACTACATAATGATCAAGGGATCAATCCAAGGAGAAGATATAACATTTGTATGTATTTATGCACCCAACATAGCAGAATATCAATACATAAAGCAAATACTAACAACTGTAAAAAGGGAAATCAACAGTACCACAATAATAGTGGGGGACCTTAACACCCTACTTACACCAATGGACGGATTATGCAGGCAGAAAATTAATCAGGAAACACATGCCTTAAATGACACATTAGACCAGATAGACTTAATTGATATTTATAGGACATTTCATCCAAAAGCAGCAGAATACACTTTCTTCTCAAGTGCATGTGGAACATTCTGCAGGATAGACCACACCTTGGGTCACAAATGAAGCCTTGGTAAATTTAAGAAAATTGAAATGATATCAAGCATCTTTTCCAACTACAATGCTATGAGATTAAAAATCAATTACAGGAAAAAAAACTGTAAAAAAACACAAACACAAGGAGGCTAAACAATATGCTACTAAATAACCAATGGATCACTGAAGAAATCAAAGTGGAAATCAAAAAATACCTGGAAACAAATGACAATGGAAACATGATGACCCAAAACCTATGGGATGCAGCAAAAACAGTTCTAAGAGGGAAGTTAATAGCAATACAATCCTACCTCAAGAAACGAGAAAAATCACAAATAAACAATCTGACCTTACACCTAAAGCAACTAGAGAAAGAAGAACAAACAAAACTCAAACTTAGAAGGAAAGAAATCATAAAGATCAGAGCAGAAATAAATGAAATAGAGAGAAAGAAAATAGCAAAGATCAATGAAACTAAAAGCTAGTTTTTGAGAAGATAAACAAAATTGATAAAACTTTATCCAGACTCACCAAGAAAAAGGGGGAGAGAATTTAAATCAATAAAATTGGAAATAAAAAGGGAGACGTTACAACTGGCACCACAGAAATACAAAGGATCATAACATACTACTACAGGCAACTATATGCCTATAAAATGGACAACCTGAAAGAAATGGACAAATTCTTAGAAAGGTAAAACCTTCCAAGACTGAACCAGGAAGAAATAGGAAGTATTAACAGACCAATCACAAGTAATGAAATTGAAACTGTGATTAAAAATCTTCCAACAAACCAAAGTCCAGGATGAGATGGCTTCACAGGCGAATTCTATCAAACATTTAGAGAAGAAACACTTATCCTTCCCAAACTCTTCTAAAAATTACAGAGGAAGAAACATTCTCAAGCTCATTCTATGAGGCCAATATTACCCTGATACCAAAACCAGAGAAAGATATCACACAAAATAAAATTACAGGTCAATATCACTGATGAACATAAACGCAAAAATCCTCAAAAAAAAAAAAACAGGCAAACAGAATCCAACAACACATTAAAAGAATCATACACCCTGATCAAGTGGGATTTATCCCAGAGATGCAAGGATTCTTCAATATACGCAAATCAATCAACGTGATACACGATATTAACAAACTGATGAATAAAACCCATATGATCAACTCAATAGATTCAGAAAAAGCTTTTGACAAAATTCAACAATGATTTATGATAAAAGCTCTCCAGAAAGTGAGCATAGAGGGAACCTATCTCAACGTAATAAAGGTCATATGTGACAAACCCATAGCAAACATCATTCTCAATGGTGAAAAACTGAAAGCATTCCTCTTAGATCAAGAATAAGACAAGGATGTCCACTCTCACCATTATTATTCATCATAGTTTTGGAAGTCCTAGCCATGGAAATCAGAGAAGAAAAATAAATAGAAGGAATCCAAACTGGAAAATAAGTAAAAATGTCACTGTTTGCAGATGACATGATACTATACATAGAAAATCCTAAAGATGCCACCAGAAAACTTCTAGAGCTAATCAATGAATTCAGTAAAGTTGCAGGTTACAAAATTGATACACAAAATCCCTTGCATCCCTATACACTAACAATGAAAGATCATAAAGAGAAATTAAGAAAACAATCCCATTTACCGTTACAGTGAAAAGAATAAAATACCTAGGAATAAACCTACCTAAAGAGACAAAAGACCTGTCCTCAGAAAACTATAAGATACTGATGAAAGAAATCAAAGTTGGCACAAACAGATGGAGATATATAAGATATTCTTGGATTGGAAGAATCAATATTGTCAAAATGACTATACTACTCAAAGCAATCTACAGATTCAGTGCAATTCCTTGTAAATTACCAAGGGCATTTTTCACAGAATTAGAACAAAAAATTTTACAGTTTGTATGGAAACACAAAAGAGCACAAATAGCTAAAGCTATCTTGAGAAAGAAAAACAGATCTGGAGGAATCCAGCTCCCTGTCTTCAGGCTATACTACAAAGCTATAGTAATCACGACTGTATGGTATTGGTGCAAAAACAGAAATATAGATCAAGGGAATGGGATATAAAGCCAAGAGATAAACCCATGCACCTATGGTCACCTAATCTATGACAAAGGAGGCAAGAATAAAAAATGGAGAAAAGACAGTCTCTTCAATAAATGGTGCTGGAAAAACTGGACAGCTACATGTAAAAGAATGAAGTTAGAACACTCCCTAACACCATACAGAAAAATAAACTCAAAATGGATTAAAGACCTGAATGTAAGCCTGGACACTATAAAAGTCTTAGAGGAAAGTATAGGCAGAACACTCTTTGACATAAATTGCAGCAGACCTTTATTCGTCTACCTCCTAGAGTAATGAAAATAAAAAGAAAAATAAGCAAAAGGGATCTAATTTAACTTAAAAACTTTTGCATAGCAAAGGAAACCTTCAAAAAAAATGAAAAGACAACCCACAGAATGGGAGAAAATATTTGCAAATGAAACAACTGACAAGAGATTAATCTCCAAAATATACAAACAGGTCATAGAGCTCAATATCAAAAAAACAAATAACCCAAACAAAAAATGGGCAGAAGATCTAAATAGACATTTCTCTAAAGAAGGCATACAAATGGCCAAAATGTGCATTAAAAAAGATGCTCAACATTAGTAATTATTAGAGAACTGCAAATCAAAACTATAATGAGGTACCAACTCACACCATTCAGAATGGCCATCATCAAAAAATCTACAAACAATAAATGTTGGAGAGGATGTGGAGAAAAGATAAGCCTCCTACACTGTTGGTGGGAATGTAAATTGGTACAGCCACTATGAGAACAGTACAGAGATTCCTTAAAAAACTAAAAATAAAACTACCATATGACCCAGCAATCCCACTCCTAGGCATATACCCAGAGAAAACCATAATTCAAAAATATACACGCACCCCAATATTCATTGAAGCAGTATTTACAATAGCCATGACATGGAAGCAACCTAAATGTCTTTCAAAAGACGACTGGATAAAGAAGATGTGGTACATATATGCAATGGAATATTACTCAGCCATTAAAAAGAATAAAATAATATCATTTGTAGCAACATGGATGGACCTGGATATTATCACACTAAGTGAAGTAAGTCAGAGAAAGACAAATATTATATTACATCACTTATATGCCGAATCAAAAAGAAATGATACAAATGAACTTATTTACAAAACAGGAACAGACTCACAGACTTAGAGAATGAACTTTTGGTTGTCAAGGGGGAAAGGTAGCAGGGAGGGATAGTTAAGGAGTTTGGGATTGACATGTACACACTGCTTTATTTAAAAAAAATAATAATGAGTTATCAGAAGTAGTGTTCAAAGCATTACTAATAAAATGCTAAATGAACTTGCGAAAAGAACAGATGAACATATTAGAATTTCATGAGAAACTAGAAAATATTTTAAAAAACAGTCAGAACTGAAGAATATAATAACTGAAATTAAAAATTCACTAGAAAAAAATAACAGCAGACTAAGTGATACAGAAAAATGTGTAAGTGATCTGCAAGGTAGAATAATGGAAATCACCCAATCAGAACAGCAAAAAGAAAAACAAATAAAAAAAATTAAGGTAGTTTAAGGGACCTTTGAGACAATATAAAATGTTCTAACATTCACAATATAGGGCTTCCAGAAGGGGAAAAGAGAGAGAAAGTGTCAAAAATGAATTTGATGAAATTGCAGCTGAAAACTTCCCAAATGTGAAGAAGGAAACAGATATCCAGGTACAGAAAGCACATAGAGTCCTAAACAAGATGAATGCAAAGAGATCCATACCAAGACATTTCATAATGAAAATGGAAAAAATTAAACATAAAGAGAGAATTCTAAATGCAGCAAGAGGGGGATTGATCAAGATGGAGGAGTAAGAGGACATTGAGCTCATCTTCCCCATGAACACAACAAAAATTCAACTATACATGGAACAAGTCACATGGAAAGCTAGCTGAAAACTGGCAGAAAAACTCCTATACAAGCAAGGCTGTTAGAAAGATCCACATATAATGTGGTAGGAAGGAAAGAAAAGTGATTAGGTCAGGATCTGTGCCCCTGGGAGGGGCCTCAGAAGGAAGGGGAGAATGCACCAGCCCTTGGAAATGAGCCATGAGAGCCACAGATTGGGCACCCAAGTCCTGGACTCCTGAGCAGGGGAGAAGAGCTCACTTGGTTGGTTGGAGGAATGATTGGACTAACAGGAGGGCTGTGGGAAGCCTGGACTTCACTAGTGATAAGCACGTGTGTATGCTGGCTTGCCTCTGAGGCAGGATGGAGAGAAGACTGATCTAATGGTTGCCAGGTTTCCATGGCCTTCTCTGCATGCATCCCAGCCTGAACCCAGCAAATGCTTTGGCCTGCTCACTTCTTGTCACAGTGCCGCACTGGATCTAGGGTTGCCATGACCAGGAAGAAGACTTGGCTGTAGAATGCAGAGGATACTGATTCCCAGAGGAGAGCCTGTGTAGAGTAGTGGTAGCTACTGTTAGTGCTTACTCAAGCAGTGCATCAGATGTAGCCCAAAACTCTGACAGCAGCCGCTCTACCACAGCTCATGCCCTGTATATGCTGAGAATCCCCACAGGACTCCCACCTGCCCTGCATTATGATTCCACAACTGGGTGGGTGCAGCAGAAGCTGGGGACTAAATCAGCTGTGAGGGATAAAGGGGACTTCCATCCAATGCTGTGTCTGAGCCAAGCAAGGCAAACAATTGTGGGTGCCTCCACAGGCAGTAAAATGGAGATAGCTTCAACCTCTGTCTGTAGCTGACACGAGCCTAGAGCTTGCACAGAGTCACATTGCTTCAGCACTCTTCCCCTCTGGGACAAGGACTGCAATCCTGGGAGAAGGGAAAACACACACTTAAACAGAGACAGCTCAAGCCTGACCCTCAGGGCTTCTGCTCCAGCAACATGGGATCAGACCCCACCCCTGATAGGGTCATGATGGCTACTGAGCAGAGGGGAAGTTCCACCTCACACCCAGCTCCATCTCTAGCTTCTCCATCTCCAGCCCCAACAAAGTGATAGCTGCCAGCACACCCTGGGGAAAGAAATGACTTGCATCCACATCAAATCCAGCTCTCCAAGCAAAGGCATTGGGCACACACATTCTGTACAGGGCACTCCCACATAAGAACACCCCTTCAAGAAAGTAATAGGTAACTGTTTCACCTAAATTAATAGAGACAGAGAAATTTAAGCAAAATGAAAAGGCAGAGGAACTGCTCTCAATCAAAAGAGCAAGAGAATATACCTGAAAAAAATGAATAATGAAACAGAAATAAATAATTTGACAAATAAAGAATTCAAAGCATTGGTAACAAAAATGTTAAGTAAATTAGGGAAGATTATAGATGAACACAGTAAAAATTTTAACAAGTAGAAAACATTTAAAAAGCCCCATTCAGAACTGAAGAATTAAATAAGTGAAATAAAAAACACACTAGAAGGAATGAATAGCAAATTAAGTGATACATAAGAACACATAAGTGATCTGGAAGGTAGAATAATGGAAATCACCCAATCAGAACAGTAAAAGGAAAAACAAATTTAAAAATAAAAATAGTGTAAAATATCTGGGATAACATTAAGCATACCAACATTCACATTGTAGGGGTCTCAGAAGAAGAAGAGAGAGAGAAGGGGATTGAAGATGTATTTGAGTAAATTATGGCTGAAAACTTCCCAAACTTAAAGATGGAAACAGATATACAAGTACAGGAAGCACAGAGGGTACCAAACTAGATTAACCCAAACAGATCTACACCAAGACATACCATATTTTTACAAATAACAAAAGTTAAAGACAGAATTATACAGGAATCAATAGAAAAACAAAATCATATACAAGGGAACCTCCATAAGACTATCAGTTAATTTCTCTGCAGAAACTTTGGAGGCAAGAAAGGAGTGGTATAATATATTCAAAGTGTTGAAAGGGAAAAAAACCCTGCAACCTATGATACTCTACCCAGCAAGATTATCATTCAGAATCAGAGAGATAAAGAACTTCTCAGACAAGAAAAAACTAAAAGAGTTCATCAATACTAAACCTACCAAAAAAGAAATGTTAAAGGGTCTTCTCTAAGTGGAAAAGAAGTAAGAGTCTATTATAAAGGGAAAATCCCACCAGGAAAGGCAAATATATAGTAAGGATTGAAGATCAACCAATTAAGTAAGCCAGTACAAAGATTAAAAAGACAACAAATTATAAAAGCAACTATAACTACATAAGCAGTTAAGAGATAAACATGAAGATGCAAAATATGACGTCAAAAAAAACCAAAATGTTGGAGAAGGAAGTAAAAAATGCCTATTTTTTAGAATGTGTTTGAACTTAAACGACTGAGTTTAAAAGAGTAGATATAGTTATAAATTAACATATATGAACCCCATGCTAACCACAAATCAAAAACCTATGGTAGAGACCAAAAAAATAAAAAATAAGGGAATACAATAATACTACTTAAAAAAAATCATCAAACCACAAGGGAAGAAAACAGAAGAAGAAATGAACAGAGAACTACAAAAACAAACAGAAAACAAGTAATAAAATGGGAATAAGTACATACTTATCAATAACTACTTCAGATGTCAATGGACTAAATGCTCCAATAAAAAAATATGGTGACTGAATACCAGAACAAGACCCATGTGTATGCTGCTTACAAGATACTCACTTCAGAGTTAAACACACACACAGATGGAAACTGAGGGGTTGGAAAAAGATATTTCATACAAATGGAATAAATATGAAAGTAGAGGTAGCAATACTCAAAGACAAAAGAGACTTTTAAAAAAAGGCCATAACCAAAGACAAACAAAGGCATTATATAATGATAAAGGAATCAATACAAGAAGATGATATTTTGTTAACATATAAGAACCCAATATGGGAGCACCTAAATACATAAAACAAAATGACAATAATTCAATAATAGCAGGGGATTTTAACACTCCACTTATAGCAATTGACAGACCATTTGTACAGAAAATCAATAAAGCAACAGTGGTCTTAAATGACACAATAGTCCAGTTGGACTTAATAGATATCTATAGGACATTTGATCACAAAACAGCAAAATACACATTTTTTTCAAGTGCACATGGAACATTCTCCAGGATAGATCACATGCTAGGCCACAAAAGAAGCCTCAATAAATTTAAGAGTATAGAAATAATATCATGTACTTTTCCCCAACAACAATGGTATAAAACTAGAAATCAATTACAAGAAGAAAAATGGGAAAAGCACAAACACATGGAGACCAAACAACAGGTTTCTACAAAAACTAATGGTTCAATGAAGAAATCAAGGAGGAAATCAGAAAGTACCTCCACATAAATGAAAATGGAAACACAACTTTCCAAAATCTATGGGATGCAGCAAAAGCAGTTCTAAGAGGGAAGTTTTGTAAACACAGGCCTACCAGAAGAAACAAGAAAAATCTCAAAAAAACAATCTAAACTTCCATCTAAAGGAATTAGAAAAAGATGAATAAAGAAAGCCCAAAGTCAGCAGAAGAAAGGAAATCATAAAGATCAGCGAGGAAATAAATAACATGGAGACAAAACATAAACAAAAACAAAACAATAGAAATGGTCAATGAAACTAAGACCTAGTTTTTTTTGAGAAGATAAACAAAATTGATCAATCTTTAGGCAAGCTCTTCAAAAAGAAAAGAGAGAGGATACAAATAAACAAAACAAATGAAAGAGGAGGAAATAACAATGAATTGCAGAGAGATAAAAAAATTAAAAGAGAAAACTATCAACAGTTATATGTCAACAAAATGGACAACCTAGAAGAAATGGACAAATTTCTAGAAACATGCAACCTTCCAAAACTGAACTAGAAAGCAATAGACAACCTAGTCAGACTGATCACTTGTAGTGAAATTAAACTTGTTACCAAAAAAACAAAAAAAAATTCCCAGCAAACAAAAGTTCAAGGTCTGCTGGATTCAAAGGGAAATTCTACCAAACATTTAAAGAAGAGTTAGCGTTTCCCTGGTGGTGCAGTTGTTAAGAATCTGCCTGCCAATGTAAGGGGCATGGGTTCAAGCCCTGGTCCGGGAAGATCCCACATGCTACAGAGCAGCTAAGCCCATGCACCACAACTACTCAGCCTGCACTCTAGAGCCCGTGAGCCACAACTCCTAAGACCATGTGCTGCAACTACTGAAGCCCATGTGCCTAGAGCCCATGCTCTGCAACAACAGAAGTCACTGCAATGAGAAGCACGTTCACCACAATGAAGAGTAGCCCCTGCTTGCTGCAACTAGAGAAAGCCCACACGCAAGCAATGAAGACCCAATGCAGCCAAAAATAAAATAAGTAAAATAAATCTAAAAAAAATAAAGAAGAGTTAATACCTATTCTTCTCAAACCATACAAAGAAATTGTAAAGGATGGAGTATTCCCAAATTCATTATACGAGACCACCATTACCCTGATACCAAAACCAGAGAAATAAACTAAAAAATGAAAATTATGCACCAATATCTCTGATGAATATAGATGTAAAAATCCTGAACAAAATATTAGCAAACCAAATCCAACAGTACGTAAAAAGGATCTATGATCAAGTGAGACTTATTCCAGGGTTGCAAGAATGGTTCAATATTTGCAAATCAATCAAAACAGATTAACAAAAAGAAGAATAGAAATCATGAGATCATCTCAATAAGCGCTGAAGAAGCACTTGACAAAATTCAGCATCTATTTATAATAAAAACTCTCAAAAAGTGAGCATAGAGGGAATATACCTCACCATAATAAGGGCAAGCCTACAGTTAACATCATACTCAATGATGAAAAGATGAAAGCTTTATCTCTAATACAGTGGTCCACAACCTTTTTGGCACCAGGGACCAGTTTCATGGAAGACAATTTTTCCATGGACCGGGGTGGGGGAGATGGTTTCGGGATGATTCAAGTGCATTACATTTATTGTGCACTTTATTTCTATTATTATAACATTGTAATATATAATGAAATAATTATACAACTCACCATAATGCAGAATCAGTAGAAGCTCTGAGCTTGTTTTCACTTGCCACTCATTGATAGGGTTTTGATATGAGTCTGCAAGCAATTGATTTATTATGGTCTCTGTGCAGTCAAACCATTCTGCTAATGATAATCTGTATTTGCAGCCGCTCCCCAGCACTAGCATCATTGCCTCAGCTCCACCTCAGATCATCAGGCATTAGATTCTCATAAGGAGTGTGCAACCTAGATCCCTCGTATGCTCAGTTCACAGTAGGGTTTGTGCTCCTATGAGACTCTAAGGCCACCACTGATCTGACAGGAGGAGGAACTCAGGCAGTAATGCGGGTGATGGGGAGCAGCTGTAAGTACAGATGAAGCTTCACTCGCTTGCCCACCACTCGCCTCCTGCTGTGCAGCTTGGTTCGTAACAGGCCACAGACCGGTACCAGTCAGTGGCCTGGGTGTGGGGACCCCTGCTCTAATACAAAGAACTAGACTAGGATGCCCATTATTGCCACTTTTACTCAACATAGTATTGGAAATTCATGTTAGAGAAGTTAAACAAGAAAAAGAAGTAAAAGGCATCCAAATTGGAAGGGAGAAAGTAAAACTGTCACTATTTGCAGATGACATAGAAAACCTGAGGTTTATACCAAAAAGCTATTAGAACTGATAAATGATTTCAGTAAAGTTACAGGATACAAGATTAATATACAGAAATCTGTAGATTTTCTATACACTAATAATGAATGAGAAGAAATATAAATTAAGGAAACCATCCCATTTACAATCACATCAAAAAGAATAAAATACCTAGGAATAAACTTAACCAAGGAGATGAAAGACCTATACTCTAAAACTATAAAACATTGATAAAGAAATTTGAAAATAATACAAAAAATGGAAAGATATTCCATGTTCTTGGATTTGAAGAATTAATATTGTTAAAATATCCATACCACCCAAAGCAATCTACAGATTTAATGCAATCCCTATCCAAATACCCATGACATTTTTCACTGATCTAGAACTAGTAATCCTAAAATTTATATGGAATCACAAAAGACCCTGAATAGCAAAAGCAATCCTCAGAAAAAAAGAATGAAACTGAAAGTGTCATGCTCCCTGACTTTAGACTATACTACAAAGCTACAGTAATCCAAACAGATTGGTACTGATACAAAAACAGACACATATATCAGTGGAACAGAACAGAGAGCCCAGAAATTAACCCATATACATATAGCCAATTAATCTATGACAAAGGACACAAAAATGTACAATGAGGAAAAGACAGTCTCTTCAGTAAGTGGTGCTGGGAAAACTGGAGAGCTACATATAAAAGAATGAAATAAAGCATTTTCTAACACCATATAAAAAATAAAATCAAAATGTATTAAAGACCGAAATTTAATACCATAAACCATAAAACGTCTAGAAGAAAGCATAGGGGTGACACTCTTTGACATAATTTGTAGCAATATTTTTTTTGGATCTGTATCCCCAGGCAAAGGAAACAAAACAAAAATAAACCGATGGGACCTAATTAAACTTAGCAGCTTTTGCACAGCCAAGGAAACCATCTACAAAATGAGAAGGTAACCTACTGAATGGGAGAAAATATCTTCAAACAGTATGTCCAATAAGGTGTAAAATCATATATATATATGTGTATATATATATATATATATATATATATATATATACAGTTCATGAAAACTTCATATAAAAAAAGAAGAACCTAATGAAAAAATGGGTAGAAAACCTGCAAAGACATTTTCCTGAAGACATACACATGGCCAACAGGCACATGAAATAAATGCTCAACATCGCTAAACATCAGGGAAATGCAAATCAAAACCACAGTGAGGTATCACCTCACACCCTTCAGAATGGCTAATATCAAAATGTCCACAAATAACAAATGTTGGATAAGATGTGGAGAAAAAGAAACCCTAGTACACTTTTGGTGGGAATGTAAATTGGTGTAACCATTATGGAAAACAATATGGAGGTTTCTCAAAAAACAAAAATAGAACTACCATATGATCCAAGCAATTCCACTTCTGGGTATATATCTGAAGAAAATGAAAATGTTAGTTTGAAAAGACTAGTATTTTCAACGTTGGACTAACACCCCAACGTTCATAGCAGCATTATTTACAATAACCAAAATATGGAAGCAACCTAAGCGTCCTTCAACAGAAGAATGGATAGAGAAGTGTATATATACTCAATGAAATATTACTAGGCATAAAAAAGCATGAAATTCTGCCATTTGCAGCAGCTTGGACGGCCCTAAAGATTATTATGTTTAGTGAAATAAGTCAAACAGAGAAAGACAAATACTTTATGATATCACTTACATGTGGAATCTAAAAAATAATACAAATGAATGTATATGCAAAATAGAAACAGACTCTCACGTGTAGAACACAAACGTGTGGTTACCAAAGCAGGAAGGGAAGCGGGGAAGGGGTAAATTAGGAGAATGAGATTAAGAGATATAAACTAGTATGTATAAAATAGATAAGCAACAAGGATATATTGTATAGCACAGGAAATTATAGCCATTATCTTGTAATAATTTATAATGGAGTATAATCTGCAAAAATACTAAATCACTATGCTGTATACCTGAAAATAATACAATATTGTAAGTCAACTATACTTCAATAAAAAAAGATGTGGTACACTCACACACACACACACACACACACACACACACACACAGTGGAATATTACTCAGACATAAAAAAAAATAAAATCTTGCCATTTGAAACAAAGTGGATGGACCTGGACAGTATTATGCTTAGTGAAATAAGTCAGACAGAGAAAGAGAAATATAAGTTTTCACTTACATGTAGAATCTAAAAGAATAAAACAAATGAATAAATATAACAAAACAGAAAGAGAATCACAGATATAGAGGATAAACTAGTGGTTACCAATGGGAAGAGGAATGGCGGGACAGGAATATAGGGGGAGGGGCAGATCGAGGTAGGTGATGAATAGGTACAAACTACTATTTATAAAATAAATAAGATACAAGGATATATTGTACAGCACAGGGAATATAGTTAATAGTTTATAATAACTTTAAGTGGTGTATAATCTATAAGAAATATTGGATCAGTATGTTGTACACCAGAACTTAATATGTATTGTAAATCAACTATAATTTTTTTAAAAATGTCAAACTTTTTGAAACAGAGTATAGAATCTTGCTAACCTGGGTTTGAGGTGGGGATATGGGGAAATGTTGGTCTGGGGTACAGATTTCAGTTCTGCAAGATAAATAAGTCCTAGAAATCTGATGTACAACAATGTGACTGTAGTTAACAATATTGTATACTTGAAATTTGCTAAGAGGATGTATCTTAGGTATTCTCACGAGGCACACACACATACACACAAGGTAACTTTGTGAGGTGATGGATGGGTTAATCAGTTTGTTTGTGGTGAATATTTCAGAATGCATACATATCAAATCACCCATTTTTACATCTTAAATATGAACAATTTTAATTTTCAACTATAAAGTTGGAGGAGAAAAAGAATAAATTAAGACAGAAAGCCTAACTGTGTGGAAGTGAGACTGGAATTGAAAGGATACAAATAATAGCTCACATTTATTGAGAGTTTACTATATGTCAGACAGTATTCTAAGTGTTTAAACTATTAATATTCCCAGATAAGGAAACTGAGGCAAAGAAAGATGAAGTAACTTTCAGCTAATGAGTGATAGACTGCGATGTCAAATTCAGACAGTGTAGTTTCACAGTGTATGCTCTTGGCTATTATGTTTACATCCTCAATAAAAGAGCTATTTGAAGAAAGAAATAATAGAACTTTAGAAACACATAACTGGGGGCACAGAGAATGTTAAGAATCAATCATTAATTTTGAGCCGGAGTGAATGGGTGATGCTGTTATTAAAAACTGGGGCTTAACTGTATGTTTAATGGAAATTGTTGTATCTGTACTTTCTGCTTTACATGATTGTAAGCTCAAAGGAGATGAAGGGCTGCATTGCATACTAGAGGTGGTATCCAGATAAGCTAGAGCCTCATGGCTCTCTGCTGAGAATATCTACCAGAGACAAGGTTATCACTCTCTGGAACACCTCGCAATGAACCCCAATCTTTAGAGTGCAATAAAGCAGGCTTTTCTTCAGCTGTCTCAGTTCCAAAGAACCTGTGGAATACCAGTAATAGAAAAAAAGTATACCCAGGTTGCATACCAAGGTTGGGTTCTATACAAACTCTAATACAGTATATGTTTACAAGAAAAGAGGTCCCCTTCCTAGTCCAGGGTGTCCAAGTCTCACTTCTGAGCTGGAGATGATTGGGGATGAGGAGTTTTCAAGGAGAGGGTACAAACTGATGGCTGAAAAGCTATTTCTGGCCCATAGGCAGGTTTCTTTGAATCTATGGTGTTATAAAATTTGTTTAATTACATGCCAACATTCAAAATCTAGGATGTTTCACATAAAAATCTTGATTTTTTTTAATTTGGGAGATTTGGTAATACTTATTTGGAGTTGAGTGATAGTTCTCCTTCAGATGGGGCAGTTTGCTCACTCCCCCAGCCCCTGCCCTAAGCCCCCAGGTCTGCTTTACTTATTCTTTCTAATGTCCACCTTTCATTTCTAATGAGAACAAAGATATATTATAGGTTGGTAAATGATGCTGAGCCCCAAAAGCCTGCTTTAATTTCACTGTACTTTTCAATACTCAATAAAACTTGTGGGGCTCTGGTAGCAAGGGAGGGAGTCTTATCTGCCTTTATCTTCTTATAAATGTTATGACTTCCCAATTAGAAAGACCTACAGGTGCTCAATGGGAATGATAACTATTCAGAAGACACCAGGTTTAGTGTTTTCTTAGGCTGGTTTCATGAAAGCTACCGTAGAGTAGAAACAAGACATAGGGATAAAAGTCATGAATGGAACCTGTGCTCATGAGTATAAATAGATCAACCTTTGTTTCAAGACTTTCTTCTCTTCCTGTCTCTCAGAGACTCTGTGTGTGTGTGTGTGTGTTGGGGGTAGGGTGGAGGTGGGCAGACCTGTATGGATTCTTCGGTGGGCTTTCAGGTGAGAGCTTTTGGTGTACACTTTGCTGCATCCCGCAAAGTCACACTGGTGAATCCGTCTTCTCTTCAAGTCAAGGGACTCTTCTCCCTGCATTTGGCTCATTGCTGCTGGTCTGAGCAAAGAAAGAGAGATAAGGCCAAATAGTGATTTTAAAGTGGAGGCTAAATAAATGGACTTACATATAATGGGATCACCTCATACATGCATTTAATTTATGCAAATTTAATACCAGCCCCCCCCCCCGAATAATTGAAATAGCTCAAGCAATTCCCTCAACTTAGCCATTCTGCTCAGTAAATACAGGTCCCAGAAGGTGGTAATGTTTCTTTGGGTGGTTTCTGTTCCCAAGCAGTATGAGCATTTCACTCTAATAAGCTTCATTCTTAGGTTTAAAGAAATGTATTTTTCATCCAACATGGTTGCTAAAACACAAGCCAATGATAAGGTTGCTTTAAACTTACAGAGAGAAACAGAATGCAACTGTACTTTATAGGAAATTTGCAAATTTTCCAAGGGTAAAAATTGATGATCTACAATTAAAACATTACTGTGTCATAACATCCATGTCCACGCACATGTGTGCATACAAGCTCATACCTTCGCTGAAAAGGCAGTTTACCTATATTTTGTTGTCCTCAAATTCTTACTATTGTGTCTGAGAATTTGTTCCACTTTTACCACAGACACACACATATATACACAGAGACAGACCTGAAGTAAAGATAAAAGTACTTACTCTTGTACCTGAATATCCTGTAAGGCTGAGGATCCACTCTCAATTGTACTCTCCTCACTGTCACTTGGGATCTCCAGTGGAGACATGGAGGTGGGGTCAATTTTCACTAAAAGCAAAGAAAAGGAGCAGTGTGGGCTACAAATATATGAGCCTCTAATCATTTTCAGGATTCCCAGTTTGGCTCACAATGAAAAGTAGCAGAAAAATAGAGAAATAAAGAAAAAGCAAAGATGGAAGAAGTATATTTGTATGGAAGGAAGAGAAGAGCATTTAAAATTTTAGCAGAGCAGGATAAAGAAATTCCTTTGAGGGAAGGGTACTGTGGAGCATTCTCACTAGAATGAGCTTCTCTAGGATAGTGAGTAAGATAAGATAGTGGGTTTCTCTAGGATAAGGTCTGGGTATGATTCAACTCCCTATCTCGAGGACCCAAGACAGTGTCTGTTGAAAAGTCAGGTTCAATTTGTATTTGTTGAATCAAACTCTAAATAGTTCTTTGTCTGTCCTCAGATCAATGCCTAGGCTCATGCCAGAGGTGAGAACATCCCCTTTGGCTTTTGTGTTCCTTAATGGAAACGAGTCATTGAGATGAGACACATAATGAGTGTCTAGTAGGTGCTTGATACATGTTAGCGTCCTTCCCTTCCACCTATGTTGGCAGAAGCCCTTAAATATTTATTGTCAACCAATGGTGTTTCTGATGCCTAACAAAACTCAGTCAGATGGTCAGACATCTCCTAGATCTAGTGAAAGCTTCAAAATTTCTATATAGAAGAAACTTAAGGGTGGCAATAAAGTTGGGGATGGGGAGTATTTGGCTAGCACAGTCACCTCCATACATTGTGTATCATTCACTAAAACGTTTTAAGCATATATCTGTGTCTGTGTCTCTGCATGCATATGTGTGTGTTTATGATATAAATGTACTAGCATCCTAAAATTTTGTGTACATTATGAAAAATAAACAAAATAACATGTAAAGGGCGAGACAATACAAATAGAAGTTTTGATGCTTTCTTTTTGTGCTCCAAATACTCTGTGCAATACCCCCTTTGCCCCCCCACCAAGGTGTAAACATACCATTTGGAGACCACTGTGCTAATGGTCTCAGCTTGAAACTACATTGAACACTTTTAAAATTTATTCTGTTTATTTAAAATAGTTCTGATGGACTGATGGATATTATGGTGGGGGGGAATTCAAAGCCCATCAAACCATCCCTTGGTGTTACCACTGCCTTGATATCAGCAAATTCTCACACAAAGAATTTTATTTTCCCATTTCCTGTTTTGTTTGGCTCTCTCCCTATATGAAAATTGATAATTGTATTTTAAATAACCCCCTCAGGGGATCTCAAAAACAAGATTGTTATGAATACTTATCATTACCACAATTAACCACTAATCGATAACGGCATTTTTATTCAAAAGAACATGGCGGAGTCTCAGCAACTTGATGCTTAGTATGTCATTCTCCTACATTTAGTGATGGAATGATCACAAGGCATTGAATTTCAAAGGTAGAAAACTCTTAGAAAGTTTTTTTTTTAACACTGAGCTGAAATCTGGTTCCTAGTCATTTCCACCCGCATATCTCCCCTTTGGTCTTTTTAATTCATGCTAAACATTTATCAGCTCCTTTCTGACATGGGTTTTAGTCCTCTCACCATCTTAATCTTTCTCCTCTGATTATACTCCAATTTCCCAACATCCTTCCTAAAGCTGAACATCCAAAAGTGGTTGTAATTCTACAGATGTGGTGAAGGTAAATATCTTGAACCACTTCAAGAAGCCATATAATTTTCTTCCATCATTCTCCATTACAAACTAGATATGTCTCTAGGAGGGGAACTGGGTGGCTGGGCGATAGTGGTGAAAGGGAGATAAACATACCTTTCTGAATTCTGAACTTATTTTAAAAATAAGTAAAAGGTAAGATTACAGCATATGAACTCTCTCCTAGAAAAAATTTCAAGTTTGTTCATCACATTATTTGTTACAAAACAACTACTATCTACCACTGTGCTCTCTGGAGATGCACAAAGAAAAATAAGATGGAGTCTTGTCCTCAAGCAATTTACAATTCAATTGGGAAGAATACCCATACACTTGTGATACAAGCATGTAAAAAATTAACATGGAAGGTGATAGATGCCAAATGAGGTGGAACACAGGAAAGATGGCAAAATTTCAAAGACTATTTTACTTGTAGGAAAGAGAAAAGTACAGTGCTGGGAGAGGCTGGGAGATAAGGCTGGCTATGTATGTAGGGCTAGAAACATTCTCAACTTTTCTACCAAAGCATTCCTAATGACATAGAAGACTAAACACATCCTCCTGGAAAGTCCCAGTGTAAGTGCTTTAGTAGCTTAAAACTATTTTTGAAGTTCATGTTTTAAAATATTATTCAAATATTATATTTTTCTCTTTAATAAAATCCTATTTTAAAAATATAAAATGTTTTAAATTACTTACTGTCAAATAATATAGAGGTTCCAGGAAGATACATAGTATTTCACGCAAAGATATGTATACCCCAGTTTGAGAAACATGGGCTAAATGAAAAAGATTCTTTGTACATTTGTAAGCATTGAAGAGACATCATAAAAACAGTATTTATGAAAAATTGCTCTTAAAGCTGTATGCAAGAATAATTGGAAAAGAAATAGGAGATAGAATATTCAAAAAGGGAGTAGATGAAGGAAGGTAAGGTCCAGCAAAGGGGCAGATTGATGCTCACCTGATCCAGCATTTTTGCCATCTCCTCCAATGAGTGGGACTGTAATGGCTGCAGGGCTCCCATCTGCAGGCAAAGTAGTATACACCATGGGCAGCGACTGCACCACCACTGGGATGGCCTTCAGGCTACCCATCTTATTTGACAGATTGACTGAGGGGATGGTGTGAATCACATGTAAGATCTGCTGGCCACCAGTGCCCTGAGAGGAGGCCAAGATAGAGCCTGGAGTCAGAACAGTAGGGATATTTGCTGAAGTGCCTGTGTCTGATGTTGAAGTGGATACTACAAGAGTCTGGGAAGCAGACTGTGGCTTGGGAGGACGTATTGGAGCTTGCAGCATACTGGCAGGCTGAAGAGGAGACTTTGGCTTGTGAAAGGAGAGGTCAACTGGTTCCACCTGGGGCAGGTTGAAATCATTAGCCAGAAGTTCTTCTGGGGGCTCAATCTTGATGTCATTTAACAGTGCTGGGTTCTCCATGGGGTTGGCATCCAGGAGTGGTGGAGATGTCATATTACCTCTGTCTGCTGCCTTAAGGGAATCTCTAATTTTAACAGGGCCAGTGACCTAAAATAAATACATAAACAAATGAGAGGTGCAAACAGTGAGTGTTAGTACCCTGAAGAAGAGAGATGTGAGCAATGAAAGAAAGAAATCTCTATTCTGTTGTCATGGACAGAATATACAGGGAGTTGAGAAAAATGAGACAAGAGGAAAAATTAAAACAAGAGTAAAGAGGAAAAAAGACGGAAACTTTATTGAGTACCAGCATCAGGCACCGTATAAGGCAATTTATACAAATTATTTCATTTAAACTTTACAATAATTCTGCAAGATTAGTTAGAATCAACACATCTGAGTATCCACTATTAGTACTGTGTTAAGCCCAGTGAGGGCACAAATGAATAAGGTAAAGCCACGAAGTACATACTAACATACCAAGTACAATGATAGAATAATATGAGTAGCTTATAAGTCATACCATAATAAGTGATGCAGCAGATATACAAGCAAGGTATTTTAGAAAAAGAAAAGGGAATGATTCATTCTGTCTAGAAGATCAGGGAAGGTTTCAAGGAGGAAGTGATATTTCAGATGAGTCTTAGAGAATTAATACAAGTTCTGTAAGAAGAGAAAGGGTAAAAAATAATTTCTATCTACAGAGACATAACAACAGACAATATGCTTAGGGAATAATGATGCAGTACAGTCAGTTGTATTAAATGCAAACTCTATCTGTGCAACTTTTAAATTTAAAAATACTAATTAAGGGACTGCCCTGGCGGTCCAGTGGTTAAGACTCTGTGTTTCCAATGCAGGGGACACGGGTTTGATTCCTGGTCAGGGAACTAAGATCCCACATGCAGCGTGGCCATAAATAAATACTAATTAAATGATCACTTTATAGTAATATATAAAATAACATAAAACCTCAACCTAATCACAATTTTTCTGAGTTCCATGAATTCAAAGATCAAGGATATCCCAATTAAAAAATGGGTAGAAGGGAACAATCATCAACAGGAAGGCACTGGAACTCACCAAAAAAGATACCCCACATCCAAAGACAAAGGAGAAGCCACAGTGAGATGGTAGGAGGGGCACAATCACAATAAAATCAAATTCCATAGTTGCTGGATGGGTGACTAACAAACCAGAGAACACTTATAACACAGAAGTCCACCCACTGGAATGGAGGTTCTGAGCCCCATGTCAGGCTTCCCAACCTGGGGGTCCGGCAATGGGAGGAGGAATTCCTAGATAATCAGACTTTGAAGGCTAGCGGGATTTGATTGCAGAACTTTGACAGGACTGGGGGAAAGAGAGACTCCACTCTTGGAGGGCACACACAGGGTGGTGTGTGTGTTAGGACCCAAACGAGGGAGCAGTGACCCCATGGAAGACTGAACCAGACCTGCCTGCTGGTGTTGGAGGGTCTCCTGCAGAGGCAGGGTGTGGCTGTGTCTCACTGTGAGGACAAGGACACTGGCAGCAGAAGTTCTGGGAAGTACCCCTTGGTGTGAGCCCTCCCAGAGTCGGCCATTAGCCCCACCAAAGAGTCCGGGTAGGCTCCAGTGTTGGGTCGCATCAGGCCAAACAACCAACAGGGAGGGAACCAAGCCCCACCCATCAGCAGACAAGAAGAATAAAGTTTTACTGAGTTCTGCCTACCAGAGCAACAGCCAACTCTACCCACCACCGGTCCCTTCCATCAGGAAACTTGCACAAGCCTCTTAGATAGCCTCATCCACCAGAGGGCAGACAGTGGAAGCAAAAAGAATTACAGTCCTGCAGCCTGTGGAACAAAAAACCACATTCACAGAAAGATAGACAAAAGGAAAAGGCAGAGGACTATGTATGAGATGAAGGAACAATATAAAACCCCAGAAAAACAACTAAATGAAGTGGAGATAGGCAACCGTCCAGAAAAAGAATTCAGAAGAATGATAGAGAAGATGATCCAGGACCTCTGAAAAAGAATGGAGGCAAAGATAGAGAAGATGCATGAAATGTTTAACAAAGAACTAGAAGAATTAAAGAGCAAACAAACAGAGATGAAAAATACAATAACTAAAATGAAAAATACACTAGAAGGAATCAATAACAGGATAACTGAGGCAGAAGAACAGATAAGTGACCTGGAAGACAGAATGGTGGAATTCACTGCTGTGGAACAAAATAAAGAAAAATGAATGAAAAGAAATGAAGACAGCCTGAGAGACCTCTGGGACAACATAAAATGCAACAACATTTGCATTATAGGTGTCGCAGAAGGAGAAGAGAGAGAGAAGGACCTGAGAAAATATTTGAAGAGATTATAGTCAAAAACTTCCCTAATGTGGGAAGGAAATAGGCATCCAAGTCCAGGAAGTGCACAGAGTCCCATACAGGATAGACCCAAGGAGAAACAGGCTGAGACACGTAGTAATAAAATTGGCAAAAATTAAAGACAAAGAAAAATTATTGAAAGCAGCAAGGGAAAAATGGCAACATACAAGGGAACTCCCATAAGGTTAACATACAAGGGAATTCCCATAAGTTTAGCAGCTGATTTCTCAGAGGAAACTCTACAAGCCAGAGGGAATGGCATGACATATTTAAAGTGATGAAAGGGAAGAACCTACAACCAAGATTACTCTACCCGGCAAGGATCTCATTCAGATTTGATGGAGAAATCAAAAGCTTTACAGACAAGCAAAAACTAAGAGAATTCAGCACCATCAAACCAGCTCTACAACAAATGCTAAAGGAACTTCTCTAAGTGAGAAAAACAAGAGAAGAAAAGGACCTCCAAAAACAAACAACAAAATGGTAATAGGAACATACTTATCGATAATTACCTTAAACGTAAATGGATTAAATGCATCAACCAAAAGACACAGGCTCGTTGAATGGATACAAATACAAGACCCATATATATATTGTCTACCAGAGACCCACTTCAGACCTAGGGACACATACAGACTGAAAGTGAGGGGATGGAAAAAGATATTCCATGGAAATATCAACAGAAACCTGGAGTAGCAATTCTCATATCAGATAAAATAGACTTTAAAGTAAAGAATGTTACAAGAGAAGAGGAAGGACACTACATAGTGATCAAGGGATCAATCCAAGAAGATATAACAATTATAAATATATATGCACCCAATATAGGAGCACATCAATACATAAGGCAACTGTTAACAGCTATAAAAGAGGAAATCAACAATAATACAATAATCGTGGGCGACTTTAACACCTCACTAACACCAATGGACAGATCATCCAAACAGAAAATTAATAAAGAAACATAAGCCTTAAACGACACATAGACCCAATAGATTTAATTGATATTTATAGGACATTCCATCCATAAACAGCAGATTACACGTCCTTCTCAAATGTGCATGGATCATTCTCCAGGATACATCACATCTTGGGTCACAAATGAAGCCTCAGTAAATTTAAGAAAATTGAAATCATATCAAGCAACTTTTCTGACCACAACGCTATGAGATTAGAAATCAATTACAGGAAAAAAAACGTAAAAAACACAAACACATGGAGGCTGAACAATACATTACTAAATCACCAAGACATCACTGAATAAATCAAGGAGAAAATAAAAAAAAATACCTAGAGACAACTGACAACGAAAACATGATGATCCAAAACCTATGGGATGCAGCAAAAGCAGTTCTAAGAGGGAAGTTTGTAACAATACAAGCCTACCTCAAGAAACAAGAAAAATCTCAAATAAACAACCTAAACTTAAACCTAAAGGAATTAGAGAAAGAAGAACAAACAAAACCCAAATTTAGCAGAAGGAAAGAAATCATAAGGATCAGAGCAGAAATAAATGAAATAGAAACAAAGAAAACAATAACAAAGATCAATAAAACTAAAAGCTGGTTCTTTGAGAAGATAAACCAAATTGATAAACCATTAGTCAAACTCATCAAGAAAAAGAGGGAGAGGCCTCAAATCAATAAAATTAGAAATGAAAATACGAGAAGTCACAACAGACACCACAGAAATACAAAGCATCCTAAGAGACTACTACAAATAAATCTATGTCAATAAAATGGACAACCTGGAAGAAATGGAAAAATTCTTAGAAAAGTAGAACCTTCCAAGACTGAACCAGGAAGAAATAGAAAATATGAATAGACCAATGACAAGTAATGAAAATGAACCTGTTATTAAAAATCTTCCAACAAACAAAAGTCCAGGACCAGATGGCTTCACAGGTGAATTCTATCAAACATTTAGAGCAGAGCTAACACCCTTCCTTCTCAAACTCATCCAAAATATTGCAGAGGAAGGAACACTCCCAAACTGATTCTATGAAGCCACCATCACCATGATACCAAAACCAGACAAAGATACTACCAAAAAAAGAAAATTACAGACCAATATAACTGATGAATGAACATGCAAAAATCCTCAACAAAATACTAGCAATACTAGGATCATACACCATGATCAAGTGAGATTTATCCCAGGGTTGCAAGGATTCTTCAATATACACAAATCAATCAATGTGATACACCACATTAACAAAGTGAAGAAGAAAAACCATATTATCATCTCAATAGATGCAGAAAAAGCTTTTGACAAAATTCAACATCCATTTATGATAAAAACTCTCCAGAAAGTGGGCATAGAGGGAAATTAACTCTACATAATAAAGGCCATATACGACAAACCCACAGCATAGCTCATTCTCAATGGTGAAAATCTGAAAGCATTTCCTCTAAGGTCAGGAAAAAGACAAGGATGTCCACTCTCACCACTATTATTCAACATAGTTTTGGAAGTCCTAGCCACGGCAATCAGAGAAGAAAAAGAAATAAAAGGAATACAAATTGGAAAAGAAGAAGTAAAACTGTCACTGTTTGCAGATGACATGATACGATACATAGAGAATCCTAAAGATGTCACCAGAAAACTACTAGAGCTAACCAATGAATTTGGTAAAGTTGCAGGATACAAAATTAATGAACAGAAGTCTCTTGCATTCCTATACACTAATGATGAAAAATCTGAAAGAGAAATTCAGGGAACACTCCCATTTACCATTGCAACAAAAAGAATAAAATACCTAGGAATAAACCTACCTAGGGAGACAAAAGACCTCTATGCAGAAAACTATAAGACACTGATGAAAGAAATTAAAGATGATACAAAGAGATGGAGTGATACACCATGTTCTTGGATTGGAAGAATCAATATTGTGAAAATGGCTATACTACCCAAAGCAATCTGTAGATTCCATGCAATCCCTATCAAATTACCAATGGCATTTTTTACAGAACTAGAACAAAAAAATCTTAAAATATTTATGGAGACACAATAGACCCCGAATAGCCAAAGCAGTCTTGAGGGAAAAAAATGGAGCTGGAGGAATCAGACTCCCTGACTTCAGACTATACTACAAAGCTACAGTAATCAAGACAATATGGTACTGGCAAAAACCCAGAAATATAGATCAATGGAACAGGATAGAAAGCCTAGAGATAAACCCACGCACCTATAGTCAACTAATCTATGACAAAGGAGTCAAAGATATACAATGGAGAAAAGACAGTCTCTTCAATAAGTGGTGCTGGGAAAACTGGACAGCTACATGTAAAAGAATGAAATTAGAACACTCCCTAACACCATACACAAAAATTAACTCAAAATGGATTACAGACCTAAATGTAAGACCGGACACTATAAAACTCTTAAAGGAAAACATAGGAAGAACTCTCTTTGACATAAATCACAGCAAGATCTTTTTTGATCCACCTCCTAGAGTAATGGAAATAAAAACAAAAATAAACAAATGGAACCTAATGAAACTTAAAAGCTTTTGCACAGCAAAGGAAACTACAAACAACATGAAAAGGCAACCCTCAGAATTGGAGAAAATATTTGCCAATGAATCAACGGACAAAGGATTAATCTCCAAAATATATGAACAGCTCATGCAGCTCAATATTAAGAAAAACAAACAACCCAATCCAAAAATGGGTAGAAGACCTAAATAGACATTTCTCCAAAGAAGACATACAGATGGCCAAGAAGCACATGAAAAGCTGCTCAACATCACTAATTATTAGAGAAATGCAAATCAAAAGTACAATGAGGTATCGCCTCACACTAGTTAGAATGGGCATCATGAGAAAGTCTACAAACAACAAATGCTGGAGAGGGTGTGGAGAAAAGGGAACCCTCTTGCACTGTTGGTAGGAATGTAAATTGATACAGCCACTATGGAGAACAGTATGAAGGTTCCTTAAAAAAACTAAAAATATAATTACCATATGACCCAGCAATCCCAGTACTGGGCATATACCCTGAGAAAACCATAATTCAAAAAGACACATGCACCCCAATGTTCATTGCAGCACTATTTACAATAGCCAGGTCATGGAATCAACCTAAATGCCCATCGACAGACGAATGGATAAAAAGTTGTGGTACATATATACAATGGAATATTACTCAGCCATAAAAAGGAAGGAAATTGGGTCATTTGTAGAGACATGGATGTATCTAGAGACTTTCATACAGAGTGAAGTAAGTCAGAAAGAGAAAAAAATATCGTATATTAACACATATATGTGGATCCTAGAAAAATGGTACAGATGAACCGGTTTGCAGGGCAGAAATTGAGACACAGATGTAGAGAACAAACATATGGACACCAAGGAGGGAAAGCAGTCGGTGGGGTGGTGGTGCTGTGATGAATTGGGAGTTTGGGATTGACATGTATTCACTGATGCGTATGAAATGGATAACTAATAAGAACCTGCTGTATAAAAAAGTAAATAAAATTAAATTAAAAAATTTAAAAAAGATGGGTAGAAGACTTGAATACACATTGTCCAAAGAAGACATACAGATGGCCAACAGGCACATGAAAAGATGTTCAACATTTTTAATTATCAGAGAAATGCAGATCAAAACAACAATGAGATATCACCTCACACCTGTCAGAATGGTTATCATCAAAAAGTCTACAAATATCAAATGTTGGAGAGGATGTGGAGAAAAAGGAACCCTTCTACACTGTTGGGAATATCAATTGGTGTAGCCACTATGGAAAACAGTATGGAGATTCCTCAAAAAATTAAAAATACAACTGTCATAAGCTCCAGCAATTCCACTCCTGTGTATGTATCCAGAAAAACAACAACAACAACAACAACAAAAACACTAATTCAGAAAGATACATGCACCCCAATGTTCACAGCAGCACTATTTATAACAATCAAATAAGGAAGCAACCCGTGTCCATCAATAGACAAATAGATAAAGAAGATGTGGTATACATATATATATATATATATATATATATATATATATATATATATATGTATATATGTACATACACACACACATATACACACAATGGAATATTACTCAGCCACAAAAAATGAAATTCTGCCTTTTGCAGCAACTTGGATGGTCCTAGAGAATATTATGCTTAGTGAAATAAGTCAGACAGAAAGATACTGTATGATATCACTTATATATGGATTCTAAAATATAATACAGGGAATTCCCTGGTGGTCTGGTGGTTAGTACTCAGCGCTTTCACTGCAGGTTCAATCCCTGGTCGGGGAACTGAGATCTTGCAAGCTGCATGGCACAGCCAATAATAATAATAATAATAATAATAATAATATCAAATGTGTATGAAAAACATAAACAGATTCACAGATATAGAAAACAAACTAGTGGTTACCAAAGGGGAGTAGACAAATTAGAGGTAGGGGATTAAGAGATAAAAACTACTATGTATAAAATAGATAATCAACAAGGATATATTGTATAGCAAAGGGAATTATAGCTATTATCTTGTAATAACTTCTAATGGAGTATAATATGTAAAAATGCTGAATCACTATGCTGTACACCTGAAACTAATACAATATTGTAAGTCAACTATACTTCAATTAAAAACAAAAAAAAGGTCAAGGATATTGTGGACTGTTTACTGCCGTTGCCAAGCAATATCTGGACCTTGAAGATGGCTTTGGAGATAGTAGTGCTACTTAGCCAGTAAACAAACAAGACTCCATTCTCTATCAGGATTATACTTGATTTGTGGGAATTCTGAATTATGAGAGATGTTCAGGAATGCATCCCTTACACAAAATATGACTAAGCTTTTTTTTTTGGAATATGAGAGAAAGTGAATTTCAAGGAAAGGCTGGGTGAAATAAAAGATAATTGTTTTGAGGAGGGGAGTGACATGGGCAGAGCTATTTCTGTGATGTTTAACTAGCTCCTTAATGAAGGATAGATTAAAGAAGGAATAAGACAGGGTTTAAAGAGGTCAAACTGGAAGCATAAGGAAAAATCTTGGTAAGACATTTATAAGACAATTGGATAAATTTGAATATTAACTGCATATTGGATGATATTAAAGAATTATTGGTAATTTTTAAAGTACTCAATCCATAATATCATTATCCATAATATCATTATCAAATGATATTATGGCTATGATTTTTAAATTTTAGATGAAAGATAATATGGGCCTAAACTCAGAGAATGATGAGGGGCAAGAATAGGCAGTGTTCTCTTGTTCTGACTTTCTTTAAAATACCCTCAGAGCATGCTGAGCATGAATAAAGGCACCAAGATGTATCCACATTTTACTTACAGAATTTAGCCAGACAGCCATCTGCTTTCTCCCTCTGCTATGCTATGATATTTTTGGTTTCTCGATTTAAAAGACCTCATCCCAACTCACGCCTTGTTTGTGGTCCACATATTGTTTCAATCTGCCCCTCTAAGACATGTCTTCTGTGATTTGTCCCACTGTTTGACATACTTCTAATGTAATCCATCCCTCATGGGTGGATTCACTCCATCCAGGTGAGGTGAGCAGTAGAATTCTGTTGGTGGGGAGGGGGAGGATGTGGAGAAGTTGTCAAGAATGGCTGTGCTGAACTTAAAAATTCCTTGTCCTCTGAATCCCTCATATCAACTTAAGCTCCTATTTTTCCCATATTTCCTACTTGTCCCTTCACCTAACTAGCTCCTTTCCCAGATTAAAGAGGCAGAATCCCAGGAATCTCTGGGATAACAGAGATTATCCTGATAACACTGAGAAATAGAGTTACAGCAGAAAGCATAAGAAGAGGTTAGGTTAGGAATTCCCTGGTGGTCCAGTGTTTAGGACTCGGGGCTTTCACTGCCATGGCCTGGCTTCAATCCCTGGTCAGGGAACTAAGATCCAGCAAGCAGTGTGGCATGGCCAAAAAAACAAAACAAAACAAAACAAAAAACAGAAACGAAGAGTTTAGGTATAATATCGTTTTTCTAGAAGTATATAGGCTGTGAGTGCAGATATAGAAATAAACAGTCTGCCAGTATACATTAAGCAAAGATCTAGTTAAATTTTCAGGGACTTTCTGGACTCTATGCTTTAGTCCCAGAAACCTAAGGAAGCTGAAGTTCTGAATGTTAAATATAAAATGGAGATTACTTTGGCAACCTTACTATCTTTTGCTAAATAGAGGCCATCTCCTAGACCTTGAGTGTTGCCCAGAATAATGTCATGAGTTCAAGGCCTTGTGATTAGCTAGTACTCAATCCACAGTTATTCATTATATTGACAAACATATTATTCAGGAAAATCCAAAATAGAAACTGACTGAAAGTATAGAACTTGAAGAACATATAGGCTATTCTTATTGCCTTGATGAGATAAGATGTTGCAGGGTCCTGCTTCAGCAAACCATCATGAGTTGTCCTTCTGTAGACCAAGTCTGCCCTGTGGTCTAACAATTCTTAACAAAAACCCTTTCCACAATAGGGCTTCAGTCATTACTCTTCTTCTGCCATCGTCACAAGACTTTAAAAGAAATGTTGGAAGACCAGTTGTTTGGGTTGTATTGTTTTAATAGTAACTTCCTCAAAGCATATCATCACATATTTCCTTCTGTCCATATCACTTTCAAGTGTACCTGTTATGCCTAAGTGAATCCAGCCTGTAACAAGGATTCTCCGGCTTGTGAATACTGTATTCTGCATGTACGCTCCCTCAAGAGAACAGACTGTGCTTGAAAGCAGCTCTCAGGGTTTACCTTACCATTTCTTGCTTTGTGAATGAAAACATAAGAGGATAAGCATTCCATATCTACATATTACTACAGTGAACGATTTTTGTGTGCACTGAGATTTCTCTTTTAATACGGTCAAAGTAATTTTAATAAGAATTTCAATATACTGTCTGAATTCTTTCATATTTTGAATATAGCTATCCTTATGGTAAAAGAAAAAACACACACTATCTGGTTTACCTTCTCCTTGTACATAGCATACTATACTTGAAGGTTCTGAAAGAGATATAACGTAAGGAGTGAGTGTGTTTTCAGCCCTAGACTTTCAGAGATTTTTAAGAATTCTCACTAAGTTGACTCAAGATGGCTCCTCATTCCACTTTTCATTGAATACAGTTACCACAGCTTTGAAAGCTCAACTGAGGATTGATCTAAAGCTGTGTCATCAGATTTTTCTCTTTAAATCAACTCTTTTAATTTTCAATATTGTGTGATGACTTCAGGTTTTAAGTGTTCTGTAGTCAGTCAGTACAGAACTCTCTCTCTCTCTCTTCAAAGAAAGAGAATACTTTACCCATTCACTATTTTAAAACTTCAGGCTGCAGCTTTCAAAGATTTCTGAGTATATGAAGAAGCTTAGGTATGAAAAAAATACAGAAACTTGGGGATAATTTGGAGAGAAGTTTTAATTTCCACAGTCCTTCCCCTCAAATGTCCAGAATTCTAATCAGACTTTAAGCCAATTTGAGTTGACAAAAAAGAGTTATTTAGTGATATATCGCCACAGAGGATGGAAAAAGGCACCTACTGCCTTCAATTCTAGAAAGAAATCCAGAGAAAATGTGGTTAATTTCACAAATACCTAAGCTCTTGACCATTTGATGAAGATAGGTAGAAAGGCCTTGGGAGGTGGAGGGTCAGGGAAATCAATTGCTTAAAACAGCTCTGATTTAGATCTTGAAAGTGGGAAAGCAAGGCTAGAAAGAAAATGAAAGAACAAAATACTCCAGACAGCACAGCAGGTGGAAAGGAGAGGAAGGAGTATTGTGATGGTAATAAGATAAAGTTCAGGGGGCTTCCCTGGTGGCACAGAAGTTAAGAATCCGCCTGCCAAGGCAGGGGAAACGGGTTTGAGCCCCGGTCCGGGAAGATTCCACATGCCGCGGAGCAACTAAGCCCGTGTGCCACAACTACTAAGCTTGCACCCTAGAGCCCGCAAGTCACAACTACTGAGCCCACGTGCCACAACTACTGAAGCCTGTGCGCCTAGAGCCCGTGCTCCACAACAAGAGAAGCCACCGCAATGAGAAGCCCGTGCACCGCAACGAAGAGTAGCCCCCACTTGCCGAGAAAAGCCCGCGCACAGCAACGAAGACCCAACGCAGCCAAAAATTAAAAAAAAAAAAAAAAAAAAAAAAAGATAAAGCTCAGGCTCCTCCCAAACAGAAAGAGGAAAGCTGCTTTTGTACACAGGTCTCTTCCAGCTTTGCTCTGGGTTTAGACTAATCATTTTCATGCCCAGGTACACATGTATGCACATATACACATATATGTGCACATTCATTGTTTAAATAAAAAGTCACTTTAACCCTCTGAATCTCCAGTCCTTCTCCAATAAGGACATCAGGTGTTTGGGTATTAGAGAAAGGAGAGGTGGATGGAGTTGGATATTATTAGAAAGTTAGACCTCATCTAAACCTAGAGGGATTTCAAATTTTACTTCCCACCATCACAATAGCATCAGGAAATGAAGCACTATAAGACAAAAGAATTCATCAATTTGTACAAACTAATGAAGTAGGCAATCCTAAGGGGCTGGGGAAAAGTATCAAGCATAGTAGCAGCTACATCCAGGCAAAATGAGGTCAGAAATGCATATATGTAGGCATGTACATATGTATGCATGTATGTATATGTGTACTAGGTATTTGATAATAAGATGAAACATTTTTTCTTCCTCAAAGTATCTTAAGATTGTTTTTGGTTGGTGCATAGATAAATTATTTTATTTAAATAGTTATATATTTATTTATTACATATTAGAAAAAAATATATACATAACACATTGTAGTGGGCTGAATGGTGTTCCCCCAAAAGATATGTTCATGTCCTAATCCCCAGATTAGGGGATTCTCCTGGATTATTTGGGCGGGCCCTAAATTCAATAACAAATATCCTTATAAAAGACACACAGAGGAGACACACATAGAAACTCAGAGAAGAAATCAATATGAAGAAACATGCAGACATTGGAGTGCTGAGGCCACAAGTCAAAGAACACCTGCATCCACCAGAAGGTGGAAAAGGCAAGGAACAGATTCTTCCCTAGAGCCTTGGGATGATTTGAGGCACTCACAACACCTTGATTTTGAACCTCTGGCCTCTAGAACTGTAAATTTCTGTTGTTTTAAGCCACCCAATTTGCAGTAATTTGTTGTGGCTGCCCTAGGAAACTAATATCCCACATCAAACCCAAAATTCTCCAGACTGCTTAGGACAAAACAAATATAGGTATTTATTTATTTTAACTGATCTAATTTTTTAAGTAAGTTAATAATATTGATGATAAGGATATGGCAGAAATTGTGAAGGTGGTACACAAGTAATTGAAGTTTGGGAGACAAAGAATATCACTGTGTAAATGAGATATTTACATGAAGCTGTTGACAGTTAGAAACAAGTAATAAGCAGAGCCACATGAGTGACTGATACAGATAATTTAACATTCCAGGAGTTCAGGGCACTAGAGATTAGTGAGAGTTAGAGTTATCAATGAAAGTTTTTTATGGAACAGATGAAATTAGAATTTGGGTCCTATGGAAAGTGTGGGATTTGGTAAATTAAACAGGCTGACTGAAAGACATTCCAGACAGAAAGAATGGTATGGGAAAAGGTGTCAAAGGTGTCACTGAGAACCATTGAGAAATGAATGACCCAATTAGATAGTATTATAGAAACATTGTTAATTTTCCTGGGTGTATTAGTGTTGATGTAATTATGTAGGAGAATGTCATTATTTGTAAGTGATGCATGATGAATTATTTAGGCTTGAAGTTTCTTGATGTAAGTTACTTTCAAAGGTAATAAGTGAGAAAGAGAGAGAGAGAGAGAGAATCACAGAGAGAGAGGCAGAGAAAGAGAGATAATATATGTAACTATGTAAGAATATGTGCCAAAATGTTAACAATATTAAGTTGGAGGGGGGAAGATATGTATGATACAATATGAACCTTAGATCTGCTCATACACTTTTTCCAAGAAATCCTACTTCTGGGAAATAATCAGAAACCATAAACAAAGGGCAGGTGACAAGCAAGTACTCATTCATTATATGGTATGTTGATGTAGGAATTCAAAGAGGTGAGAGCAGGATGTGTGTACTGAGCTAGACACCCATCCACCAATCCTACCTCATGACATAAAAAAATCATGTAATGAACCAAACTAGGAAGCTTCTGCCCACTAAGATGTTGCCAGCATTGTACTGTTATAGAACACAAGCTCTGGGCCTGGGACATGGTTAGTGTTTTGTGGCCATGTACCACAAGTACCCTAGCTTTAATAAAAACAAGATATCTTGGAAATGGCAAGAAAGAAACAAACAAAAAAATGCTTAGATCATCTACTATCCAGAATTTTCTATACATTGAACCAATTTCAAAGTGACCTCAAATTTTGGAACCTTACTCTACTTAACGCATGGAAAAACATTTTTCGAATTATATTTAGGTGTACTGAGATTTCAAAATAAGATAGCTATGCATGCTTGACAACATTTCACTGAATTTTTTTTATTACAAGTTTAATCGATTTTTATCTAACATTTATACTCAGCTTCCTCTTAGTATTTACTACAACAAAGCACCAGCAACCAGCAGACGTTTTGCAATAATTAGCAACTTTTGATGTGCTAATAGTTCCTAAATGGCAACAGCTACAAGTAAGGCAAATAAGACATTACATTGGATTTAATGTCATTAAAACAGTATAAGGGCATCTCATCCATATGCACATGTAACAAACAAATTCAATTGTACACCAAAGGCAAAGCATTTAATGATTAAAAACAATTTTTTTCTAAAATATGACTCCTAAATGTCAGCCAGATACTTTATCTGGTGACTTAAGTAAAGAAACAGATCAGTACTGGATACACAAAACTGTATGCTCAATTTTACAGGCAATTTAAGGGACTTTCAAGGATAATTTTGACTGTATTTGGTTTTCACTTATCCAATGACATTAGAACTCAACCCTGAGCAAGATGAGACTTCCACATCTAACACAGAGTGCTTAGCTGTAAAAACCAGGTAATCTGTTTTGAATCCTTCTTCTGGGAATGCCCAAGTTCACAACTTTCTTATCTGTAAAATGGGAACATTAAGAATACATATCTGTGATGGTTAATTTTATGTGTCAACTTGGCTGGGCCAGGTGCCCAGATTGGTCAAACATTATTCTGAATGTTTCTGTGAAGAAGTTTTTTTGGGTGAGATTAACGTTTAAATCATTGAATTTTGAATAAAGCAGATTACCCTCCATAATGTGGGTTGGCCTCATCCAATCACTTGAAGGCTTCAATAAAAAAAAGACTGATCTCCAAGGAAGAGCAAATTCTTCCAGCAGTCTGCCTTTCGACTACAACTGTAAATCTTCTATGGCTCTCCAGCTCGGCAGCCTACCCCATCAGATTTTGGATACACTAGGATTCCATAATCATGTGAGCCAATTTCTTAAAATCTTTCTCTCTCTGGGGTGTGGAGAAAAGGGAACCCTCCTACATTGTTGGTGGGAGTGTAAACTGATGCAGCCACTATGGAAAACAATAGGGAGGTTCCTCAAAAAAACTAAAAATAGAGTTGCCATATGATCCTTCAATCCCACTCCTGGGCATATATCCGGGACATAGAGAACAGACTTGTGGTTGCTAAGGGGGAGGGGTGGGGGAGGGATGGATTGGGAGTTTGAGATTAGCAGATGGAAACTATTATATATAGAAGGAATAAACAACAAAGACCGTATAGCACAGGGAACTATATTCAATATCCTGTGATAAACCATAATGGAAAAGAATATGAAAAAGAATGTATATATATAACTGAATCACTTTGCTGTACAGTAGAAATTAATACAACATTGTAAATCAACTATACTTCAATAAAATAAATATTTAAAAATTCTTTCTCTATAGATAGGTAGATAGGTAGATAGATATAGATATATTTGGATAGATCTATCGATATAGATATATTTTTATTTTATATGTAAAGATATATATTTATATATAATATATATATTAATTATATATATAGACAGATATAGATAGAGTAGATAGATATAGATAGATACATATTTTATGTATATCTATAGATAGAGAGAAATTGAGAAATACACATTCTGGTGGTTCTGTTTATCTGGAGATCCCTGACTAACACACTATCCAACAGTTATTGTGAGGATTAAATAAGACATTGCATTTAGTCTTCACAGTGCCCAAAATATAGACTAGTGCTAGATAATGACTGCTGTTGTCTACGAAGTGTCTAATCTTGTCCCTATAGCCTTGATCCCAAAGGCTATGCTTCTTTTACACCAGATTTACTCCCTATTTGAACCAGAAACCCAGGCGCCCAGGCACCTCCTGGAAACCTTCCTTCATTCACCCCTTCTCAGCTCCCAACATGTTGTTAGAAAGAAAAATGAGTTTCAGCTCTATGACAATTACCAGATATTCAACACTATTATGGCTCAATATTAGTATCTCATTTTCTTGATAACTGACCTGTTTGAATATATGCATTGAGCCACCTTCTGAATTAAGTTGGACCTCCAAGTTGTTTATGAGTTGATCCATATCTGGAAAAGAATCAAGGGAAAGACAATTTAAAAATAAAATCTAACCCACTATATGCATACAGTATGCCATTTACCCCTGGTTACTCCTGTTTGTATTCTATGAACATTATTTTTCAGGACTTACTAGATACTGAGAAGTCAGTATTTGGACAACACTCTAATATACATATTCTACTCACCAGGATAGCTCTGACTGGTCCCCAACAATATTAGCTGCCTCTTCCCCTCACATCCTGTATGCACGTGAATCTGTTTCTTCCAACCTCTCCAACTAGCACTACCTTCACAGGAATATCATCATAGCTACATAGTTTCCAGAATCCTCCCCTTCCTGGCCTAGTTCTCATTCTAAAGAGTTCCATGCTCCTGTGTGGATATTTACCCTAATGAATTTGCTTACACATCAGCGCCGAATCTCTCTAAAGAAGCATTTTATCTTCCTACTTCTCTTAAACATACAAGCCAAGTGGGGTTAATATAAGCAATTTTTAATTTCCTTTTTAGATACTTTTCCTCTTTTTATTTTGTTTTTTTGTTTATATTTTCTGTTTTTTAATTTTTTTTAATTTGAAGTATAGTTCATTTACAATGTCATGATAGTTTCAGGTGTACAGCACAATGATTCAGTTCTCTCTCTCTCTCTCTCCATATATATATATATATATATATATATATATATAGAGAGAGAGAGAGAGAGAGAGAGAGAGAGAGAGAGAGTCAACTAAAAAAATACTCACAACCTAAAAGTTGAGAGTTATGTTGTATTTGGCAGGAAATTTTAGGACTTCAAGCCCAGGAGGCAGCATCTCAAGTAACCTTGAGGGAACTGCTCTGAGGAGATGAGGGGGAAGCTAGGATATATAGGAGTTTTGCAACAAAGGGCAGGTAGTCGGAATATCAAAAGATTACTGTTAATTAAAGAAAACCAGAAATCCCAAGTTAAGGAAATGATTGTGGTGGAGTAGAGCAGTTGAATGAAACCACCAAGTGTTTACTTTTTCTTCTTATGAAAGTAAACACTTGGTGGCTTCATTCAGCTGCCCTACACCATCACAATCATTTCCATCATTAGTACCGACCAGCACCTCTTCAACCAGATTTCCTTTTATTTATCTACATTGTAATCTCATCAGAGACGAAAACATAGGGTAAGAAAGATGAATTCATAGCTTGCTTTTGACTTAATTGGTCAGATTTCAGATCACACTAAGTGTCTCCAAGTCAATTACAATTAGTTTCCTCATTTATGACTTGGTTGCATTTCAAAAGACAGTCCATAAATCAGTTAATTGTTTTGGATATCAACTACATTTACCCATAGAAATGTTCATTTTACAGGTTACTTCACAATATCCTTTTTAAGACCTAATGCAGTTAAAACACAGCAAATGAACAACCTGCAAGGATACAAATTATAATACAGTCATACAAAAAAGTAAAAGTAAAAAAAAAATTAAAAAAAAATTTTAAAAAATAAAACATAAAAAAATTAAAAAAAGTAAAATAATTCCTTTATTTATTAACTGTCAGGAATTGAGGAAACCAGTTCTAATTAGATAATTAGATAGGCAATAACACACAATGAATCTTCTATTGAGACTATGAGGAAAATCTCTGAGCCACTTTCAAAGAGTTTGGAGAATTCTGACACTCTAAAATATCTCCAATTTTATCTCAAAACATAATTTATTTTCTTCGATCTAAGTATATGAGTAGAACTGCTCACATATACATCCATCATTCACTAAATATTTGTGCATATTACTATGTGTCAGAGGTTATACTAGGCACATTGTTATCAGTTTTAGATCTGGGTCAACCAGACATGGAGAGTCAGCAAGTATAGCAGAGAGCACTGACCTGGGAGTTAGATGCCTAGGAATTATATCCTATAATCTTTGTCAAGGCATTTTTTTTTTCTAAGCCTCCACTTAAAATTAAAAGATTTTAAATTGTTTTCTGCAGAGTCCTAAGGTTTCTATGACGCCTCTTTAGGGGTAGGGGTTGGGGTTAATGAAGGAAGAAGCATAGTAAGGAATAAGCACACTAGAAGTCAGATGCAGAAAGCTCTAATTTCCATTAGACTGTAAGCTCTTTGAAGTCAGAGATTTTCATCTTTGATTTTTTTCAGTGATGTATTTCAAGGGCTTAGAATAGTGTCTGGCACATGGTAGGCGTTCAATACATTTCTGAAAGTTTTCGATGAATGACAGAAAAGGAGAATGAAGTGTGTTTTCTCAAGTACAGGAGTTGGACAAGAGTGGGAAAGAATAAAAGAAAATTAGAGAGGTTATGTATGAGAGATGTTTGAGGTGTAATTAACTGTGAAGTATGAGATGCCAGAGAGGGCAGCCTTTTCTGATTTTAAGAAGGAGGGGAGGGGACTTCCCTGGTGGTGCTTCAGTGGTTAAGAATCCACCTTCTAATGCAGGGGACATGGGTTCAACTAAGCCTTGTTATTTCTAGCCAAGACAACTTACAAGAGCCCTCTCCTATCTGGTCTTCCTCAATTCCTATGGATTATGAAACAACAGGGTTGAGGAAGCAGAGTGACTTTGACAAGATGTTTAGCCCCTGTGAAACTCAGTTTCTCTACCTGCCTAGAGGTGGGGGAAATGACACTGATTTAATAGGGTTAATGTGAGGATTCTATGGATTAGTACATGTAAACTCACTTAAAATAGTTCTTGACATATAAAAAGTTTTCAATATAATTAGCTATTGTTATCATCACCACAATTATTATTGTTGATGGCCAGAATCTCTCTTTCTCTCTGGCCCAGAAGAATAGCTCCTAGGAATCAGACAGGTTGTTTATACTCAACGTGCTTACAAACCTTCTCCACCTCCTATATTTACAATCTAAATTGTTTAGCACCACTATCAACACATTCTCAGTCTCAGTGACTGAGGGTCAGTCACCTTTGACCCTTCTCTCTCCATCTCCAGCCAATTGGTTATCAGCAGCATAAATTCTACTTCAGAAATATCTCTTAAACCTAGACCTTCATCTCCCAGTCACTTCCCCTTCTAGTCCATACATCACATTGCCTAGGGTCATATCCTGGTTCTGCAACTTCTTAACAATAAGACTTTGGGCAAGTTTTCTTTTGTTTCCTCAACTATAAAATGGGAATAATAATAGTATCAGCTCATAGGATTTATCAATTTAATATGTGTTCAAATGTTTAAAACAGTACCTGGCACAAAGGCATTGTCTGTTTCCCTTACCATAAGGTGAGCCCCACAATAGTTACTTCGTCTTGTTCTTCTCTGTATCCCTTTCTTTTAGCAGAGTACTTCCTCCATACAATGTGCTAATGTCCGGTGAATGAATGATCATGGGAATAAGAATGGTTATTTAATGGCAAAAATATTATAATATAAAATAATATTAATGTTATTTAATAGCAATAATCAAGGAGTCTGAAAAATACTTTTTGCCCCACCCATATCACAAATATTTTAGTCAAATGGCACAAAGAGGATAGCTGACAATTAGGAATGTCTCAGCCAATTCTGGTTAACGTACTCTCCATAGAACAGCCAATTGGAATAGCCATTAGATAACCCAGGATAACATTTTAAATGTTGGTAAAAATGAGTAAAGGGAAAGCTATCAGGAAGGTGAAGCTAACATTAAAAAAAGTTTACTTTAATATTTTGCCAGACAAATGTAAAACAGAAGGAAATTAGGGCTTACAGAACAGTTAAAGAAAGCTCAGTCTTTTTTTTTAAGGGCTTTATAAACCTTTCGCTTTTCTCTAGAGTTGGAGTTGCTATTCTAAGTGTCTGAGACTAGACAGCTGCTCAGAAACTGTGAGATAATTGGTCTGGAAATACCCAAAGGGGGTTAGGTTATGTCCTGGGCCACTGAGATGTGAATCACACAGGCAGGAGAGCTTCAGAAATGCAAGTTACCTACTTGAGATAATAACCATTATTCTGCTTGAATTGGCTCTTCAAGCCTTTGTGTCTAGAAGCTGGACTTTCTTGGACTTTCCTGGCAGTCCAGTGATTAAGCCTCCGTGCTTCCATTGCAGGGCAGTGGCGGTGGTGGGGCCACGGGGTTCAATCCCTGGTTGGGGAACTAAGATCCCACATGCCGAGTGGCATCGCCAAAAAAACCCAAAAAAAGTCTAGAAGCTGGACTTTCTGGTCCTTCTTCTAAGGAAGGGAGTACTGGAGGAGGAAGTAAAGGAGGCGAGAGCAAGGAGGACTGAGCCCTATCCACAGCAGGTCAACGTCTCATATATGTAGAACATCACAAACGATGCTACAGGGACCATGACCATAGAAATTTCATAAGATTATACTACCTTTGTCATGTTCAAAGTTTATTTTGTTACCCACTGTTTTCCACAGTGATCTGCTTGTTTTATGAAAGTGAACAGTGCCTCCAAGGGACAAGAGCAGGTGACTGACTAGTAAGAACACATCCCACTCTTTGGCCAGCACTGAGGAGGAAAAAAGTGCCTAGGGATGAAGTGAGAAGTTAAGCCTATAAGGAGGGAAGCAAAGCAGAGTCACTGGAGCCTACAACTATCAATACAAAAGAAAGCAAAGCTTTGGGAATCCTGACACTGACCTATGAAGGCACCTAGTACTTAACAAGACAGAGCATTTTGACAATACAAATAATAATCCCTCATGTGCATCTACATAGCTTTACAGTAGGGAAATAGACAGCTTTCATATATCATTCCCATTTTACAGATAATGAATTTGGAGGACCAAGGTCACATAGTTTAGCAGTAATGGAGTCAGAACCGGAACTCTTATCCTCTAACTCAAATTACAGTGCTCCCTAACTACTTTCTAATATCCCAAATCTGATGAGCACCTTCTTTCTAAAAAACTGCTTGCTAAAAGAAAAACAAGTTTAAGGACAACAAGTCAATTATTTTGGAAGATCTTGAGAAATCATTCACTTTCAGCCTCTGACCCATAAGACATTCTGGAACTGTTTGAAAAATGAAAATCAATGTTTTAGGGTTTTGAGATTATAGGTATTTTTAAAAGAGTATTTCTTACGTCTTTTATATTAGAAAAAGGTAACTAAAGGACAACTAGATACACATATATTTTCAGACAGTTTAATTATATAACTTCCAGGGGAATAGAGAGTTTTACAATGGGTCTCTGGGAAAACCTTCAAGATTGAGGCTACTCTGAGCATAACATTAACAATAGAATGGTGATAAAAGAGCAATAATTACCAACAGTCACTGAGTACTTACTATGTGCTAGGTACAGTGCTGCTAAAAGAACAAATACTTATATTAGCTCATTTAATCCTCATAATTCTAAGAGTGGGCACATTATTTCCCCATTTTTAAAATGAGGAAACTGAGACAGGGAGATGAGGTAGCTTATCCCCAAATCACCCAGCTAGTAAATGGCAGAACTGAGATATGAACTTCAGCAGTCTAGAGCTATAATGAAGCTATAATGCTCCATGACCTGGGTGCCAGTGAGATCTCCCAACCTCTGCTTGAAGATTACATAATGGGGGGTAAACGGTTGCTAGAAAAAAAAAAAAAAAAAAAAAAAAAGGAGATTGCAAGATCCTCCATTTTCTCTCATTTCTTCCAAACAGGGTCTTACCTATCACCATAGGAACGACTGGAAAACCCAAACTCAAAGAACCTTCACTTGTGGCATCTCAGCAGGTAGCTCACTATGAGTTTTCTATTCAATAGTCTCAACATACACAAAATCTGGAGGGTGTCTGAGGTACTTAGTCCAAATTATAGGAACCACCACCAGAGCAGGTACTCAGAAGTGGCTCCAAGACAAGAAATGCCTGCAGCTTGTTTTCTCAGCTTTCCTGAGCGAGATTTTAAAAAGTAGGGGCAACTGAAATGTTTAAAAAAAAAACATGAATTTAAGAGGAAAGAACATATTACCACCAAAAAAGTGAAGACTGACAGCACATACCACGTGAAAGAAAGAAACTGAGTATTGCATCATTATTACAATAGCCAGCTAAGCTTGAAGTAATGTGAGGTAATAAAAAGATAAGGTGATAAAAAACACCAGAAAAAAGCTGTATGACTTTGGGCAAGCCATTTGACTTTTCCATGCCTCAGTTTTCTCATCTGCAAAATAGAGATACATCAGCTTGGCCTTACCCCTCAGAGGGCTGTTATGAAGACCATCGTGATAACACATGTAAAAATTCTTTATAAGGTGTAAATGTGAAATCTCCATATAAGTTTTTAGGAATACTTTTGTCAGAAAATCCAAAACTAAAGTACATAAAAATATGTACAATACATACAGTCACATTTTAAAGATCCAAACCACTCACAATAACAATACCTAATCTTATGAACTTTGATATGTTTATCTCCATTCTCACATGAGTTCATGTTCTAAAGGATCACCTGCAAGCCTTCCAGTGCTTTCAGCCACTTTCATTTCCCCCCAGATGCTGATGTTAAGCTCCATTTTCTTTTCCACAGAGAAACCCAAATATGCATGAAAGAAAAATCACCCTGGAATGTGCTAGAGATTAAGATTCTTGATTCTGGAAAAGATGAAAGCTAAAGGGAATTATTATAAATATCTAAAACTAGTGGATTTGAGGTAACTCCAGGCCTGAGTTTTAGTTCTAGTTTAATTACCAAATTGTTGAATAACTTTGGATAAGTCCCATCACTTAATACAGAAAGTAGAAAGAATTCTTGCTCACAAGATCACTGTGAACCTCACAGGATCATTGCGAGGATCAAATAAAAGAACAGATTTAAAAGTATTGTATAAATTAACCTCAGATTTCTAGAACTAGTTCCCTTGTCCTCCATGAAACAGGTAAACTTATTTTAAAGAAACTAATTTTACATGCAAAAAACTGATAGAACTTATGTTAAAAGTGCTATAGTTAAAGAAAGCAGCATGAACAATGGGAACATCTTTTACCTAGGATCTGGAGACCTGGGCTCTAGTCCACTGTTATCTAGGAGTGTCATTTTGAGTAAACTACTTAGCCCTTTTCAGGTCTCTTCCATAACAGTCTATGATATACGACAGAGGGCATAGATGAAAGAGCTATAGTTTTCCAAGTTTCTGCTTAATCTGTGAAGCTGATATCAAGAAAGACAATTAAGTTCTCCACAAACCATTAGGCAAAATTGAGTTCACTCCTACAGCAATGAAAAAAAAACCCAACTTTTTATTTTGTATGATCACAAATGCGCACAAAAGTAAAGATGAATCCCATGTACCTGTTCCCACCTATTCCCAGTTTCAGTGATTTTCAGCTCATGGAAATCTTGTTTCATTTGCACTCCCAACTCACTCCTCCACTTCAATGGCTACTTTTAGGCAAATCCCAGATATCATTTCATTCCTATGGCATTTCCAAAGGGACACATTTAATTTTCAGAATCTCTGTGAGGTAGGTATTACTGTTGATTCGATTATGCACATGAAGAAACACAGATTCAGAGAAATTAAGTAATCCCAAGGTCACATAGCTGGTAAATTACTGGGATTTGAATCCAGGGATGATGTCTGATAGCAACATTCTTTTTCTCCCTTAAAGTAATTGCTACTATCCTGCACTTTGAAACAGTTTGATGATGTTGAAAATAATAATGCTGGAGATTTTTTATACATTAGCAGTCTGCTCTACTATTGAACATCTGAAAAGAATATTAAAAGATTCCCACTAACTGTGATGTTAATCATCAGACAAAACCTCTAGGAATACAGAGCTCCAGCTTGGCACTGAGGCATTGGTTTAGAAAAAGGACAAATAGCCACAGCAGTACAAGCTCACTGCTCTGCACCATCACGTAAAATCTCATGCAATCCACTTCATTACTTTATACTATTGTTTCATGCAACAGTCTCCTCCAACAAATTGAATATGGTGCTACTGCAGCAACCAAAAAGAATGTACAACACAGTGGTCTTTGCCCATGCTTAGTACAGTGCTTAAGGGCAGAGACTTTCTCTTTTGAATGGTCTCTCCACTCACTGCTTGAGCTACCTGGCTCAAGAGCACCAAGTCCTATAAGAGTCCTGGGCCATCTCAATTTATAGGACCCACAGAGGTCATGTAAATGAAGGTACCAATAACAATAATCATTACTGTTATTTTCAAGGCTCCATATTGATTCGAGGATCTCGCTACAAAAAGCTGGAGGAGGTATATTGTACATATTTATCAGAACTAGTTTTTAAAATAAGAAAATGAATAGATTCACATCACACATTCTTATTCTAATTGAAGATGAAACAGCTAAATCATTGACAGCACAGAAAGAAACAACAGAGCTGGAATAATCAGCCTCAAATAAATAAAAGTTAAGTCTCTGTTCATCATTGTGAAGACCTTTCTGAGGATATTCTACCTTGTTTGTGTTTGTATTTCAAGGGAAATGAAATGGAAGAGAATTGCAGAAAAGAATGAAAGAAACTCTAGAGAAATAAATGATAAATTTTTAAAAAATAAAAAAAAAATGGAGCTAGGTCAAGGAATTTGGATAGTTACATTTGGAAAAAAGGAAGTAAGGGAAAGGAAGTCTGCCCTGATAATTGCCTTCAAAGGCACATGTTAGGTATTAGGAGAAAACAGAACTGCTATATTATTATTGGAGATTACAGTTAAAGAGGAACTTACTTATGATAACCAAGTCTTTATAGATAACTTACTAAATAGCTAACGCTGTAGTAGATACTGTATATATATATATACGAGAGGGGGAGCAGATAGTACCAAGCTTCCACCTGGTCTCTACCTTCCAAGAGTTTTGCAGTGTAGGTCAGACAGAGAAAATTGGCAGTCCACTGCAGATGCTGGCCTGGTTCTCACTGCGATGTTAAAAAATAAAATCAAATTAGCTGATAATCTTTTATTTTCCCTCACCCCTGTATTTATTTATTTATTTTTAATTTTTTTTGAAATATAGTTGATTTACAATGTTGCGTTAGTTTCAGGTGTACAGCAAACTGATTCAGTTATATATATATTATATATATATTTTTAAATATATATATATTCTTTTCTTTTTTTTTTACATTCTCCTTTAAAAGCAGATTTCTTTTTAAAAAAACTCCATTTCTTGGGACCTCCCTGGTAGCCCAGTGGTTAAGAATCTACCTTCCAATGCAGGGGACATGGGTAAGATCCCTGGTCAGGGAACTAAGACCCCACATGCCTCCGGGCAACTAAGCCCATACGCTCTAGAGTCCGTGCACCACAACTAGGGAGCCTGCATGCCACAGCTACTGAGCCCTCACGCTCTGGAGCCTGCGTGCTGCAACTACTGAGCCCGTGTGCCACAACTAGAGAGAAGCTCACACACTGCAATGAAGAGCCTGCACACCGCAACGAAAGATCCCGCATGCCACAACTAAAACCCGACACAGCCAAAAAATAAATATATTTTTTTAAAAATCCATTTCTTGCTTTTCTGAAAAAGTTGAGAGCTCTTACAACATGGAATCTACATTGGCACAAGAGAAAAGTTACCTGGAGTTGATAAATGGCTGCCCCTTTTATACAGGACATGCTTCTGTCATTTTATTGGGCCCTGTAGAGATCTGAGCTCCCAAGTCTATGTAGTGAGACATAACTATGCATAAAACAATAACAACCAAATATTACAAGGTAATAGATGCTAAATTGTTTAATTATGATTTGAAGCTTGTAACACTAATTACAAGAGGAGATAACTGAAAGTAGAATAGTCAGAAAAAATTCCAAAGAACTGCTCTGTGGTGAGGTCAGCCTTGAGGAACTAAGATTGGTCAAGAAGAGACAGAAAGGAAATCCAGATGAGATGAAGAGTAGACTATACACTCTGTGAAGGCAAGGGTCCCATCTAAATTGTTCACTACTCTAACCCAAGATTCTAGCATAATGTCTGGAACTTTGTAGGCACCCAGTAAATGATTGTGGAGCAAAGGAAAGTGGCATAATTTTTTAAATGTGTTTTAGAGAACATATTCAGGCAGTGGTCTACAGAATAGAGAAGGCAAAAGAACCAAGGTAGAACTAGAAGCTATTGGAATACTTTATGTGTATCGTGGTAAGAGGTTACATAGGTGTCACAAACTCAATACCTAGAGGGGTCAGGCAGGTTAAAATCACCTAGGACAGATAGGAAATATGGTGAACTGAGAATACATGTCCTGTCTAAAAGGGAAAGGAGGAAGCAGTTCACCAACTCCAGGCAATTGTTGACAAGAGGGAATACAGGTTGGTATATTCTGATTATTTAAGAGAAGCTGGAATTCTAGAGTTTTAAGTAAAGTATGATTTTTAATTTTTTTTACATTTTTACTTTTTACTTTTTATTTATTTATTTTATAGAAATATAGTTGATTTACAATATTAGTTTCAGATGTACAATATTATATTAGTTTTAGGTGTACTACATAGTGATTCAATATTTTTCTAGATTATACTCTATTCAAAGCTATTATAAAATATTGGCTATATTCCCTGTGCTGTACATTACATCCGTGTATCTTATTTATTTTATACATAGTAGTCTGTACCTTTTAATCCTCCACCCCTATCTTGCCCCCTCTCTCCTTCCTTCTCCCCACTGGTAACTAATTTGTTCTCTATATCTTTAAGTCTGTTTCTATTTTGTTATATTCATTTGTTTCAATTTTTAGATTCCACATATAAATGATAACATACAGTATTTGTCTTTCTCTCCCTGACTTATTTCACTAAGCATAATACCCTCCAGGTCCATCCATGTTGTTGCAAATGACAAAATTTCACTCTTTTTTATGGCTGCGTAGTACTCCATTGTGTATATATACCACATCTTCTTTATCTATTCATCTGTTGGTGGACACTTAGGTTGCTTCCATATCTTGGCTATTATAAATAATGCTATGGGAGTTCCCTGGTAGTCTAGTGGTTAGGATTCTGTGCTTTCACTGCAGAGGCCTGGGTTTAATCCCTGGTTGGGGAACTGAGATCCCGCAAGCTGTGCAGTGTGGCCAAAGGAAAAAAAAAAATGCAGCTGTGAACATTGGGTGCATATATCTTTTCAAATTAGTGTTTTCATTTTCTTTGGATGTATACCCAGGAGTGGAATTGCTGGATCATATGGTAGTTCTAGTTTTAGTCACTGAAATTTTTAAAGCCATGAATGTAATTTAGCAGGAACACTATCACAGGCAATCATTTTTTGTTTTGTTGCTAAAGCTGTTGGATACATGTTAGAAAGATTTTTTTTTTTGTCTGAGTGTATGACAGGAAAATAATGTTTAAATCAATATGTAAATCAAAGCATCTCCACTAGCATTATTAATCTAGAAGGAAGTATTACATAGACAATACTAAAAGGAAGGACATTTAGTCTATATTTTCAAGTGGGACTTGATCATTTAAAGTTGTTCACTGGCAAAATTTTTCACCAAGTTAGTATAGATTATATGCTACTTCATAAAAGATAGCAATAATGAAGTTTGGGTTTTTTGTTTTGTTTTTCAGTATTTGCTTTCAGAGAAAAATCCTAAACCTTGTAGGGATTTCTGATGCCAGAGAATTTTGATATATAAGAGTATATTTATATATGGAATCTAAGGAAAAAAAAAACGGTCATGAAGAACCTAGTGACAAGACGGGAATAAAGACACAGACCTACTAGAGAATGGACTTGAGGATATGGGGAGGGGGAAGGGTAGGCTGGGACAAAGTTAGAGAGTGGCATGGACATATATACACTACAAAACGTAAAATAGATAGCTAGTGGGAAGCAACCACATAGCACAGGGAGATCAGCTCTGTGCTTTGTGACCACCTGGAGGGGTGGGATGGGGAGGGTGGGAGGAAGGGAGATGCAAGAGGGAAGAGATATGGGAACATATGTATATGTATAACTGATTCACTTTGTTATAAAGCAGAAACTAACACACCATTGTAAAGCAATTATACTCCAATAAAGATGTTACAAAAAAAAGAGTATATTTAGCAATCAGGGTGACTTAGATCATGGTAAGTGGCGTATGTGTAATTCTAATATGCATTCCAGTTATTTAAACTGAGGAATCCTTGATCAGGTTGAACATACTGGGAGTAGATCTCTTCTTCCAAGAAATAAGATGGAGACAGTCTTTGGAGGATGACCTCACTGAATTGGTAAGTTAACTTTCTCCGGATTTTGATGACTTCTCCAGTTCTTCCATAATTCTTCAGTGCTCTGGCCATTTTCTGGTAAGTCATGGTCTCCCGGTTGCCTTTTCTTTTTCCCCAAAGTTGGGCAAGTTTTTCTTTGTTTTTTGATACAAACTGAAAGATGCCTTTGGTTTGATCTATCCATTGATTACAAGATCCATCTCGGGATTACACAGGGATTCATGAAGGTATTCAAACAGTCGGAGCTTCTTCCTGCCTTTTCCTCCCTTTTGCTGGAGAAGAGTAGGTTGCATCAGCTGGTTTTCAGGGATGTTCTGCAGAAACTGATGAATATTTCCTTCAAAAATATTAATATAGAGGTCCGCAGCACTGTTTATTACTGTTCTCCAATTGTAGACCTGTTCCTCTGTGGGCAGCACACCATAGCTGTTGGAATTTCCTCTGACGTGAGAACAGTGGTTGATGAAAGCCAGGTAATTTTTGTAATCTGAGGAGTACTGAAGATCACCAGTTGAATGTTGCCTCAATACTTCAAAAGCATCTTCAAATGCTCGACCCAGCTTGTCTTGTTCAAAACAAGCCATGCTTCATTAATAAACTGACAATTCTGTCCATCAGAGGCCAATCTAACATTTAGGTATACTCCAGGTGGAAATAACTTTCCCCTCTGAAGCGCAGGTCGGCAACACCCTTCAAAGTATGATTTTTTTAAATGTTGGCAATCAACCATATTTTAAAAGTGTGGGTCTGGGCAAATTGACATACTGCTACAGACTGAATTGTGTCCCTCCCCAAATTCATATGTTGAACTCTCAACCCCCAGTGTGACTGTATTTGGAGATAAGGCTTTTATGGAAGTAATTAAAGTTAAATGAGGTCGTAAGGGTAGGGTCCTCCTCCAATGGGATTAGTGTCCTTATAAGAAGATACATCAGGGAGCTCACTCTCTTTCTCCAGTAGCACAAAGAAGAGGTCATATGAGCACACAGGGAGAAGGCAGCCATCTGAAAGCCAGGAAGAGGGCCCTCACCAGAACCTGATCATGCTGGTACCCTTGATCTTTGACTTCCAGCCTCCAGAACTGTAAGAAAATAAATTTCTGTTGTTTAAGCCACCCAGTCTATATAGTGTTTTGTTATGGCAGCCCTAGCAGATTAATACACATACTTATAAAGTTTTTATTGTTATTACAAACAACACTGCAAAAGTTTGTAAATATCTTAAATGGTATTCAATAGAAAACTGTTTAAATAAATTGTGGCTCATCCATATAGTGAGAAACTATGCAGTCACACAAGAGAATGAGATATTTCTTTACATACAGATATGGAAAGGTCTTCAAAGTATATTTTTAAGTAGACAAAGCAAGGTGTGGAACAATATGCATAGTGTGTTCCTATCCGTGTATAAAAGGAAAGGGGGAGAAAAAATACTCATTTGTTTGATATGCATAAAATGTCTGTGGAAGAATTTCCAATAAACAGATAATTTTAGTTGCCTGAGGCAACTAGGGGACAAGACTAGGAGGGAGACTCTTCATTGTATATCACTTTGTATATTTCGAATTTTGAGGGATGTATAATGCATTATTAATATAAAATTCATTTTTAAATGAAAGTTTTATCAATTTAGGAGAAACAAAACACATGCGTAGGCTGTATTTGGTCTGTAGGCTAATTGGTTGTATCTCTGGACTAAATTAAAGTGGTGGTAGTTAGAATAAAAAGAAAGGAACTGATGCTAGATACAAAGGGAAAAAAAAAACATAGCCCTTGGCAACCAAGTAGACAGGGAAACTGAGGAAGAGAGTTGATGCCAGCATTTTGAGCATGGAATATGGGAACCACAACAACTATGTTTCTCCATTTCTTACTACACTATCATGCATTCTTCTAAGTGCTTTACAAAATTAGCACATTTATTCCTTACTGCAACCCTATGAGGTAGTTTCTACTATTATCCTCAGTGCAAAGATGAGAAAACTCAAGTTCAGAGTTTAAATAACTTCACCAAGATTATGATGATGGTAAATTGTGGGACCAGGTAAATGAAAAGGAGAAGTCTTGAATGAGAGGTGGGGGAAGAGTCTAGGGGTAATGATGGATTCTATTTTAGAAATGATGAGTTTGAGGTTACAACAAAATATCAAAATGCTAATGATTTGATACCTGGATTGGTATCAAATACCTGGATTTGGCTCTAGAGTTAGGTTATAGCTCCTTAATTTAAAGTGTTTAATACTTCCAGAGTTTGCTTTGCCCACATTACATCTAGTTTGTCTAAGTACACAAATATCTTTAATTTTTTATACAAAGCGCCAAGCTGGTTACAGACTTTTAAATCCAGTTTCCTGTCTCACTGAATTACCTTCCTTTTTTCCAAAAAACAAACAACTTTTAAATAAAATAAACTACTCTAAGTAACAAAATGATGAGACCCTCCACTTAAGAAATATGTATTAGAAGTTAGGTACAGAGTCCAATGTTTTACTTACATTATTTATAATCACAAATTACTGTATTATTTTAGATGTGAGAAAACTGAGGCTAGATGATAAAGCTGAGCTGGGGACAATAAATACAACAAAAACCCAACTTCAGGTATACAACCTGAATTGAACACATTATTATATGAGAATCAGAAAGTACATCAAACAAGGTTTCACATCATCTTTGGATAAACTAATGAACCTGATATGACAATGTTATTCATTCACACTCTACTTAGTAATGAGATGACAACTGTACTAGATGATCATCTAGGTCAATCATCCCAATCAAGTTTTCCTTCACTGACAAAAACATGACATTTTGGAGCTAAATCTTAGAAGATCTTCTATAATATATGTACCCCGTGTTTACATGGGAAAGTTAATTGGGTAAGTACTTTGAAGATACAATCATAGTAATATCCTCAAGCACCTTTCTGTCTAGAAAGGGGGTAAGGGCTTAGATATGTACAGAAATGACCAAAATACAGGGAAGAGAGTTGTGTAGGTTCCAGATAATGTGAGTAAAGTGATACGGAAACTCAAAAGAGTTTATTTCTATATGCAAGGATCAGGTAAATTTTCATACAAATGGCATTTGATTTGGGATTAATAATGAGAGGAATATTATAAATACTGTTTTAAGGAAAAAATCATAAAAAACAAGTACATTACAAAGCAGTTCATTTATAAGTATCCACTGAGCAGAACAGACAGTGATGTACAATTTCTAAGGAATAGCTGAGGAGATAAGGAAAGATTTATGTGGGGGCTAAGGACTAAAATAGGACTTGAAGGAAGATTGAGGTTTAAATGGGGGGTGGGCAAAAAGAAGTCATTTAAGATGGAGGAATAGAAAATGAGTTTTTAACAATTTTATCAGTGCCTGACACAGTATGCCAACACATATTTGCTAAATGAATTATATATCCAAAGGCAATCTTATTATTCATCAGTGTAAGTGAGACAATAAAATAGAACTGACTCAAGGCAAGGGTGAATATATAAATGTGTCACATAATAATAATGCCCCTGCCAGAATGAGAAAAGGTTGATCTCCCTCACCACCAGATACACACAATCCGGAGAGATGAAAGATGACTAGACTAGGCTTGGTGACTTGGTTATTGGAATTCAATTAACTGAACCAACAAGGGCCCCATTTCAGAAGTGCATATACTAGGATGATGGGGGTTGGGGGGAGTTGAAGAAATGATGGTGGTAATCTAGTTCACGTTTTTTTCCCCCAGTTTTCTTTCCAATGTATCCTGAAAGCCCTAATGAGAGGTACATATGGCTCCCCAGAGCTCTGAAAATAGAGCCATTAACTAGTCTGGTCTTGAGGATGGACTAGATTCACCTATCACTTTTACTTTTGAGTTTATATTTCTGCCCTTCCTATGTTTTCTGCCTGTCTGCCCTCCAAGCCAACCTGAAGACACTGTTCCCAGCCCATTCTCTGTGTTCCTAACAGTCACCAAAAATTAACAACCTTCATATATAAGGGTCCCCCCAAAAAATCTGAAGAATGGGATGAGGTCATTTGTCAGTCACTGGTTTCTGTTGTCCAAAGGTCCTGTTGGTTATATCATCCTAGTTAAGTTGTCCAAAGAATGAGGGGAAAGGCAGGCTAGTGGCCCTTTCTCTCAGAGGTGCTAAAGTCCAGTGGGAACAATGTTAAATCAGTAGCAAGCAAAACCTATGTTCTAGCTTCAGACTTTGGGCAAGCTAATTCAATATTCCAAGGTCTCCTTTCACTCCCTGGAAGGTGTTTTAAGGACAGCAAAACACTAATTCTATCAGTGGTGTTCCAGAGAAGGAGTCTCAAACTGAGTAGGAAAAGGAAGTGAAACTCAGTTATATATGGAGTGGCAGCCTCTGTCACATACACTAAGGTATTTAATCTACCCAAATATCTTTAAGATTATTAATCCACATTCTCTAGTGGAGAAAAGCAATGCCCAGGGTCACACGGCTAGTAAGTGGTGGCATTAGGATTTCAAAGCAGATCTGCCTGTTACCCCAACCATCATAGTCTCCATCAGCTTCAAACCCAAATTTGGAGATTATTCTCTTTGCCTAGTTATTATCACATTGAGTGCCATCAGACTGCTGCTTAATAAACGCTTTCTTTACAATGTAGACAGAACAAAAGGAAATAAAGGATCGTTCCCTTGACCATCTGTTTGTATTTATTTTTCCAAAGAATAAGTTTTATTTATTTTGTGATTTATTTTTCCCCAAATTCTTAGAGTTAAACATAAAAAGCCCACAAAAAGGCAGCTCTTCTAAGTGACCATTGCGAATCGATACTCTGCAGCAATCCCAGCAATTCGGCCCAATCTTCCACCTACACAGACAAACCAACCGCCTTAGCCACGTTTTAAAGAGCCAGGGCAGGGCCTATGCTTTCTCCTCCAACCATGCCCAGCCCCTCCTTAAAGAGCCGGCACGCCCAAAGCAGCTCCTCCCCGGCGGCTGCCCTCAGGGCCTCGCCGTTCAATAGCCTCGGCTCAAACCTTAACCCCCTGCTCTTCTCCTTCCTTTTAGAAGCATATCTAGGTACCTGCTACTATTTAGGGGGGTTACCTTGGAACGTTGGCCTTCCGAATCCCGTTCTCTCTGGTAGCAACTTTGGCTGTGTGGGGTTAAGTCAAAGACAAACCTTACCCCTGAAGGAAAAATGAAAGCGCCAAACCAGGGCGGATTAAATTAAACAAATCCATCCATTCGTGCCCCTCTTCATTTCTCCTACGAGGCTCCCCAAAGTACTCCTCCCATTCCAAACCCCTCTTTGCTCAGCCCTTTAGCAAAGTCATTTTCCCTTGAGTTTCATTTGATTCCATATAATGTTTGTACCCTTCTCTCCCCACCGCCCCCGCCGCACTCCCTCTTCTAAAACCTATATAAGTGAGGAGTGGGGGTGGGATGGGGGATAGAATCTAGAGGGAGGAGATGGGAATGGGTGGGTTCTAATTCCGGAGTCACTTACCGCCCATGTCACTAGCTGGGGACTCCTGAAGTGTCCGGAGCTCATGCGGTCCTCTGAGAGGCTCATACTCCTGATCGCAAGACAGCTGTTTCCCTCACACCCGCCCCTGTCTGACAGCGCGCCAGGCGGCTCGCTCTTGCCTTCTCTTTCTCGGCCCCCCACCTCCTCTTTTTCTCCTGGCTGGAAATGAGGAGGAGGGCCAGAGCCGACAGAGTCGATTCAGACCCAGCTGGGCCACCCGCGAAACAAGGGAAACAAAGCTCTCAAGCATCCAACCCCAAATTGGGGAGCCAGCAAAACCGACTTCCTAAAAAGAATCTTCCCCTTGCTGCAATGCTCTTTTAGCTCTTTTCCTTGGCTAAAAATAAAGTGGGTTCGCTGGGCCCAAGTGGCCAAGGTTGAGGATCCTCCGTTCCCCTTTCACCTCTACCAATTCAGTTCCGGCCAAACCCACTCTCCACCCATCTTCTGAACTCCACACACCCTTGAGGAGAGTGTCGGGGCTAAGAGCTAAGAAAACCAACCCAAACCCCAAAGCACTACTTGAATACAAAGTTGAGGTGGAGGACTCCTTCAAGACAGGAACCCAGGAGAATAGACCAAAAGAGGATCCCTTTACTGCCGTTGTTGCTGCTGCACACCCCAAAGCCTTCCTAAAAAGAAAGGAGGGGCAAATGCCTACGATTGGTGGAAACACATAGGGGCACCCCAGTCTAGGATAGGGGTTTCAGCAAAAAACGTCAAGAACTCGTGCGGGTACTCTAGAGTGAGGTTTCTTGGGTGCACCTAGCTGCCCCACTGGGGACCTCACGTTCATGAGGGTCAGTACCGACACTGCTAGCTGGGCAACCCGAGTGGGTGGGATGACTTGCCTCCTGCCCGGCTAGACTCAGAGAAGAGGTGTGACTATCCTGAGGGTGGAGTTCCTTAAAAGGGACAGGTGGCCACTAGAGGAGAGTGAAGAGTGGAAGGAGGTGGAGAAGGGGGGCGCTGAGACCAAGGAGGGAGAAGGGAGGGGGTGGGGCGGGGCCAAGGGTGGAGAGCTCTGGTCTTGCCCCTGGCGGCAGTCTCCAGAAGCAGCAGGTACAACTCAATCAATTTCAGTTCCTTATTCTCAAAGAGGCTTGTAAGCACACCGTTTGGTCACCTATCCATTTGCGTGTTAAGCTGAGGGAGGGTGAAAGGGATGTGGGAATGGGAGTGGGGGCTGTATAGGAAGGGAGGAATAGGGAAGGGGAAAAGCAAGAAAGCTGGCAACTGAAAAATATTTACAGTCCTAGCTCTCCATGGTAATAGTGTGACACTAGCAAGGACAACGAAGTCACAGTATCTTCTCAGGGAGGAGACTAAGAGCAAAGGAGAATGGAACTGGGGGCATTTTCTAGCAAGAGATAAGGGAAGAAGGTGAGGGTGAAAGGGTGGGAGGGGAAGAAGGAGGAGTTGAAGGAACTGTGAATACAGAAAGGTTCTTTTTAGTCTCCCAAATACCAGACCTCTAAGAATAGAGTCCTCAAACCCCTGAGATGGCCTCTCTTCCAGGCATTGTGGAAGATCCCTGCAGAGCTGAATCCATAACAAATGAGCCACATTTCCAGGATTTCTTTGCCCTTGATTGAAAGTCCCTCTCTAAACCATTTAATAGGAGGCCAGGAAGTCACAGGTAACCACAGGCCTTTTTCAGTGCCTCTTTGCTACCACAGTTCTTTTAAAGGGGAGGAAAGAAAGAGAAGAAACAAAGCAGAGAGAGGGAGGGGGCAGAGAGACAGGAGAAATAATAATAGCTACTGTGTATTCAGCACCTAATATGGGCAAATCACTAGGCCAAGTGTTTTACATTCATCATTTCTCATTTATTCCTGATAACAACCCTGGAGAATAGGTGCTATTATACTCTCCAAGCTCCTCCTTGTTTTTTTGGCCGCCGGGGAATTCCCAAGCCCCCTTTTAAAAATAGAAAACTGAGGTTCACAGCCCAGTACTTCCCAACACATATATGCCCACTCGCTTGATATTGCTGCCAGAATGTCTTTAATCGTCTCATCTTTTCTTATTCCACCCCAAACTCGGTTATTCCTCCTGTAGTTCACCTGAATGACATCACCATGTACCCCAACATCCAAGACAACACTGTGGGACTCATCCTTTAATCTGCTGTGATCTGGACCCTGTCTACCTCTCAGGCAGCAGAGCTTTTGCTGATTTCCTGGGTCTTACCTGTATTACAAATCCCTGAGAATGCCAGGTTATTGCCATCCTCTATGCTTTGGCTCATTTTTCTTTCTCTTTCTCAGATGGCCTAAGCTCTCTGTCTACCTCCTTGAAAGGACTAATTCAAGATCATCTCCCCTCCTTACTTAATTCTTTCAGGCAGAACTAACCATCGCTTCCTCTGTGCCCTTCTCTACCTCAGGGCACATATTTGTTGATATAATTGCTTGCCCATACTAGACTATAAAGTCCCTGATGTTAGGCACAAGATGTTATCATCTCTGTAACCTGGGTGCCAGGTATTATTATTAACAATAATAATAGTTATTGACCATTAACTATGTGCCAAACTGTTCTAAGCCATATGTGTATACATATATACACTTACTGAGTATATATAAATATATATATATATGTTTTATATATCAGAGCTAATTGCAAAGGCAGGACTTTTCCTTTATATTCTTTGCCTCTTGACACATCAATAATCAGCAAGTGGCCACGTAAGTCACAGGAAAGGGTATGGGGGAACACGTATGGAGAAGTAGAAATTGAGATCAGTTTCCCTCTCCTTCCAGGAAGCAACACAGACTTTCCTTTGTATTAGCTTCCTTAAGAAATAAACCAAACAGCGACCTGCAATACCTTTAACTCCTTCCATCAAACCCGAAGGCTTAAGGAGACTGCCTGTTTGAAGTAGCAGCCTGTGCTTTCCTCTTTATAACCAGAGTCAGATGAGGGATGTAAGAGTTAAATTAAGCAGGGAACCAATGAACAACAGCTAAGAAATATGCAGGTGTCAAGGCCCAAGAAGCGCTGTTTTTCCCTTTCCCTCTTCCTCCTCTTCATCCTCCTGCCTCTCCTCCTCCTTTTCTTGAAAGCCAGCTGACAAACTACTAGGGTGGAGCCCAGTCTGAGGGCTAGAGGGAGGGGAAGAAAAGCCTCAGTAAGAGGACTCCACCCTCCCTGCTCCCAGTAGAACAACAACAAAAGAGAAGTCTTGGGGAGCTGGGGCTGAGAGGAAGGTGGGGCAGAATAGGGTGAAGTGAGGAAGGGAGGGGAGAGCAAGGGGAGATAGGGGCCCAACAGGGTAGAGTTGGTCTGGGGAAGTCAAGTTGTATATAAACAGAAAAGCCTGCATTCTTAAGTCACTGTTGTTCACGGAACAACAAAAGTGTAGCTGAAAGTAGTGTATAGCTCAGATCTAATAGGAAAAATATTGCCCTCCTCACCCGCTTTCTTCTTTTTCTGCAGTTCCCCAGAGGGAATATTCCCCCTGTGAGCTCAGCTAGAAGGAGACCTTTTGCCCCTCTGCTAATGTTGAACAAGTGTTAAGTTCCTCACACATGCCAGAAGACAGTGCTAAGTTCTGCCAGCAAAGGATAAGGATATTTTAGAGAAGGAAATCCAGTTAGCTGAGAAGAGAAAGCCTGGAAAGAGATTGTAGGAGAATAACAATGACTTAGCTTACAAACTGTACAACCTTGGGCAAGTGATCTCACTTCTCTAAAAGTCAGTTTCCTCACCTATTTCTTTTAAAGGTATGCTGCTAGTACTTCTCAGAATTGTTAAAAGATTTAAAAAGATGCAGAGGTGGCTTTACAGTGAAATTAATGAAGTTTGAGCTTCAAGGTCCCTCATTTGAATGGCCCCTTTCCAAGACACTGAGAGTGATCAAACTGTGTTTTTCTTAAAGAGAATCCCCAAAGTTGTATAAGCTTCAGGCCCCACAAGACCTGGATCTGCCCCCAATGAGATTATAGCCTACAAAGCACAGTACCTCACACAAAGAAAACACTCAAGATAGGATAACTATTATTCTTGGCAATGGCAGCTCTTAAATCTACTAGCTTTAGATTGAGTCCCTTTCTGGACACAGATATTGGGAACATGCCTCCATGTTTCCCATAACTCCCATACTTGTATATATGAATAACTTATAAAAATTAATAACTAAACTGCTTGCTTGAGACATTCAGAGGCATGACTAAATTCACCTTAGGAATGGCCAGTGGGCCAGGAGCAGGTGACCAGGCTTTGAAATTCTCTTGGAAGAGCACCATCCTAGGCAAGCTCTAGCAGGCCTGCTACCATCCACGAGTTTAGTTGTACCTCAGGCTGCTAACTTTATGAGCAGAGCTTGACTAGGGGTGTGTATGTGTGTGGGGTGTGTGTGTGTCTGTATGTGTGTGTGGACTTTTCACACTATTTAGACCCTAGATGCTACCACACCTATAAATTGGAGGAGGGAAGAGGCTTTATAATCAGCAACCAAGCCAAATCAGAAAAACTGGGATCCTCAGCCTCATCTGCAGGAAAGGAATAACATCCTTGGCCTGGTCCCAAAAATGTATATTCCTGAGTCAGAGAAGGATTCTACTGAGTATACAAGAAAAAGACTTGCATTCTTGCTTTCATATTAAACAAATAAATATACAAAATTGTCTAAGGAAATGTATAAATAGAACAGGAACTTCTTTATCATTAAGCTGGATTCAGAGAGGCACCAGGGCCCTGCAGCCCTCCCCCGCAAAGCAGACTCATGATTATCATCCTTGCATTACCACAAATAGCTCTCACTTTCCTAACAGATGGGTTGTGTCCATCTACCGCTGTCCCCCAAACCAGTGGGAGAATGGCTTTCACCGTACAGCCTATTGTAGTCTTATCACTTCCCTGAGAAAGTGAGAGGGAGAGAAGAAAGAAGATGGAGAGTATGTATTCGGTGCTTTCTTAAAACCTTTCCACTAACATACCTATTGAGGTATTGCACCTTTATTCTTTCCTTCCTCTGCTCTTTGTTTGTCCAAATGGCCCTGTATTGTGGTAGCTCTTTCCTCTCAAGTCAATATCACAAATATAGTTGTAGCAGCCTACCATTAAGCCACAATGACAGGACATTACCTTTTCAGGTCAGGCTAGTAGTGAATTTAAAAGTGTAAGGCAGGCAGATTAGCAGTGGTAATTCACTTCATAAAGTCAGATAAATGGTTTGATCTGGGAAATGAATCTATAGTATGCCATGGGGATATAGGCAACTACACCTGTTTACATGGTGTAAACACATAGCTGAAATGATCAGGACTATGTGAAGAACAGGTGGAAATATATACACAAATATGATGAAAATAAAACACTGGAGGCATACACTAGAGGCAAGAGTTAGTCACCCAAGCACAGAATGTTGTTGTAGGAAGGGCCTGAAGAGATCATTTCATTCAACATTTTTCAACATGTCTTAAGCATATCCCTAGCGGTATGAAGGATTATTTTAGACAGTACAGAGTTAACTATTTTCTAATAGTAATCATGTATTTTAATGGTTGCCTTCTATTTATGGGGAGTTAGACTGGCTTTCTACTTATGGTAGTGCTATTGTTGATGCAATTTTTTAGTAAAATAAGTCAGTTTATTTAAGGAAGCATACTAAGTAAATAACAGTACAGCTAATACTCAGATATGGTCTAAATCATGAAGGTGAAATGTAAATAACTGAACTTTAGCAAACAATGATTGAACCCAATTATCTTCCCAATTCAGGAGCTCCTTTATTAGACACTTTGGTTTAAAGGAAAGTCTAACCTCCAAATAAATAAATGTATAGCAATCCTGCCTCCTCCTCCTCCTATAACCATGACAGAATCGCTAATATAACATGGAAGTTTTCCACTGAGCTTGGATGAAACCTTATACTGTTTCTGAACACACTTCTACAGCAAGTTTTCCTTGAACCTCCAGTTTGGGCTAAGGGGGTCTCTTCTAGCCCTTATAGCACGCTGACATAATTCTTTCATAAGACTCACCACATTATAGTACACCTATCTTTTTATATGGCAGTTTCATTCATTTGACTGTCAGTTCCTTGAGGTTAGGAGTTCAATCATCAGTAGTTCAATCATCTTTATATTTTTAGCTCTTTGCACAGTACTTGTCATATAACAAGTACTCAATAAAAGTTGGTGGAATGGAATAATTTAGAGCCACATGTCTCAGTGTAAATTCTGATTTCACCACTTGCTAGCTGTGTGACCCTGAACAAGTTATTTAATGTATCTGGGCCTTGGTGTCCTCATCTGTAAGATAGGAATAATAATAGTTCATATCTCATAGGATATTGAGAGGATTATGTAATTTAATACATATACATATAACATGCTTAGAACAGAACTTGGCACAGACTAAGCACTACACAAATTTTTGCTATTATTATGTTGAACTGAAATATGTTTTTTGAAATTTCTACCTGTGCATCCTGAGACTGACCCATGGAAAAACAAAGAGGAAGTCTACTCCTTCTTCCATGTCATGGTCCCTCAAATGTCTCACCTTCTTTTCCCTCCCATAAACATCCCTGATTGCTTAATCCATCCCCTGTATAATATGGTTTCCATACTTTCAACAACCTGTTTTCTTGGTCGGTTACAGCAAAATGATCAGAACTCCCAGGCTAGAGATGCTGTCTCACAGAGACCAACGTACTTCCCCATATTGTTTACCAGGCAAGCAAGTGCAAGGATGAGTATATCTCTATTACCAGAAAAGAAGAGATGGGGACAAAGGAAGCTCATCCTAGATTTAAATATAACAATGAAAAGTTGGAAAGAATCTGAATGTTCACAACACAAGATGTTGGGTAGCTAAATTATAGTGCATGCAAATGACTACAGAGTTATTCAAATTTAAGGTTTTCAAATATTCTCAGTGACCATGGAAAATATTTATATAATAATGTTAAATGTAAAAATAGGACATAAAAGTGCACTTACACTATCATTTCATTTTTGTTCAACATACATGCCACACATTTTTACCACAGAAATAAACACATTTTAGTATTAAAAAAGGATAGCCATAGAATTATAAGACAATTTTGTTTTTTAAATTTTTCTATAACGAGCATGTTTTACTTTTATAATTGGAAAAAATATTTGAGTTAGATGTCAAATTAAAGTTGTAGGTAGTTGAAGGATTATGGGAAGTTTGTTTCCTTTTTTATACTTTGTTTTCTAAATTTTCTATAACAAATTTGTACTATTTCTATAATTAGAATAAAACAACTCGGATGAATTGTTTGTAAATCAGCATCTTATCATAACCCTCACTTGCCTGAATCACATCAGATTAAAGAAAGAATACTCAAGTAGCATGTATATGTAATACTAGTAATAGGAACCACTCACATCATTTCTTACCTAGCTTATCAAAATAAACTCCTAATTAGTCTCCCTATCTCTACTTTTGCTCTCATGCACTGCAGCTAGGATTGATTATTCCAAAATCAGAAATTTCTCAAAGGTATCTTATTGCCCTCAAGATAAAAGCTAAAACCTCTTAGTGTGACCTACAAGAAAAGCCTTCATAAATGTTTCATACGTTTTCCCTAGCCTCATCTCCTCAACCAGGACTTGCCACCTGCTCTGGACAATGCTTTGCAAGCCAAAGTACAGGAATTCTGGTTGAATGTCCCTTTTCCCCCTTATACACTTGGCAGAACAATTTTCCTTAGTAGCAATAACCACAATTTTTAATTGGGTATGTTGTGCATTTGTGTGATTACGTTTTCTTTACCTGTCTCTCCCACTAGACCTCTTTTTTTTTTTTTTTTTGGCCATGCCATACAGCATGCAGGACCTTAGTTCTCTGACCAGGGATCAAACCCATGTCCCCTGCATTGGGAGCTCAGAGTCTTAACCACTGGACCACCAGGGAAGTCCCTAGACTTCTTTTTTTGTGAAGGCAGAATCCAGGTATCTGGGCCTTGGTGTGTGACCCTGAAAAAGTTATTCTGCTATTTTACTCTCAGATGTAGTCCACTGCTTGGAAGAGAATAGATGCTCAATGAATATTTGTTACCTCACTGACAAGCTAACTGAATAATATCCTCATCTGCTTTTTTTTTTTTTTTTTTTGCTAAGTGTTCATCTTTGACTTCTCTCCTCTATAAAGGTCCTGAATGTGCCTAGATAGCAAGGGGTCATAGTAGTGGGGGTAGGGTAAAGTGGAGTAGGTTTTTCCCATTCATAATAATTGGTTAAAGAGCTTAGGGCTGAAATTGGTCTACATCGCTATAATCATAATAATAACAACATATATGAATGGTGTGTAGTCACTCTTCCAAACACTTTATCTGTAGAAAGACATTTAATTCCTGCAACAATCCTATAAGTGCCATTATCCCTATTTTACAGATGAGGAAATTAAGCCAGAGAGAACTTAAGTAACTTTGCCAAGATCACATACCATATCACCCCTTTTAGTTATCCTGATTTTATCTGGATCCAAAGAACATGGGACAAGCCTCAGTATCCTCAGAAATAGGTTCTAGAGATACGAGTAAGAACCTGTTTTAAACCTGCACAAGTTTTGAACAGGGAAGTCTCATCTAATGACCACAGTAGGAATGAAGCAGGAGGCACTATTCCATGGTGACCAAAAAGGCCATTTGTTGTGGAATTATTTTTGCATTATGAATTTGCTTTAAAATTAGTCTGGACAATTCCAGCCAATATTATTGTTCTCATTTTAGAGTATCAGAAACGCACAGTATTTGTGAAAAAGTGCCTTGCACAGAATCAAGATTTTGTGACAGCATTTAAAACTCCAGTATATCATGGTTCTCACATTTGAGTGTGCATTAGAATCACCTGGACATCTTGTTAAAAACAGATTGCAGGGCCCTACCCCCAGGGTTTCTGATTTAGTAGGTTGTGGGTGAGACCTAAGAATTTTCATTTCTAGCAAGTTCCCAGGTTATGCTGATGCTTCCATTCTGGGGACCATACTTGGAAAACTAATGGTCTGAGTTTTGCTCATTAGGGTAATGGGAACATATATCCTGCTATCCCGTATTGCTCTACAGGTATTAGAAATCAACAGTTGACTGATCCATAGGAACTACTTTTTATTGATTTTCAGAACAAAGAATGCTTTCTATAGTTAATTAATTTTTTCCATTTTACAGAAGCAGCTAATAATAATGACCACCATATTCTGAGTACCTACTGCACTGCTAAGCACTTTATAGTCATTACCTCATTTACTCCTCACTACATCACTGAGGTTCTCATTTTGCCCTGGGTAGGAGCTGAAGGCCCACTGATGAGAAAGGTAGCTGAAGACAAAGGTGGCTCTGAAGAACACAACTGGAGAGAATAAATCATCATCATCATCATCACCATCATCTAACATTGGTGGAGCACTGTGATAAGCCCAATACTGGCTTTATTTAATCCATGCAAGCACCCTCAGAGTTAATATCCTAGTCTTATAGCCAAGTACATGCCAGAGTGTGCGTGTGTCTGCTTAACCTCTACTGCTTCCCAATGCTCAGTCTCAGGCTTTTTAATTCACCCATTTTGAATTGGGTGGATGGGGAAGACAGCAATGTAAATGGGAGAAGGAGAGGATACTGGAGAGAGGCTGGAGGTCAGTGGGCATCTCTAGCATTGGTTTAAACCTGGATATCCCTGGATTCTAGCCTTATGATAGCTAAGGATCATATTTTTTGGAGGTTATTTTTAGTCTGAGAAAAAAAATGAGTCTGGTAGCTTTAGCAATGGCCCATTCCCCAGTTGCTAATACCTAGGGCTTAGAGCCACTCAATATTAATCATCTGTCTGTCTGCACAGAACTCCTGGCAGACCCATTCCTCCTGTGGGAGAAGCTGTAATAACTGGCCACTCACCATTTGTGTTTGATGATACTCATTCTTCAGAGAGGTCTCCAAACAGCTTTAGATTCCTTCAATAGCCTAACACAGGCAGAGCCTAAAAAAATCACTTGACCAAGGCTTCACATTCCCTAAATACATCAAATTTCAAATTTGCCTTTATTGCCAAATTGTAGCATTGAAAGATTCATCATATAAATTCAAATGTGGAGCCCATGATTGGACCACACTTCCTGTGATACACTATTTTTAATATTTATATATAAGAATTTTTAAAAATCTTGTGAATAACATTGTATTATGCATGCTTATTAAAAATGTCATTTTGTTTAATGTGATAATTTAAAACATACCACAATTTTGCAGACATTTCTGATATTTCATTTAAAAATATTCTGAGAATTTCAACAAAAAGAAGTAAACCAGATTCCTTTGACCACTGTGAGGTCTGGCCCCATGTAGATCCCCTTCCCTAAACTGACTCTAGATTCTCTAATCCCACATCTTTACTCTGTTAAAGTGAAAGCCTAACCTAATCCTCACAAACCCTTTTGCATTTCTACAAACCTGTATAGAGAGCTTCTGGAAAGGAGATTTCCACAGCCGCCCCCCCCCCAATTTATCTAGGGTTAAATTAAAAGAATTAAAAATTTCCTTGGCCTTTCAACTTTCCTTACTATTTATGCCTAATTACAGTGAGGCTAAATAGCAATTATGTGTATCAGTAAACGTATGTTAGATTAACTTTTACATTCCAGTTTGATTATGTTACTAAAACATTATGAGTCTTTTTGATCTTCATAGTATATTGCTTAGGTAGAATGATGATCTGCTTGTAATAAAAGGGAAAGATTATTAGTTTTAAGATGAGGCATTGGCAGTATGTTTATTGCTAGCTCTGTATGTAGGACACAGCCAACTTACGTATGAGTTCTTATCACAGAACATGTTTTGAACCAGAAAAAGGATTGTTTTCATCAGACCCCAAAATATATCTTCTACTGAGCAGGACTCTTTGCTTTCCATCACTCTAACCCAAACTCTGGGTTCAGGTCCCAGAACTCTAGCCTAGGTATATTACCTCACTACTTCTGTTTTTAGCAGAGGAGAGTTTGGACACTATCTGGTACCTCAGATACTTACAGAGTTCTAAATTAATTTAACCAAAGCATCAAGGTTCTTCATCCCTGCCCCTAGAAACAGGTTACCTTTGGATCCTCTCTGTACAGATACAGGCACTGGTACAGGTTTTCCTTTCTGCCATTGGTATGTGATGTGAGTCAGATGATTCTGCTTCTTACTAGGACAACTGCTGCAATGGATGATCAGTAGTCCTATTTCAGACCCAACTGGTTGTTGGGAGTCTGCCAATTACATCGCTAGCAGTGATTTTACTCTCACCTGGTCTGCAGCAAGTGACCCCAGCTACAGCCAGGGACCTATAAGCTAGGACCTCCTACCCATCATCCATCCTTCTTCAGTGTACTGTCCCTTTCTCATTAATCTCTCTCCATATTACCAATCCTAATTTACTTCTGCATTTCAATTTTCTGTCTGTCAGAATATCTGTTAACTCCAATGTTGTTTTCTTATCTCAAAGGCATAATTCCCTCTGTTCAGAAAGTTCAGTAAACCCCCCAGAAGCAGTGTCTACTAGGCAACTGGGAGGGGCAGAAATCCCCTCCATAGTACCTTTTGTTCTAACTCTTGGGTCCACCGAATATCATCAGCCTTTTAAAGGTACAATTGAAGATGACATGGAAGAATCCTGGATTCTACAACCCCAGTTAGTTAGAACCTGGAGCAATTAGCCTCTCATTTAGTTCTAATGGATTCTATCAGGAAAACACTCCCAATAATAAATTCTTCCACAGCACCAGAGTTGTAGTGGGGATGTTCTGGTTTCTAATGGGCATTCTACATATGAAATCATTGCCAGGATGTGGCTTACTACCCTTGAGTATGCCTCCAAGACAGAAAATCATCAAGTACTAATTTTTGCTATTAGTTATGCTCTTCAAATAGGCAACACATACCTTCACTACCATTGTGAAAACCATTGTACACAAGTTCATATTTGTTTGGCACATACTATTTGATATGGGAGAGAGATTTGAGGTATCAAGGAAGATCAGAGAAAGCTTACCTGAGGTTGAGTAAACACTAACTAGGACAAGAGGGAGTACACAGGAAGAAGAAATATCATGGACAAAGGCCTGGCAGCATTAGGGTCTTACATATAGGGTTTTATATATGTCCAAAAACCCAAGAAGCCAGAGAGGTTGGAGGAAAGTGAGTGAGAGTAGTACACGTTGAGGCTGGAGATACAGGAAGGGGCCAGACTATACAGGAGTTCATAGAGATCCTAAAGAGTTTTGTTTTCCTCCAAAGAGTCACTAAATATTTTTAGCAGAGGAGTAACATAATCAGATATGTATTTTGAAATGTATCTTTGGCTGTAGTGTGGAGATCAGATTAGAGGGGGCTGTGGTAAATTAGGGGAAACAAGTTAGGAGGTGCAGGAGTTCAGCAATAAATGATTATAATTTAGATCATAGCTTAGATTATACCTTAGGTAGAGGCAGTGAAGATGCAGAGAATCATACTGATTTTAGAGAAACTTAGGAGGTCCTATCAACAGAATTTGGTAAGGGATTTAATATTAGAGGTGAGGGAGAGGGAAATGTCCAAGATGATTCTTAGAATTCTAACTTGAGCAACTGGATAGTGAAGTCATTCACTGAGGAACAATGTAAAAGAACCATATTTAGGGAGGGAAGATAATGAGTTTGGTTTTGGATTTGTTGAGTTTGAGGTGTCTTATGGCAATACCAAGTAAGATATTGGATATGTGGGTTTCTGAGGAGTTTCATGCTCACTGTAGAGGACCTAAACCTTATAGAGCACTGATTGCTTCTGCAGACTTCAGGTATTGTTCTACTTTATATAAAAGCATTTTTTCAGAGCTTCTACTTGGGGTTCTCTTCTAGCAGCATTTTACATTTAATTAGGGGAGATTTGTTTAGTTTGCAGCCAATTTTTTCTTTCTTTTTTCAAAACAACTTCTCTTGAATCCTCCAACCAACTCTTATTGAATTAGCCATCTCTAAAATAGTGAGGACTTGTTCATTTAACATACATATCACCAATGTAATAGTGGTAGTCTCAATTTGTTAGTTACGTTCTCTTGATAAGAACAAGAAGAGCAAATAATTATTGAGCGCTTAATATGTGATACATCTTATTTCATAGACTCTGGAGATTCCACAGTGAATTAAGATTTGCTCATTGTGTGCAAGAGACTCATAGTTTACTGGTCAAACTGGCCACCTACCTCTGTCCTATAGCATATAACTTAGCAATAGTTATATTTCTGAATTGGAAGGCCACTGACATGTGTTGAGCACCTGTTATGTGACAAATATGAAACTGGTATTTGAGATGTACTTGTGCATGGAAGGCAGTATAAGGTAGTAGTTAAGAGGGTAAACTTTGGAGTTAGACTGCCTGAGTTCCACTCCTGGCTCTATGACTTGAGTAAGTTACTTAATCTCTCTGTGCCTCTGTTACTTCCTCCGTCAAATGAGACTAATAATAGTACCTATGTATAGTAGTTTGCTATGACTGACATAACAAAGTGCCACAACTGTTGGCTTAAATAACATAAATTTATTGTCTAACAATTCTGGAGGCTGGGAGTCCAAAATCAAGATATTAGCAGGGTTGGTTCCCTCTGTGGGCTGTGAGGGAAGTATCTATTCCAGGTCTCTCTCCTTAGTTTGTAGATGGGTGATTTCTTTCTATGTCTTTTCACATCATCTTCCCTTTACACACATCTCTATGTCCAAATTTCCCTGTTTATAAGGACACTAGTCACATGGATTAGGGTCCACCCTAATTACCTTATCTTAAGAAATTACATCTGCTATACTGGGGGTTGGGACTTCAACACATGAAGTTTGGAAGGGGAGACACAATTCAACTAATAATACTATGTTATAGGATTATAGTGAAGATTAAAAAAGAGCATCCATAAATTACTTAAAACAATTCCTGGCACATTGTGCACACTCAATGAATGTTAACTATTAAGTTAACTATATTATTTCATTTAATCTTTATACACATGGCCCATATTAAGCAGGCAATTTTTATTGATTAGCACACTGAGACTCAATGTCACACAGCTAGTTTTTGGTAGAGCCAGGATTGTAACCTAGCTCTGACTGATCTCAAACCTGATTCATGTTTCACTATACCACGAGGCATCATCAGGTGACTAGGTTGTTGTCTCTGTGAAACTGCCATAGAAATATTTTCAGATATGGTCAATGATTTCATGCATCAGTGTGAAGATCCCACTGTCTGTGGGTCTCTGATTAGCAACAGTAATTGGTCATATATATACTTTGTCATCTAAGATAACACTACACCAGACGACCCAGGCTAACAACAGTATCATTGAGAATAAGGGCCTAAGCAATGTGGGAAGAAATTTAGGTCCTCAAAAGTCTATTTGTAGAGACCTTCAAGATGGCAGAGGAGTAAGACGTGGAGATCACCTTCCTCCCCATAATACATCAAAAATACATCTACATGTGGAACAACTCCTACAGAACACCTACTGAATGCTGGCAGAAGACCTCAGATTTCTCAAAAGGCAAGAAACTCTCCATGTACCTGAGTAGGACAAAAGAAAAAAGATAAAACAGACAAAAGAATAGGGACAGGACCTGCACCTCTGGGAGGGAGCTATGAAGGAGGAAACGTTCCACACATTAGGAAGCCCCTTCACTGGTCAAGATGGGGTGTGGGCAAGGGGGAAGCTTCAGAGCCATGAAGGAGAGCACAGCAACAGGAGTGCAGAGGGCAAAGCAGAGAGATTCCGCACAAAGGATCAGTGCTGACCAGCACTCACCAGCCTGAGAAGCTTGTCTGCTCACCCACCGGGGCGGTGGGGGCTGAGAGCTGAGGCTCGGGTTTCAGAGGTCAGACCCCAGGAATAGGACTGGGGTGGGCTGTGTGAACACAGCCTGAAGGGGGCTAGTGTGTCACGGCTAGCTGGGAGGTAGTCCACGAAAAAGTCTGGACCTGCCAGAGAGGTAAGACACCTTTGTTTTGGGGGACACAAAGAGAGGGGATTCCTTACTTGTGGGCCCACAGAAGGCAGAGCACTGCCTAAGTGAGCTCCAGAGAGAGGTGTGAGCCATGGCTATCACCTTGAACCCCAGAGATGGGCATGAACTGATAACACTGCTGCGGCTGCCAGCAAGAATCCTGGATGCAATGACAGGTCACTATCCACACACCCCAGGAGTCTGTGAAGCAAGCCACTGCCAGGGTCCCGTGATTCAGGGACAAGTACCCAGGGAGAACACAGAGCACGCCTCAGGCTGTTGCAAGATCACACCAGCCTCTGCCGCCTCAGGCTCGCCTCGCATTCCAATTATGACTACCATACCCCTACCTACTCCCAGACTGAGTGAGCAAAAGAGCCTGAATCAGCCGCTGCTTTAGCCCCCTCCTCTCTGGGAAGGGAACAGGCTCCTGAGGGTAGCCTACACTCAGAGGCAGGGCCAAAACCAAAGCTGAACCGCAGGAGATATGCACACAAAGTAGAAAAAGGGAAATTTCTCCATGCAGCCTCAGGAGCAGCAGGTAAAATCCCCACAATCAACTTGATAAACGCTGCAACTGAAGAATACATGAATAGACAATGAATGTTCCCAAAATTGAGGTGATGGACTTTGAGAGCAAATGCGGACGTGGTGTGTGCTTTCTGCATCTAATTTGATTCTGGTTTTATGTTTATCTTAGTTTAGTATTTAGTGTTTATTATCATTGGTAGATTTGTTTATTGGTTTGGTTGCTCTCTTCCTTCATATATATTTATATATATATTTGTTGTTCGGTTTTTTCCTTTTCTCTTTTTGTGAGTGTGTATGTGTATGCTTTTTCTGTGATTTTGTCTGTATAGGTTTGCTTTTACCATTTGTCCTAGGGTTCAGTCTGCTCGTTTTTTTTTTGTTTTTGTTTTTGTCTTTGAATTTCTTTTTGTTTAGTTTTATCTCTTCCTTTTCTTCTGATCCATGTGGCTGGAAGGGTCCTGGTGCTCCAGCTGGGTGTAAGGCCTGAGCCTCTGAGGTGGGGGGTCCAAGTCCCTGACAATGGACCACAAGAAACCAACCAGGCCCATGTAAAATGAAACGGAAAGATCTCTCCCAGAGATTGTTGTCTCAACACTAAGACCCAGATACACGAAAAGTCCAGCAAGCTTCAGTGCTGGACACCCCATGCCAAATAAAGAGGAGGACAGGAACAGAACACCACTCATTAGCAGAGACGCTGACTAAAATCATAATGAGTTCACAGACACCTCAAAACACACTGCCGGATGCAGTCCTGCCCACCAGAAAGACAACATCCAGCCTCATCCACCAGAACACAGGCACGAGTACCCTCCACCAGGAAGCCTACACAACCTACTGAACCAACCTCATACACTGGACACTGACTCCAAAAATAATGGGAAATACAAACTTGCAGACAGCAAAAAGGACACCCCAAATGCAGAAAGTTAAACAAAATTAGAAAACAGAGAAATATGCAGCAGATGAAAGAGCAAAGGAAAAACCCACCAGACCAAACAAAAGATGAAGAATTAGGCACTCTCTATGAAAATAAATTCGAGAGTAATAATAGTAAAGATGATCCAAAATCTCGAAAATAGAAGGGAGAAAACACAAGAAACGTTTAACAAGGACCTAGAAGAACTGAACAGCAAACAAACAATGAGGAAAAACACAATAAATGAAATTAAAAATACTCCAGAAGGAATCAATAGCAGAATAACTGAGGCAGAAGAAAGGATAAGTGACCTGGATGATGAAAGAGTGGAAATAACTGCTGCAGAGCAGAATAAAGAAAAAAGAATGAAAAGAGTTGAGGACAGTCTCAGAGACATCTGGGACAATATTAAATGCATCAATATTCGAAATATAGGGGTCCCAGAAGAAGAAGAGAAAAAGAAAGAAACTGAGAAAATATTTGAAGAGATTATAGTTGAAAACTTCCCTAATATGGGGAAGGAAATAGTCAATCAAGTCCAGGAAGCGCAGAGAGTTCCATAAAGGATAAATCCAAGGAGAAACATGCCAAGACACATATTAATCAAACTATCAAAAAAAATACAAAGAAAAAATATTAAAATTAGCAAGTGAAAAACAACAAATAATATACAAGAGAATCACCATAAGGTTAACAGCTGATCTTTCTGCAGAAACTCTGCAAGCCAGAAGGGAGTGGCAGGACATATTTAAAGTGATGAAAGGGAAAAACCTACAACCAAGATTAATCTACCCAAAAAGGATCTCGCTCAGATTTGATGGAGAAATTAAAAACTTTACAAAGAAGTAAAAGCTAAGAGAATTCAGCATCACCAAACCAGCTTTACAACAAATGTTAAAGGAAATTCTCCAGACAGGAAACACAAGAGAAGGAAAAGACCAACAATAACAAACCCAAAACATTAAGAAAATGGAAATAGGAACATACATATCAATAACTACCTTAAATGAAAATGGATTAAAGGCTCCAACCAAAAGACATAGACTGGCTGAATGGATGCACAAACAACACCAGTATATATGTTGTCTACAAGAGACACACTTCAGACCCAGGGACACATACAGACTGAACGTGAGGGTATGGAAAAAGATATCCCATGCAAATGGAAATCAAAAGAAAGCTGGAGTAGCAATTCTCATAACAGACAAAATAGACTTTAAAACAAAGACTATTACAAGACACAAAGAAGGACACTACTTAATGATCAAGAGATCAATCCAAGAAGAAGATATAACAATTGTAAATATTTATGCACCCAACATAGGAGCACCTCAATACATAAGGCAATTACTAACAGCCATAAAAGGGGAAATCGACAGTAACACAATCAAAGTAGGGGACTTTAACACTGCACTTTCACCAATGGATAGATCATCCAAAATGAAAATAAATAAGGAAACACAAGCTTTAAATGATACATTACACAGATGGACTTAATTGATATTTATAGGATATTTTATCCAAAAACAACAGAATACACTTTCTTCTCAAGTTCTCTTGGAACATTCTCCAGGATACATCATATCTCAGGTCACAAATCAAGCCCTGGTAAATTTAAGAAAATTGAAATCATGGCAAGTATCTTTTCTGACAACAATGTTATAAGACTAGATATCAATTACAGGAAAAAAATCTGTAAAAAATACAAGCACATGGAGGCTAAACCATACACTACTATGTAACCAAGAAATCACTGAAGAAATCAAAGAGGAAAGCAAAAACTACCTAGAAACAAATGAGAATGAAAGCACAACAACCCAAAACCTATGGGATGCAGCAAAAGCAGTTCTAAGAGGGGAGTTTATAGCAATACAAACCTACCTCAAGAAAAAAGAAAATCTCAAGTAAACAACCTAACCTTACACCTGAAGCAATTAGAGAAAGAAGAACAAAAAAACCCCAAAGTTAGCAGAAGGAAAGAAATCATAAAGATCAGATCAGAAATAAATGAAAAAGAAATGAAGGAAACAGTAGCAAAGATCAATAAAACTAAAAGCTAGTTCTTGGAGAAGATAAACAAAATTGATAAACCATTAGCCAGACTCATCAAGAGAAAAAGGGAGAAGACTCAAATCAATAGAATTAGAAATGAAAAAGAAGAAGTAACAACTGGCACTGCAGAAATACAAAGGATCATGAGAGATTACTACAAGCAACTATATGCCAATGAAATGAACAACCCAGAAGAAATGGACAAATTCTTAGAAAAGCACAACTTTCCACACTGAACCAGGAAGAAATAGAAAATATAAACAGACCAATCACAAGCACTGAAATTGAAACTGTGAAAAAATGTCTTCCAACAAACAAAAGGCTAGGACTAGATGGATTCACAAGCGAATTCTACTAAACATTTAGGGAACAGCTAACATTGATCCTTCTCAAACTCTTCCAAAATATAGCAGAGGGAGGAACACTCCCAAACTCATTCTATGAGGTCACCATCACCCTGATACCAAAACCAGACAAAAATGTCACAATGAAAGAAAACTACAGGCCAATATCACTGATGAACATAGATGCAAAAATTCTCAACAAAATACTAGCAAACAGAAGCCAACAGTACATTAAAATGATCAGACACCATGATCAAGTGGGATTTATCTCAGGAATGCAAGGATTCTTCAGTATACACAAATCAATCAATGTGATAAACCATATTAATAAATTCAAGGGGAAAAACCATATGATCATCTCAATAGATGCAGAAAAAGCTTTCAAAGAAATTCAACACCCATTTATGATGAAAAACCTACAGAAAGTAGGCATAGAGGGAACTTTCCTCAACATAATAAAGGCCATATATGACGAACCCACAGCCAACTTCATTGTCAATGTTGAAAAACTGAAATCATTTCCTCTATGATCAGGACGAAGACAAGGGTGTCTACTCTCACCACTATTACTCAACATAGTTCTGGAAGTTTTAGCCAAGCAATCAGAGAAGAAAAAGAAATAAAAGGAATCCAAACCTGAAAGGAGGAAGTAAAGCTGTCATATGCAGATGATATGATACTGTACACAGAGAATCCTAAAGATGCTACCAGAAAACTACTAGAGCTAATCAATGAAATTGGTAGAGTAGAAGGATACAAAATTAATGCACAGAAATCTCTTGCATTCTTATACACTGATGATGAAAAGTCTGAAAGAGAAATTCAGGAAACACTCCCATTTACCATTGCAAACAATAGAATTAAAATACCTAGTAATAAACGTACCTAAGGAGACTAAACCTGTATGCAGAAAACTATAAGATATTGATGAAATAAATTAAAGAGGATACAAATAGATGGAGAGATTTATCATGCTCTTGGATTGGAATAATCAACATTGAAAATGACTATACAACCCAAAGCAATCTACAGATTCAATGCAATCCCTATCAAACTATCAATGACATTTTTCACAGAACTAGAACAAAAAAATTGCAAAATTTGGATGGAAACACAAAAAACCCCGAATAACCCAAGCAATCTTCAGAAAGAAAAACGGAGCTGGGGGAATCAGGCTCCTTGACTTCAGACTATACTACAAAGCTACAGTAATCAAGACAGTATGGTACTGGCACAAAAACAGAAATATAGACCAATGGAAAAGAATAGAAAGCCCAGAGATAAACCCACACACATATGGTCACCTTATTTTTGATAAAGGAGGCAAGAATATACAATGGAGAAAAGACAGCCTCTTCAATAAGTGGTACTGGGGAAACTGGACAGCTACATGTAAAAAAGTGAAATTAGAGCACTCCCTAACACCATACATAAAAATAAACTCAAAATGGATTAAATACCTGAATGTGAGGCCAGACACTCTAAAACTCTTAGAGAAAAACATAGAAACAACACTCTTTGACATAAATCACAGCAAGATACTTTTTGACCCACTTCCTAGATAAATGGAAATAAAAACAAAAATAAACAAATGGGAACTAATGAGACTTAAAAGCTTTTGCACAGCAAAGGAATCCATAAAGAAGATGAAAAGACAACCCTCAGAATGGGAGAAAATATTTGCAAACGAATCAACTGACAAAGGATTAATCTCCAAAATTTACAAGCAGCTCATGCACCTCAGTATCAACAAAACAAACCCCCCAATGAAAAATGGGCAGAAGACCGAAATAGACATTTCTCCAAAAAGGGCATACAGATTTCCAACAAACATATGAAAGGATGCTCAACATCTTTAATCATTAGAGAAATGCAAATCAAAACCACAATAAGCTATCAGTTCACATTTGTCAGAATGGCCAGCATCAAAAAATCTACAAACAATAAATGCTGGAGAGGGTCTGGAGAAAAGGGTACCCTCTTCACTCTTGGTGGGAATGTAAATTGATACAGCCACTATGCAGAACAGTATGGAGGTTCCTTTAAAAGCTGAAAATAGAACTACCATATGAATCAGAAATCCCACTACTGGGCATATACCCTGAGAAAACCATAATTCAAAAAGAGTCATGTACAACAATAGTCATTGCACCACTATTTAGAATAGCCAGGACATGGAAGCAACCTAATTTTCCATCAACAGATGAATGGATAGAGAAGATGTGGCACATATATACAGTGGAATATTACTTGGCCATAGAAAGAAATGAAATTGAGTTATTTGTAGTGAGGTGGATGGACCTAGAGTCTCTCACACAGAGTGAAGTAAGTCAGAAAGAGAAAACAAATACCATATGCTAACACATATATATGGAATCTCAAAAGAAAAAAAAAAGGTTCTGATGAACCTAGGGACAGGGCAGGAATAAAGATGCAGACGTAGAGAATGGAGTTGAGGTCACAGGGAAGGGTAAGCTGGGACGAAGGGAGAGAGTGGCATTGATTTATATACACTACCAAATGTAAAATAGGTAGCTAGTGGGAAGCAGCTGCATAGCACAGGGAGATCAGCTAGGTGCTTTGTGACCACCTAGAGGGTTGGGGTAGGCTGGGTGGGATGCAAGAGGGAGGGTATATGGGGATATATGTATACATATAGCTGATTCACATTGGTATACAGCAGAAACTAACACAGCATTGTAAAGCAATTATACTCCAAAAAAGATGTTAAAAAAATAAAACTGTAGAAAACACAAACACGTGGAGGCCAAACGACGTACTACTAAATAATCCATGTATCAGTAAAGAAATTTTAAAAATGTCTAGAGACAAATGAAAATGAATATTCGACTATCCAAAACCTATGGGACACAGCAAAAGCAGTTTTCAGAGGGAAGTTTATTTCAAAACAAGCTTACTTCGGGAAACAAAATAAATCTCAAATAAATAATCTAACGTACACATAAAGAAACTGGAGAAAGAAGAACAAACAAAACTTAATGTTAGTTAGGCGGAAATCATAAATATCAGAGAGAAATAAATGAAATAGACTTAAAAAGCAACAACAGAAAAGATCAATAAAACTGAAAGCTGGTTCTTTGAAAAGAAAAACAAAATTGATAAAATATTAGCCAACTCATCACGAAAAAAAGGAGGGAGTTCAAGTCAATTAAAGAAGAAATGATAAAGAAATTATAAATAGCACCACAGAAATACAAAAGATCATTATTCATTAATATATGTCAATGAAATGGTTAAACTTTAGGTAATAAACAAGTTCTTAGAAATGAACAATCTCCCAAGACTGAAGCAGAAAAAAATTGAAAATATAGAACAAACCAATTTCTAGTAAGAAATTTGAATCTGTAATTAAAAATACTTCAACAAACAAAAGTCCAGGACCAGATGGCTTCACAGGTGAATTCTACCAAGCATTTAGAGCAGAGTTAACACCCATTTTTCTCAAAATATTCCAAAAATATTGCAGACTAATTCTATGAGTCCAGCATCACCCTGATACTAAAACCAGACAATAGGATCACAATAAAGGAACTACAGGCCAATATCAGTGATGAATATATATGCAAAAACCCTCAACAAAATATTAATAAACCAAAACTGGCAATACATTTAAAGGATCATACAGCATGACCAAGTGGGATTTATATCAGGTATGCAAGAATTTTTCAATATCCACATATCAATCAAGGTGATACAGCACATTATCAAATTGAAGAATAAAAACAACATGATGATCTCAATAGGTGTAGAAAAGCTTTTGACAGAATTTAGCATGGGCTTATGATAAAAATTCTTCAGAAACTGGATCTAGAGGGAACAAACCTCAGGATAATAAAGACTATCTATGACAAACCAACAACTAACATCATACTTGATGGTGAAAAGATGAAAACATTTCTTCTAACATCAGGAACAAGAAAAGGATGCTGACTCTCACCACTTTTTTTCAACATAGTTTTGGAAGTCCTAGTCACAGCAATCAGAGAGGAAAAAGAAATAAAAGGAATCCAAATTGGAAAAGAAGAAGTAAAACTGTCAATGTTTGCAGAGGACATGATACTTTACATAAAAAATCCTAAAGACACTAGCAGAAAACTACTAGAGCTCATCAATGAATTTAATAATGTGGCAGGATGTAAAATTAATATGCAGGAATATGTTGCATCTCTATACACTAACAATGAAAGATCAGAAAAATAAATTAAGGAAACAATCACATTTACTATTGCATCAGAAAGAATAAACTGCCTAGGAATAAACCTACCTAAGGAGGCAAAAACCTGTACTCTGAAAATTATAAGACACTGATGAAAGAAATGGAAGACAACACAAACAGATGGAAAGATATACTTTGTTCTTGGATTGGAAGAATCAATAGTGCCAAAATGACCAAAATAACCAAGGCAATCACTATCAAATTACCAATGAATTTTTCATAGAATCTAGAGCAAATAATTTTTAAATTTGTATGGAAACAAGATAGAAGAGAAGGGCTGGGGAAGCCTAGACTCTACTCACAAGGAGTGCATGCATGCTGCCTTGCTAACTATCAGGACAGAGAGAGATTTGCACCAATGGCTTCTGCCTTGTCGCACTTCCCCATCCAAAGTGGAAAACACCCTGACCCATGCACGCTACACCAGAGGCTGGTGCAAGATTTGAGCAAAGATTCAATCTTGCTATGCAGAGAGAGATAAGGGTTGCCTGGGGTGTTAACCAGGCAGAAGCACGGAGGCCATTTTCAGCATGTGAATGGCACAGTGAGTCTAAAGAAGAAACGATGGCTAAGCACTGGCGGAATATTGGGCAGACAGGCTATGGGAGAGGACTCAATATAGTTATGCAGAGACACCCAGAGGACCTGGTGTATGATCTGGGTGGAGCCACAGAGCCCATTGTCAGCATGGGGCAGCAGGAAGGGGTTCAGCAAACTTTGTCAGTGCACATATGGGGCAGTTCCCCAAGAGGGCACAGTGGCTGAGCTCTGAATCTCAGGCAGACAGGCACTGGGCAGGAGTACACAGTAGTTCATTTCCTAGTGAGAGTGCCTTAGCCCCACTCAGTCAAAAGCTTAGCACTAGATCTGGAGCAGACAGGTCATGGGAGAAGTCTGCCACAAAGGCAGCCCACATCTCAGTGGAAGTGGATCCACCACAATTCTTGCAGCCAAAATAACCCAACCACCAACCTCAGCTTATTCCACACCACAGCCTTGCACTAGATTTGGTACGAACACACAGAGAAAAGGACATAAATGTAGGCTGCTTCTGAGCAGAACTGCGGATGTATACACAGGTGGCACATAGGTTTAATGTGAAACCATGGGCCTCAGCTCCTTCAGTAACCACCTCCACTGGGGCAGAGCTTTCACTCAAGGGCAATGGAGCCTGATAAAACTCAACCCTCAGGGCTTTTACTCCAACAAATGAGGAGCAGAACCCACCCATGAGAGAGTGGGGACAGTCTTGGAGTAGACAGGAAGCTCCACCACACATCCAGCACAAGCTCTAGATATTACAACACAAAGTACACCCCCTATCAAAGGGATAACAGCCAGCACACTCTGCTTGGCTATCATACCAGCCCTCACATCAAAAATACTGAACATACACAGTCTAGACAGGGATGTTCCCACATAAACACACCCATTCAAAACCACAGTAGAAAACTGTTTCTCCTAAATTCATAGAGAGAAAGTTAAGTAAAATGAAAAGGCAGAAGAACTACTCCCAATTAAAAGAACAATTGAAATCCCTTGAAAGAACAAATAATAAAATGGAGAACATCAGTCTAGTGGACACCAAGTTCAAAAAGGAGGCAATAAAAATTTAAAGGAATGAAGAAAGATTATCGATAGAAATGCATATCAGGAACCTACCTCAACAGAATAAGGGCCATATCTGACAAACTCACAGCAAACATCATTCTCAATTGTGAAAAGCTGAAAGCATTTCCTCTAAGACCAGGAACAAAACAAGGATGTCCACTCTTGCCACTATTCTACATAGTTTTGGAATTCCTAACCACAGCAATCAGAGAAGAAAGAGAAATAAAAGAAATCCAAATTGGAAAAAAAGAAGTAAAATTGTCACTGTTTGCAGATGATATGATACTATACATAGTAAATCCTAAAGATGTTACCAGAAAACTACTAGAATTCATCAATGAATTTGGTAAAGTTGCAGAATACAAAATTAATACACAGAATTTGCTTGCATTCCTATTCACCAACAACAAAAGATCAGAAAGAGAAATTAAGGAAACAATCCCATTTGCCATCACAACAAAAAGAATAAAATACCTAGGAATAAACCTACCTAAGGAGGCAAAAGAACTATACTCTGAAAACTATAAGACACTGAGGAAAGAAATCAAAGATGATACAAATAAATGGAGAGATATATCATGTTCCTGGTTGGAAGAATCGATATTATCAAAATGACTATACTCCCCAAATCAATATACAGATTAAATGCAATCCCTATCGAAATACCAATGGCATTTTACAGAGACTTAGAACAAAAAAATTTACAATTTGTATGGAAACACAAAAGACCCCGAATTGCCAAAGCAATCTTGAGAAAGAAAAACAGAGTTAGAGGAATCAGGCTCCCTGAATTCAGACTATACTGCAAAACTACAGTAATCAAGACAGTATGGTACTGGCACAAAACCAGAAATATAGATCAGTGGAACAAGATATAAAGTCCAGATATAAACCCATGCACCTATGGTCACCTAATCTATGACAAAGGAGGCAAGAATATACAATGGAGAAATGACAGCACCTTCAATAAGTAGTGCTGGGAAAACTGGACAGCTAAATGTAAAAGAATGAAATTAGAACACTCCCTATTACCATACACAAAAATAAACTCAAAATGGATAAAAGACCTAAATGTAAGGCTGTATATTGTAAAATTCTTAGAGGAAAACATAGGCAGAACAATCTCTAACATAAACCACAGCCAGATATTTTATGATCCACCTCACAGAATAATGAAAATAAAAACTAAAATAAAGAAATAGGACCTAATTAAACTTAAAAGATTTTTCACAGCAAAGTAAACAATGAACAAAACTAAAAGACAACCCTCAGAATGGGAGAAAATATTTTCAAATGAAGCAACTGACAAATAATTAATCTCAAATATACAAACAGCTCTTGCAGCTCAATAACAAAATAAACAAAAACCACCCATTCCATAAATGGGCAGAAGACCTAAATAGACATTTCTCCAAAGAAGACATACAGATAGCCAAGAGGCACATGAAAAGATGCTCAACATTTCTAATTATTAGAGAAATGCAAATCAAAACTGCAATGAGATATCATCTCACACCAGCCAGAATGACCATCATCAAAAAATGTACAAACAATAACTACTGGAGAGGGTGTGGAGAAAAGGAAACCCTCTTACCCTGTTGGTGGGAATGTAAATTGGTACAGCTACTATGGAGAACAGTATGGAGGTTCCTTAAGAAACTAAACAAAGAGCTAACATATGATCCAGCAATCCCACTCCTGGGCATATATCTGGAGAAAAACATTGAAAGGATGCATGCACCCCAGTGTTCTTTGCAGCATGGTTTACAATACGCAGGACATGGAAGCAACCATAATGTCCATCATCAATTGACAGATGAATGGATAAGAAAGATGTGGTATATATACAGTGGAATATTACTCAGCCATTAAAAAGAATAAAATAATGCCATTTGCAGTGACATAGATGGACCTGATGATTATCTTAGTAAGTAAAGTAAGTCAGACAGAGAAATCAAATATCATAGGATATTGCTTATATGTGGAATCTTAAAAATGATACAAAGGAACTTATTTACAAAACAGAAATATAGTCACAGATGTAGAAAACACTCTTTTGGTTACCAGGGGGGAAAAGTGGGAGGGATAAATTGGCAGATTGGGATTAACATATGCACTCTACTATATGTAAAATATCAATAGATAACTACTAAGGACCTAGTGTATAGCACAGGAAACTCTGCTCAGTACTCTGTGATGACCAATATGGGAAACAAATCTAAGAAAGAATGGATATAAGTATATGTATAACTGATTCTCTTTGCTATAAATCAGAAAGTTACACAAAATTTTAAATCAACTATACTCTAATAAAAATTTTTTAAAAAAGAATTGCAGATCAATGTAGTAAGGAACTAGAAACTATAAAGATTAACCAATCAAAAATAGATGATTCAATTGCTGAGATAAAACCAAAAGGAAGCAATGAATAGCAGAGTAAGTGACACAGAAGAATGAATAAGTGATCGGGAAGATAGACTAATGGTAATCTCCCAATCAGAACAGCAGACAGGAAAAAAAATGTAAAAAGGAAAGCAACATACATGATCTATGGGATATAATGAAGCATGCCAACCTAAACATAATAAGGTTTCCAGAGGGGGAAGAGAGAAAGAAGGGGATTGAGGGTATTTGAAGAAATTATAGCTGAAAACTTCCCAAGCCTGAAGAAGGAAACAGATATCCAATTACAAGAAAACAGAGAGTCCCAAACAAGATAAACACTAGCAGACACACAACAAGACATATCATAGTTAAAATGACCAATGTTAAAGATAAAGTGAGGACTCTGAGGGCAGCAAGTGAAAAAACAAGAGTCAGTTAGAAGGGAACCACCATAAAGCTATCAGCTGATTTCTGTGAGGAAACTGAGCAGGTCAGAACAGAGTGGCATGATATATTCAAAGTCCTGAAAGGGAAAAATCTGCAACCAAGGATACGACATCCAGCAAGATTATCATTTAGAGTAGAAGGAGAGATAAAGAATTTCTTCGACAAGCAAAACCTAAAAGAACTCAGAAATACTAAATATATCTCAAACGAAATATTGACGGGTCTTATCTAAATAGAAAAGAAGAAAGATATATATGAAAGGGGAAATCACAGTGAAAAAGGCAAATATATAAAGGTTTGAATGACAGGTATAGATGCCTGTACAAAGATTACAAAACAATTTTAAAAATTGTAAGAGTTATCAAATCTACAAGTAAAAGTAAAAGGATAAGCATGAAGATGGAAAATAGGATATCAAAATCATAAAATGTGGGGGAGAGGAATATAAAAATATAGATCATTTACAATGTGTTTGAAATGATTATAAGTTGAAAAAATAGATATAGTTATGGGTCAACATACTTCAACTCCACGGTAACCACAAATCAAAAAAAACACAATAGATGCACACACAAACACACAGAAAAAGAACAAAAAGAAAGGAACAGAAACATACTACAAAAGAAAATCATTAAACGAGAAACAAAAAAGCAAAAGAAGAAACAATGAAAACAGAACTACTAAATAAGAGGAGAAGATGGCGGAAGAGATGTGGAGATCACCTTCCTCCCCACAGATACATCAGAAATACATCTACACGTGGAACTGCTCCTACAGAACACCCACTGAACGCTGGCAGAAGACATCAGACATCTCAAAAGACAAGAAACTCCCCACGTACCTGAGTAGGGCAAAAGAAAAAAGAAAAAACAGAGACAAAAGAATAGGGACGGGACCTGCACCAGTGGGAGGGAGCTGTAAGGAGGAAAGGTTTCCACACATTAGAAGCCCCTTCGCGGGCGGAGACTGCAGGTGGCAGAGGGGGGAAGCTTTAGAGCCATGGAAGAGAGCGCAGCAACAGGGGTGTGGAGGGCAAATCATAGAGATTCCCACATAGAGGATCGGTGCCGACCAGCACTCACCAACCCAAGAGGCTTGTCTGCTCAACCGCCAGGACGGGTTTGGGCTGGGAACAGAGGCTCAGGCTTTGGTCAGATTGCAGGGAGAGGACTGGGGTTGGCGGCGTGAACACAGCTTGAAGGGGTTAGTGCACCACACCTAGCGGGGAAGGAGTCCGGGAAAAAGTCTGCAGCTGCCTAAGAGGCAAGAGACTTTTTCGTGCCTCTTTGTTGCCTGGTGCGCGAGGAGAGGAGATTCAGAACGCTGCTTAAAGTAGCTCCAGAGACCGGCACAAGCCGCGGGAATCAGCACGGACCCCAGAGACAAGCATGAGACGCTAAGTCTGCTGTTGCCGCCACCAAAAAGCCTCGGTGCGAGCACAGCTCCCTATCCCCACTGCCCCTCCCGGGAGCCTGTGCAGCCCGCCACTGCCAGGGTCCCGTGATCCAGGGACAACTTCCCCAGGAGAACGCACAGCGCGCATCAGGCTGGTGCAACGTCACAACGGCCTCTGCCACTGCAGGCTCACCCCGCATCCGCACCCCTCCCTCCCCCAGACCGGATTGAGCAGGAGCCCCCGAATCAGCTGCTCCTTTAACCCCGTCCTGCCTGAGGGAAGAACACACGCCCTCAGGTGACCTACATGTAGAGGCAGGTCCAAATCCAAAGCTGAACCCCGGGAGCTGTGCGAACAAAGAAGAGAAAGGGAAATTTCTCCCAGCAGCCTCAGCAGCAGCGGATTAAAGCTCCACAATCAACTTGATGTACCCTGCATCTGTGGAATACCTGAATAGACAACGAATCATCCCAAATTGAGGAAGTGGACTTTGGGAGCAAGATATATTATTTTTTCCCCTTTTCCTCTTTTTGTGAGTGTGTATGTGTATGCTTCTGTATGAGATTTTGTCTGTATAGCTTTGTTTTCACCATTTCCCTTAGGGTTCTGTCTGTCTGTTTTTTTCCTTTTTTTTCTTTTTTACTTTAAAAATTGTTTTATCTTAATTATTTTTTATTTTTCATTTTAATAACTTTATTTTATTTTATCTTACTTTATTTTATTTTTTAATCCTCTTTCTTTCCTTCTATGTATTTTTTTCTACCTTTTATTCTGAGCCATGTGGATGAAAGGCTCTTGGTGCTCCAGCCAGGCATCAGGGCTGTGCCTCTGAGGTCAGAGAGCCAATTTCAGGACACTGGTCCACAAGAGACTTCCCAGCTACACGTAATACCAAATGGCGAAAAATCTCCCAGAGATCTCCATCTCAAAACCAAGACCCAGCTTCACTCAATGACCAGCAAGCTACAGTGATGGACACCCTATGCCAAACAACTAGCAAGACAGGAACACAGCCCCATCCATTAGCAGACAGGCTGCCTAAAATCACAGTAAGGCCACAGACGCCCTAAAAGACACAACCAGATGTCGACTTGCCCACCAGAAAGACAAGATCCAGACTCATCCACAAGAACACAGGCACTAGTCCCCTCCACCAGGAAGCCTACACAACCCACTGAACCAACCATAGCCACTCAGGACAGATACCAAAAACAACAGGAACTACGAACCTGCAGCCTGCAAAAAGGAGACCCCAAACACAGTAACATAAGCAAAATGAGAAGACAGAAAAACACACAGCAGATGAAGGAGCAAGGTAAAAACACACCAGACCTAACAAATGAAGAGGAAATACGCAGTCTATCTGAAAAAGAATTCAGAATAATGATAGCAAAGATGATCCAAAATCTTGGAAATAGAATAGACAAAATGCAAGAAACATTTAACAGGGACCTAGAAGAACTAAAGAGGAACAAAGCAACGACAAAAAAACACAATAAATGAAATTTAAAATACTCTAGAAGGGATCAATAGCAGAAATACTGAGGCAGAATAATGGATAAGGGACCTGGAAAATAAAATAGTGGAAATAACTACTGCAGAGCTGAATAAAGAAAGAAGAATGAAAAGAACTGAGGACAGTCTCAGGGACCTCTGGGACAACATTAAATGCACCAACATTCGAATTACAGGGATCCCAGAAGAAGAAGAGAAAAAGAAAGGGACTGAGAAAATATCTGAAGAGATTATAGTTGAAAATTTCCCTAATATGGGAAAGGAAATAGTTAATCAAGTCCTGGAAGCACAGAGAGTCCCATACAGGATAAATCCAAGGAGAAAAAAGCCAAGACACATGTTAATCAAACTCAAGAATTAAATATAAAGAAAACAATTTAAAACAGTAAGGGAAGAACAACATATAACACACAAGGGAATCCCCATAAGGTTAACAGCTGACCTATCAGCAGAAACTCTGCAAGCCAAAAGGGAGAGGCAGGACATATTTAAAGTGATGAAGGAGAAAAACCTACAACCAAGATTACTCTACCCAGCAAGGATCTCATTCAGATTTGATGGAGAAATTAAAAGCTTTACAGACAAGCAAAAGCTGAGAGAGCACCACCAAACCAGCTTTACAACAAATGCTAAAGGAACTTCTCTAGGCAAAAAACACAAGAGAAGGAAAAGACCTACAGTAACAAACCCAAAACATTTAAGAAAATGGGAATAGGAATGTACATATCGATAATTACCTTAAATGTAAATGGATTAAATGCTCCCACCAAAAGACACAGGCTGGCTGAATGGATACAAAAACAAGACCCATATATATGCTGTCTACAAGAGACCCACTTCAGACTAAGGGGCACATACAGACTGAAAGTGAGGGAATGGAAAAAGATATTCCATGCAAATGGAAATCAAAAGAAAGCTGGAGTAGCAATTCTCATATCAGACAAAATAGACTTTGAAATAAAGACTATTACAAGAGACAAAGAAGGACACTACATAATGATCAAGGAATCAATCCAAGAAGAAGATATAATAATTGTAAATATTTATGCACCCAACATAGGAGCACCTCAATACATAAGGCAAATACTAACAGCCATAAAAGGGGAAATCAACAGTAGCATAATCATAGCAGGGGACTTTAACACCCCACTTTCAACAATGGACAGATCATCCAAAATGAAAATAATTAAGGAAACACAAGCTTTAAATGATACATTAAACAAGATGGACTTAATTGATATTAATAGGATATTCCACCCAAAACCAACAGCATACACATTTTTCTCTATTGCTCATGGAACATTCTCCAGGATAGATCATACCTTGGGTCACAAATCAAGCCTTGGTAAATTTAAGAAAATTCACATCATATGCAGTATCTTTTCCGACCACAGCACTATGACACTACTTATCAATTACAGGAAAAGATCTGTGAAAAAAAAAACACATGGAGGCTAAACAATACACTACTTAATAACCAAGTGATCACTGAAGAAATCAAAGGGGAAATCAAAAAATACCTAGAAATAAATGACAATGGAGATACGACGACCCAAAACCTATGGAATGAAGCAAAATAAGTTCTAAGAGGGAAGTTTACACCAATACAATCCTTCCTTAAGAACAGGAAACATCTCAAATAAGCAACCTAATCTTGCACCTAAAGCAGTTAGAGAAAGAAGAACAAAAAACCCCCAAAGTTAGCAGAAGGAAAGAAATCATAAAGTTCAGATCAGAAATAAATGAAAAAGAAATGAAGGAAACGATAGCAAATATCAGTAAAACTAAAAGCTGGTTCTTTGAGAAGATAAACAAAATTGATAAACCATTGGCCAGACTTATCAAGAAAAAAAGGGAGAAGACTCAAATCAATAGAATTAGAAATGAAAAAGGGGAAGTAACAACTGACACTGCAGAAATACAAATGATCATAAGAGATTACTACAAGCAACGACATGCCAATAAAATGGACAACCTGGAAGAAATGGACAAATTCTTAGAAATGCACAACCTGCCGAGACTGAACCAGGAAGAAATAGAAAATATGAACAGACCAATCACAAGCAGTGAAATTGAAACTGTGATTAAAAATCTTCCAACAAACAAAAGCCCAGGGCAAGATGGCTTTAGAGGAGAATTCTATCGAACATCTAGAGAAGAGCTAACAACTATCCTTCTCAAACTCTTCCAAAATATTGCAGAGGGAGGAATACTCTCCAACACATTCTACGAGTCCACTATCACCCTGATACCAAAACTAGACAAAGATGTCACAAAGAAAGAGAACTACAAGCCAATATCTCTGATGAACATAGATGCAAAAATCCTCAACAAAATAGTAGCAAACAGAATCCAACAGCACATTAAAAAGATCATATACCATGATCAAGTGGGGTTTATTCCAGGAATGCAAGGATTCTTCAATATACGCAAATCAATCAACGTGATACACCATATTAACAAATTGAAAGAGAAAAACCATATGATCATCTCAATAGACACGGAGAAAGCTTTCAACAAAATTCAACACCAATTTATGATAAAAGTCCTGCAGAAAGTAGGCATAAAGGGAACATTCCTCAACATAATAAAGGCCATATATGACAAACCCACAGCCAACATCGTCCTCAATATTGAAAAACTGAAACCATTTCCACTAAGATCAGGAACAAAACAAGGTTAGCCACTCTCACCACTATTATTCAACATAGTTTTGGAAGTGTTAGCCACAGCAATCAGAGAAGACAAAGAAATGAAAGGAATCCAGATCGGAAAAGAAGAAGTAAAGCTGTCACTGTTTGCAGTTGACATGATACTGTACATAGAGAATCCTAAAGATGCTACCAGAAAGCTACTAGAGCTAATCAATGAATTTGGTAAAGTAGCAGGATACAAAATTAATGCACAGAAATCTCTAGCATTCATATACACTAATGATGAAAAATCTGAAAGTGAAATTAAGAAAACACTCCCATTTACCACTGCAACAAAAAGAAGAAAATATCTAGGAATAAACCTAGCTAAGGAGACAAAACACCTGTATGCAGAAAGTTATAAGACACCGATGAAATAAATTAAAGAAGATACAAGTAGATGGAGAGATTTATCATGTTCTTGGATTGGAAGAATCAATATTGTGAAAATGACTCTACTACCCAAAGCAATCTACAGATTCAATGCAATCCCTATCAAACTACCACTGATTTTTCACAGAAGTAGAACAAAAAATTTAACAATTTGTATGGAAACACAAAAGCCCCCGAATAGCCAAAACAATCTTGAAAACGAAAAATGGAGCTGGAGGAATCAGGTTCCCTGAATTCAGACTATACTACAAAGCTACAGTAATCAAGACAGTATGGTACTGGCACAAAAACAGAAATATAGATCAATGGAACAGGATAGAAAGCCCAGAGATATACCCATGCACATATGGTCACCTTATCTTTGACAAAGGAGGCAAGCATATACAGTGGAGAAAACACAGCCTCTTCAATAAGTGGTGCTAAGAAAACTGGGCAGATACATGTAAAAGTATGAAATTAGAACACTCCCTAACACCATACACAAATATAAACTCAAAATTGATTAAAGACCTAAATGTAAGGCCAGACACTATAAAACTCTTAGAGGAAAACATAGGCAGACCACTCTATGAAATAAATCACAGCAAGATCCTTTTTGACCCAGCTCCTAGAGAAATGGAAATAAAAACAAAAATAAACAAATGGGACCTAATGAAACCTAAAAGCTTTTGCACAGCAAAGGAAACCATAAACAAGACAAAAAGAAAACCCTCAGAATGGGAGATAATATTTGCAAATGAAGCAACTGACAAGGGGCTAATCTTCAAAATTTACAAGTAGCTCATGCACCTCAATAAGAAAAAAACAAACAGCCCAATCGAAAAATGGGCAGAAGATCTAAATAGGCATTTCTGCAAAGAAGATATGCAGATATCTAACAAACACATGAAGAAATGCTTAACATCATTAATCATTAGAGAAATGAAAATCAAAACTACAATGAGATAACATCTCATACCGGTCAGAATGTCCATCATCAAAAAATCTAGACACAATAGATGCTGGAGAGGGTGTAGAGAAAAGGGAACACTCTTGCACTGTTGGTTGGAATGTAAATTGGTACAGCCACTATGGAGAACAGTATGGTGGTTCCTTAAAAAACTAAAAATAGAACTACCATACGACCCAGCAATCCCACTACTGGGCATATACCCTGAGAAAACCAAAATTCAAAAAGAGTCATGTTCCAAAATGTTCGTTGCAGGTCTATTTACAATAGCTAGGACATGGAAGCAACCTACGTGTCCATCATTGGATGAATGGATAAAAAGGATGTGGCACATATATACAATGGAATATTACTCAGCCATAAAAAGAAACGAAATGGAGTTATTTGTAGTGAGGTGGATGGAGTTAGAGTCTGTCATACAGTGTGAAGTAAGTCAGAAAGAGAAAAACAAATACAGTATGCTAACACATATATATGGAATCTAAGAAAAAAAAAAAGATCATGAAGAACCTAGTGGCAGGACGGGAATAAAGACACAGACCTACTAGAGAATGGATTTGAGGATATGGGGAGGGGGAACGGTAAGCTGTGACAAAGTGAGAAAGTGGCATGGACATATATACACTACCACACGTAAAATAGGTAGCTAGTGGGAAGCAACCGCATAGCTGAGGGTGATCAGCCCGGTGCTTTGTGACCACCTAGAAGGGTGGGATAGGGAGAGTGGGAGGGAAGGAGATGCAAGAGTGAAGATATATGGGAACATATGTATATATATAACTGATTCACTTTGTTATAAAGCAGGAACTAACACACCCTTGTAAAGCAATTATACACCAATAAAGATATTAAAAAAAAAGAAACTACAATGAGATATCATCTCACACCACTCAGAATGGCCATCATCAAAAAATCTAGAAACAATAAATGCTGGAGAGGGTGTGGAGAAAAGGGAACACTCTTGCACTGTTGGTGGGAATGTAAATTGATACAGCCACTATGGAGAACAGTATGGAGGTTCCTTAAAAAACTAAATATATAACTACCGTATGACCCTGCTATCCCACTACTAGGCATATACCCAGAGAAAACCATAATTCAAAAAGTGTCATGTACCCCAGTGTTCATTGCAGCTCTATTTACAATAGCCAGGGAATGGAAGCAACCTAATTGTCCGTCATCAGTTGAATGGATAAAGAAGATGTGGCACATATATACAATGGAATATTACTCAGCCAAAAAGAAACGAAATGGAGTTATTTGTAGTGAATTGGATGGAATTAGAATTTGTCATACAGACTGAAGTAAGTCAGAAACAGAAAAACAAATACAGTATGCTAACACATATATATGCAATCTAAGGGGAAAAAAAAAGTCATGAAGAACCTATTGGTAAGACGGAGATAAAGACACAGACCTACTAGAGAATGGACTTAAGGATATGTGGAGGGGGAAGGGTAAGCTGTGACAAAGTGAGTGATTGTCATGGACATATATACACTACCAAATGTAAAATAGATGGCTACAGGGATGTAGCCGCATAGCACAGGGAGATCAGCTTGGTGTTTTGTGATCACCTAGAGGGGTGGAATAGGCAGGTTGGGAGCGAGGGAGATGCAAGAGGGAAGAGATATGGGAACATATGTATATGTATAACTGATTCACTTTGTTATAAAGTAGAAACTAACACACCATTGTAAAGCAATTATACTCCAATAAAGATGTTAAAAAAAGAACTTCTAAATCAACTGGAAAACAAGGTTTAAAATGGCAAGAAGTACATAGCTATTAGTAAATACTTTAAACATCAGTCGACTAAAAGCTCAATTCAAAAGATATAGAATGGCAGATTAGATTTAAAAAAGAGAAAAGAACCTGCAATATGCTGCCTACAGAATACTAACTTCTGGGTGGAAGAGACAGACAGACTGAAAGTCAGGAGATGGAAAAAGATATTTCATGCAAATGGAAAAGAAAACATAGTGGGAGTAACAATATTCATATCAGACAAAATAGACTTTAAAACAATGGCCAAAGAGAAAGGAAACAGAAGGACATCACATAGTCATAAAGGAATAAATGCAAGAGGAAAATATTACTCTTGTTAATTATATGCACCTAATATAGGAACACCTAAATATGTACACCAAATACTAACAGACATAAGGGAGAAAGGGACAAAAATACGATAGTAGGAGAGTTTAACACCCCTTTCACATGAATGGAGAGATAATCCAGATAGAAAATCAGTAAGGCAACAGAGATCCTAAATCACACAGTAGACCAGTTGGACTTAACTGAAATCTACAAGACACAACATCAAAAAAGAAAAGAGAAAATCATTATTTTTAAGTGTCCATGGAACGTTCTCTAGGATAAACCATATACTAGGTCAAAAAACAAGACTCACAAATTTAAGAGGATAGAAATTATTTCAACCATCTTTTCTGACCACAACAGTATGAAACTAGAAATTAACCCTAGAAAGAAAAATGGAAATAGAGCAAACACATGGAGACAAAAGAACACGTTAAATAACACGTTACTAAAAATAATAATAACAATATTGGGTCAATGATGAAAACAAAGAAGAAATCGGAAAATACCTTGAGACAAACGAAAATAAAAACACAACCTCACAAAATTTATAGGATGCAGCAAGAGCAGTTTGAAGAGACAAGTTCATAATGATACAGGCCTTCCTAAAGAAAAAAAAAAAGAAAAATCTCAAATAAACAACTTACCATACCACCTAAAATAGTTAGAAAAAAAGAACAAAGAAAACCAAAGATCAGGAGAAAGAAGGGGATAACAAAGATCAGAGAGGAAATAAATAAACTAGAGATAAAAAAATAAAAATGGTCAATAAAACCAAGAGCTCTTTTTTGTTTATGTTTTGTTTTTTTTAAGATAAACAAAATCAACAAACTTCTAGCCAGGTTCACCAAGAGGAAAATGAGAGGACTCAAATAAACAAAATAAGAAATGAAAGTGTAGAAATAACTGATACTACAGAAATACCAAAAACATCTTATAAGAGAATACTATAAAAAGTTATATACTAACAAAATGGACAACCTAGAAAAAATGGACAAGTTTCTAGAAACGGAATGGGAGAAAATATTTGCAAATTTTGTGACCAACAGCAAGTTAGTATCCAAAATATACAAACAGCTCATACAACTCAATATTGAAAAAGCAAAGACTCCAATCAAAAGATGGGCAGAAGATCTAAATAGACATTTCTCCATAGAAGACATACAGAGGGCCAACAGGCATGTGAAAAGGCACTCAACATGGCTAATTATTAGAGAAATGCAAAACAAATCAATAAATTTGACAAAAGGAGAAAAAAGATTGACATTACATGATAATCAAAGTATAATTCAAGAAGATATAATAATTATAAATACATAAGCACCTAAATAGGAGCACTTACCTATACAAGGCAAATATTAACAGACATAAAAGGAGAAATCAACAATAACACAATAATAGTAGGGGAATATAAAACCACACTTACATCAATGGACAGATCATCCAGACAGAAATCAATAAGGAAGCATCGCATTTAAATAACACATTAGACCAGATGCACTTAATTGATATATAGAGAGCATTCCAACCGAAAGCAGCAAAACATAGTTTTTTTCAGGTGTATGTGGATCATTCTCCAGGAGAGATCACTAGCTAGGCCACAGTACAAAACTTGGTAAATTAAAAAAAACTGAAATCATATCACGCATCTTTTCCAACCACAATGCTATGAAACTAGAAATCAACTACAGAAAAAAAAAAGACTGCAAAAGCCACAAACACAGGGAATTTAACAATATGCTACTAAACCTCCAATGGATCACTGAAGAAATCAAAGATAAAATGTAAAAATATCTAGAGACAAATGAAAAGAAAAACACAATGAGACTAAACCTATGGGATGAAACAAAACAGTTCTATGTGGAAAGTTTATAGTGGTACAATCCTGCTTCAGGAAACAAGAAAAATCTCAAATAAACAACCTAATCTTACACATAACAGAACTAGAGAAAATAGAACAAACGAACCCCAAAGTTAGTATAAGGAAAGATATTGTAAAGACCAAAGAAGAAATAAATGAAATAGAGAGTCAAAAAAACAATAGAAAAGATCAATGAAACTAAAAGATTTTCTTTGAAAAGATAAACAAACATTGATAAACATTTAGCCAGACTCACCAAGAACAAACGGGAAAGGGCCCAAATCAATAAAATCAGAAATAAAAAAGAAGTTATATCTGACACCACAGAAATACAAAAGATCATAAGAGACTACTATGAACAACTATATGTCAATAAAATGGGCCACCTAGAAGAAATGGACAAATTAGTAGAAAGTACAATATCCCAATACTGAAGCAGGAAGAAATAGAAAATATAAACAGGAATGAAACTGAATCAGTAATTTAAAAACTTCAGTAAACAAAAGTCCAGGATGAGATGGCTTCACAGGTGAATTATACCAAACATTTAGAGAAGGGTTAACGCCTATATTTCTCAAACTATTTCAAAAATTTGCAGTGGAAGGAATACTTCCAAATTCATTCTATGAAGCCAGCATAACCTTGATACAAAAACCAGACAATACTAACACACAAAAAAAACTACAGGCCAATATCAGTGATGAATATATATGCAAAAATCCTCAACACAATATTAGTAAACTGAAATCAACAATACATTAAAAGGATCATACACCATGATGAAGCAGGATTTATAGCAGGAATTTTTCAATATCTGCAAATCAGTGTTACACCACATTAACAAATTGAAGAATAAAAACCATATGATCATCTCAGTAGATGCAGAAAAATAAATTTGGACAAAATTCAACATCATTTATGATAAAATTTCTCAATAAAGTGGGCATAGACAGAACATGCCTTAACATAATAAAGGTTATATATGACAAACCCACAGCTAATATCATACGCAATGGTGAAAAGCTGAAAACATTCCTCTAAGATCAGGAACAAGAAGATTGCCCAATTCCACCACTTTCATTCAACTTAGTATTGGTAGTCCTAGCCAGAACAATCAAAGAAGAAAAAGAAATAAAAGGAATCCAAATTGAAAGAAAGAAGTAAAACTGTCATTGTTTGCAGATGACATGATACTATACATAGAAAATCCTAAAGATGCCTCACAAAAAACTACTAACCTCATTAATGAATTTGGTAAAGTTTCAGGATATAAAATTAATATACACAAATCTGCTGCATTTCTATACACTAATAATGAACTATCAGAAATAGAAAATAAGAAAACAATTCCATACACCATCCCTTTAAAAAATTTACCTAGGAACAAATCTAACTAAGGAGGTAAAAGACCTGTACTCAGAAACCTATAAGACAGGGAACTTCTCTGGTGGTCCAGTGGTATAGAATCCACGTTCTAATGCAGGGGATATGGGTTTGATCCCTGGTCAGAGAACTAAGATCCCACATGCCACAGAGCAACTAAGCCTGCATGCCTCAACCAGAGAGCCCACATGCCACAAACTACAGAGCCCATGCACTCTGGAACATGCGGGCCACAACTACAGAGCCATGTGCCTTGGAGCCTGTGAGCTACAACTAGAGAAGAGAAAACCTGCATGCTGTAACTAGAGAGAAGACCGCAAACCACAACGAAGAGACCATGTGCCAAAATGAAAGATCCTGCATGCAGCAACTAAGACCTGATGCAGCAATAAATAAATAAATAAGCAATTTATATAAAAAACAGAAACCTATAAGACAGCTATGAAAGAAAACTTTTTTTAATATTTATTTATTTGGCTGTGCCAGGACTCACTCGCAACATGTAGGATATTTGTTGCCACATGCAGGATATTCGCTGTGGCATGGGGGATTTTTTCCCTATCCAGGGGTTGAACCCAGGCATCCTGCATTGGGAATGCAGAGTCTTAGTCACTGGACCACTGGGGAAGTACCACTTATGAAAGAAATTGAAGGTGACACAAGCAGATGGGAAGATATTCCATGTTCTTGGATTTGAAGAAATAGTATTGTTAAAATGACCATACCACCCAAGGAAATTTAGAGATTCAATGCAATCCCTATCAAAATACCAATGGCATTTTTCACAAAACTAGAACAAATAATTTTAAAATTTGTATGGAAACACAAAAGACCATGAATAGCCAAAACATTTGTTATAAAGTAGAACAGAGCTGGAGGAATCATGCTCCATGATTTCAGATTATACTACAAACCTAGAGTAACCAAAACACTATGATAGTGGCACAAAAACAGACACATATCAATGGAAAAGAATAGAGACCCAAAAATAAACCCATGCTGTTTTGGTCAGTTAGTCTATGACCTTGGAAGCAAGTACATATAATGGAGAAAAGAGAGTCTCTTCAATACATGATACTACACAAACTGGTAGCAAACAGCTACATGTAAAAGAATGAAATTAGAACATTCTCTGGCACCATATATGAAAAAAACCCCTCAAAATAGATTAAAGACCTAAATGTAAGAACGAAACCAGAAAACTCCAAGAGGAAAACATAGGCAGAACACTCTTTGACATAAATCACAGCAATATTTTTTTGAATCTGTCTTCTAAAGCAAAGGAGTTAAAAGCAAAAATAAGCAAATGCAAACTCATGAAAATTAAAAGCTTTTCACCTCAACGAAGCCATCAGCAATGACAAAAAAGGAGAACATACTGAATGGGAGAAGATATTGCAAATGATATGACCAATATATATAACCAATATATATAACCAAAATATATAAACTGCTCATACAATTCAACATCAAAAAAACAAACAAGTTCATTGAAAAATGAGCAGAAGAGCTGGGTAGACATTTTTCCAAAGAGTAAATGCAAGACAGCCGACAGGCACATAAAAAGATGCTCAATATAGCTAATCCTCAGAGAAATGCAAATCAAAACCACAATGAATCATCACCTCACACCTGTTAGAATGGCTGTCAACAAAAAGATCACAAATAACAAATGTTGGCAAGGATGTGGAGAAAAGAGAACTCTTGTACAATGTTGATGGGAATGTAAAGTGGTGCAACCACTGTGGTAAACACTATGGAGTTTTCTCAAAGAACTAAAAATAGAACTACTATATGACCAAGCAATTGCACTCCTGGGTATATATCTGAAAAAAACAAAAACACTATTTTGAAAAGACAGATGCACCCCAATATTGACAGCAGCATTATTTACAAATGCCAAGATATGAAGCATATATATGTACACACACAATGCAATACTACTCAGCCATAAAAAAGTAAATAAATTTGCAGCAACATGAATGGACCTGGAGGGTATTATTCTAAGTGAAATAAGTCAGACACATAAAGAAAAATACCGTTCGATATCACTTTTATGTGGAATCTAAAAAATACAATGAACTAGTGAATATAACAAAAAAGAAGCAGATTCACAGATATAGAGAACAAACTAGTGGTTAATCAGGAGGGGGAAGGTGAGAGAGACAATATAGGAGTAGGGGATTAAGAAGTACAAACTATAAATGGAGTATAACCATCAGAAAAGTGTGAATCACTATATTGTACACTTTTAACTTCCATAATATTGTACGTCAATTATACTTCAGTCTATAAAATCATCCAAAGAAATGAACAAAAATAATACCTTGAGCAAAATAAAAGTGGAAACCTAAATTTCCAAAATCTGTGGGATGCAACAAAAGCAGTTCTTAGAGTGTCACTTATAGCAATATAAGCCTTCCTAAAGAAGGAAGAAAAATCTCAAATAAACAACCTAATCTACCAGCTTTAAGAATTAGAAAAATGAAAATACAAACAAAGCCACAAGTCAGCAGAAGGAAGGAAATAATAAAGATCAGAGAGGAAATAAATTTTATAGAGATCAAAATGTACTAGAAAAAAATCAATGAGCTGGATTTTTTAAAAGATTTTAAAAATGGATAAACTTTTAGCCAGGCTCACCAGTAAGAAAAGAGAGTGGACTTAAATAATCAAAACAAGAAATAAAAGAGGAAATTAACAACTGTTACCACAAAGTTACAAAAAATCATAAAAGAATGCTATGAATAGTTATATGCCAACAAACTGGACAACCTCAACAAAATGGAAAAATATCTAGAATTACAAAACCTGCAAATACTTAAGAAGTGACAGGCGATTCGAACAAACTGATGACTTGAAGTGATACTGAATTTGTAATAGGAGAAACTCCTAGCATACAAAAGTCCAGGACTGAATGGCTTCACAGGGGAATTCTGCCAAAGTTATAAATAAGAATTAATACCTAACCTTCTCAAAATATTCCCCCCAAAGTGAAGAGTATGGAATACTACCAAAATCATTCTATGAGACCACGATACACTCGTACCAAAATTAGACAGACAGTAGAAAAAAATTATAGGCCAATATCTCTGATGAATATAGAGGCAAATATCCTCAACAAAATATTAGCAAACCGAATCCAACAAGGATTATACACCATGACCAAGTTGGAGTTATTCCAGTGTAACAAGTATGGTTCAATATTTGTTGGGACTTCCCTGGTGGTGCAGTGGTTAAGAATCTGCCTGCCAATGCAGGGGACACAGGTTCAAGCCCTGGTCTGTGAAGACTCCACATTCCATGGAACAAATAATCTTGTGTGCCACAACTACGGAGCCTGCGCTCTAGAGCCCATGAGCCACAACTAATGAGCCTGCATGTCACAACTACTGAAGCTCATGCACCTAGAGCCTGTGTTCTGCAACAAAGAGAAGTCACCGCAATGAGAAACCCATGCACTGCAACAAAGAGTAACCCCTGCTCAATGCAACTAGAGAAAGCCTGTGTGCAGCAACAAAGACCAAGGGAGCCAAAAATTAATTAATTAATTTTAAAAAGTATGGCTCAATATTTGCAAATTAATCAATGTGATATACCACATTAATGATTGGAAGAATAACAATTACATGATTATCTCAATAGAGGCTAAATAACATTTGACAAAATTCAACATCCATTTATGATAAGAACTCTAATCAAAGTGGGACTCCCTCTTGCAAGAGCATCAGAATCAAAACTTACTGCTGGGCAATTGGCAGGAAGACACCGGAGCTCACAAAAGAGGAAGTGCAACATCCAAAGACAGAGGAGAGGCCACAGTGGGAGGGTAGGAGGGGCACAATCACAATAAAATTGAGTCCCATAACCACTGGGTGGTTGACTCACAAACTGGAGAGCAATTATACCACAGAAGTCCACCAACTGGAGTGAGGGTTCTGGACCCCACGTTGGGCTTCCCAACCTGGGGATCTGGCGATGGGAGGAGGAATTCCCATAGTCAGATATTGAGGGCTGGAGAGATTTGACTGTAGGACCTTGATGGGACTGGAATAAACAGAGACTCCACTCTTGGAGGGCACACACAGGGGTGTGTGTGCATCGGGACCCAGGGGAAAGAAGCAGTGAGCCCATGTGAGACTGCACCAGACCAGCCTGCTGATGTTGGAGGGTCTCCTGCATAGTCAGGGTGTGGCTGTGGCTCACTGTGGGGACAAGGACATTGGCAGCAGAAATTCTGGGAGGTGCTACTTGGTGTAAGCCTTCCTGGAGTCTGCAATTAACCCCAAAAAAGGGCCTGTATGCTCTAGTGCAGGGTAGCCTCAGGCCAAATAACCAACAGGGAGGGAACCCAGCCCAACCAATCAGCAGACAAGAGGGTTAAAGTTTTATTGAGCTCTGCTGACCAGAGTAACACCCAGCTCTATCAACCAACATTCCCTCCCATCAGGAAGCTTGCACAAGCCTCTCAGATATCCCATCCAGCAGAGAGCAGACAGCAGAAACAAGAAGGACTACAATCCTGCAGCCTGTGGAATGAAAACCACATTCACAGACAAAATGAAAAGGCAGAGGACTATGTACCAGATGAAGGAACAAGAAAAAACCCCAGAAAAACAATTAAATGAAGTGGAGATAGGCAACTTTACTGAAAAAGAATTCAGAATAATGATAGTGAAGATGATCCAGGACCTCAGAAAAAGAATGGAGGCAAAGATTGAGAAGATGCAAGAAATATTTAACAACAATCTAGAAGAATTAAATATCAAAGACCTAGAAGAATTAAAGAAAAAAGAAACAGAGATGAACAATACAATAACTGAAATGAAAAATACACTAGAGGAATCAATAGCAGAAGAACTGAGGCAGAAGAACGGATAAGTGAGCTGGAAGAAAGAATGGTGGAAATCATTGCCACAGAACAGAATAAAGAAAAAAGAATGAAAAGAAATGAAGACAACTGAAGAGACTTCTGGGACAACATTAAACGCACTGATATTCGCATTATAGGGGTCCCAGAAGGAGAAGAGAGAAAGAAAGGACCCGAGAAAATATTTGAAGAGATTATAGTCGAAAACTTCCCTAACATGGGAAAGGAAATAGCCACCCATGTCCAGGAAGCACAGAGAGTCCCAGTCATGATAAACCCAAGGAGAAACACACTGAGTTGCATAGTAATCAAATAGGCAAAAATTAAAGACAAAGAAAAATTATTAAAAGCAACAAGGGAAAAACGAAAAATAACATACAAGGGAACTCCCTAAAGGTTGACAGCTGATTTCTCAGCAGAAACTGTACACGTCAGAAGGGAGTTGAACGATATAGTTAAAGGAATGAAAGGGAAGAACCTACAACCAAGATTACACTACCTGTCAAGGATCTCCTTGAGATTCAGTGGGGAAATCAAAAACTTTACAGACATGCAAAATCTAAGAGAATTCAACACCACCAAACCAGCTCTACAGCAAATGTTAAAGGAACTTCTTTCAGTGGGAAACAAGAGAAAAAAAGGAACTACAAAAAAACCCCAAAACAATTGAGAAAATGGTAATAGGAACATACATATCAATAACAACCTTAAATGAAAATGCATTAAATGTTCCCACCAAAAGACATAGACTGGCTGAATGGATAAAAAAAGAAGACCAGTATATATGCTGTTTACAAGAGACCCACATCAGACCTAGGGACACATACAGACTGAAAGTGAGGGGATGGAAAAAGATATTCCCTGCAAATGGAAATCAAAAGAAACCTGGAGTAGCAATTCTCATATCAGACAAAATAGACTTTAAAATAAAGAGTATTACAAGAGACAAAGAAGGACACTACATAATAATAAAAGGGTCACTGAACTGCCCCAGAGCCTGAGAGGAGGCAGCTCACTGAAGCTGACGGCTCTGGAGGGGCCCAACCAGCAGAAGCCGCCACAGTCCTGGGGACTGCGGGCTGGTTGTTTCAACAAGTAACTTAAAGAGAAAATGGAAAAACAAGGAGGTTTGTGCCTGATATCATGTTGATGTGAAACCACGGATAGCCACTTTTTGCCACCCGTTTGGATGACAGGCTCTTGGTGCTCCAGCCAGGCGTCAGGGCTGTGCCACTGAGGTAGGAGAGCAAAGTTAAGGAAACTGGTCCACAAGAGACCTACCAGCTCCACGTTATATCAAACAACAAAAATCTCCCAGAGATCTCCATCTCAATGCCAAGACCCAGCTCCACTCAATGACAAGCAAGCTACAGTGCTGGACACCCTATGCCAAACAACTAGCAAGACAGGAACACACCCCCATTCCATTAGCAGAGAGGTTGCCTAAAATCATAAAAAGGTCACAGACACCCCAAAACACACCACCAGATGAGGACTTGCCCACTAGAAAGACAAGATCCAGCCTCATCCAGCAGAACACAGGCAATAGTCCCCTCCACCAGGAAGCCTACACAACCCACTGAACCAATCTTAGCCACTGGGGACAGACACCAAAAACAACGGGAACTATGAACCTTATACTACAACCTTATACTATGGTATAAGACTAGATATCAATCACAGGAAAAAATCTGTAAAATATACAAACACATGGAGTCTAAACTGTACACTACTTAATAACCAACAGATCACTGAAGAAATCAAAGAGGAAATCAAAAAATACCTAGAAACCAATGACAATGAAAACCCGACAACCCAAGACCTGTGGGATGCAGCAAAAGCAGTTCTAAGAGGGAAGTTTATAGCAATACAAACCTACCTTAAGAAACAAGAGGAGGAGCTTCAAGATGGCAGAAGATTAAGACGTGGAGATCACCTTCCTCCCCACAAATACATCAGAAATACATCTACATGTGGAACAACTCCTACAGAACACCTACTGAACGCTGGCAGAAGAACTCAGACTTCCCAAAAGGCAAGAAACTCCCCGTGTACCTGGCTAGGGTAAAAGAAAAAGGAAAAAATAGAGGCAAAGAATAAGGACGGGACCTGCATCAGTGGAAGGGAGCTGTGAAGCAGGAGAGGTTTCCACACACTAGGAATCCCCTTTGCGGGCAGAGACTGCTGGTTGCAGAAGGGGGGAGCTTCGGAGCCACAGAGGAGAGCGCAGCAACAGGGGTGTGGAGGACAAAGCGGAGAGATTCCCGCAGAGTGGATTGGTGCTGACCAGCACTCACCAGCACGAGAAGCTTGTCTGCTCACCCGCCGGGATGAGTGGGGGCTGGGAGCTGAGGCTCAGGCTTCAGTCGGATCCCAGGGAGAGGACTGGGGTTGGCTGCGTGAACACAGCCTGAAGGGGGCTAGTGCGCTACAGCTAGCCGGGAGGGAGCCTGGGAAAAATTCTGGAGCTGCCGAAGAGACAAGAGACTTTTTCTTGCCTCTTTGTTTCCTGGTTCGGGAAGAGAGGGGATTAAGAGCGCCGCTTAAAGGAGCTCCAGAGATGGGCGCAAGCCGCGGCTATCAGCGCGGACCCCAGAGATGGGCATGAGATGCTAAGGCTGCTGCTGCAGTTACCAGGAATCCTGTGTGCAAGCACAGGTCACTATCCACACCTCCACCCCCGGAAGCCTGTGAAGCCCGCCACTTCCAGGGTCCCATGATCCAGGGACAACTTCCCCGGAAGAACGCACGGTGCGCTTCAGGCTGGTGCAACGTCACACCAGCCTCTGCCACTGCAGGCTCGTCCCGCATCCTTACCCCTCCCTCCCCCCGGCCTGAGTGAGCCACAACCCCCGAATCAGCTGTTCCTTTAACCCCGTCCTGCCTGAGCAAAGAACAGACGCCCTCAGGTGACCTACACACATAGGCGGGTCCAAATCCAAAGCTGAACCCTGGGAGCTGTGCAAAAAAAAGAAGAGAAAGGGAAATCTCTCCCAGCAGCCTCTGGAGCAGTGGATTAAATCTCCACAATCAACTTGAGGTATCCTGCATATGTGGAGTACCTGAAGAGACAGCAAATCATCCCAAATTGAGGAGGTGGACTTGGGAGCAACGATATATATTTTTTTCCCTTTTTCTCTTCTTGGGAGTGTGTATGTGTATGCTTCTGTGTGTGATTTTGTCTGTATAGCTTTGCTTTTACCATTTATCCTAGGGTTCTGTCTGTGCATTTTTTTAAAATTACTTATAATTTTCTTTTTTCTTAATAATTATTTTTTATTTTAATAACTTTATATTATTTTACCTTATTTTATTTTATTTTATCTTCTTACTTTCTTTCTTTTTTTTTTATCCCTTTTATTCTGAGCTGTGTGGAGGACAGGCTCTGGGTGCTCCAGCCAGGTGTCAAGGCTGTGCCACTGAGGTGGGAGAGCCAAGTTCAAGACACTGGTCCACAAGAGACCTCCCAGCTCCACGTAATATCAAATGGTGAAAATCTCCCAGAGAACTCCATCTCAACGCCAAGACCCAGCTCCACTCAATGACTAGCAACCTATAGTGCAGGACACCCTATGCCAAGCAACGAGCAATACAGGAACAAAACACCATTCATTAGCACAGAGGCTGCCTAAAACCATAATAAGGCCACAGATGCCCCAAAACACACCACAAGACGTGGACCTGCCCTCCAGAAAGACAACATCCAGCCTCACCCACCAGAACACAGGCACTACTCCCCTCCACTTGGAAGCCTACACAACCTACTGAACCAACCTTAGCCACTGGGGACAGAAACCAAAAACAACGGAATCTATGAACCTGCAGCCTGCGAAAACGATACCCCAAACACAGTAAGTTAAGCAAAATGAGAAGACAGAGAAACACACAGCAGATGAAGGAGCAAGGCAAAAACCCACCAGACCTAACAAATGAAAAGGAAATAGGCAGTCTACCTGAAAAAGAATTAAGAATAATAATAGTAAAGATGATCCAAAATCTTGGAAATAGAATGGAGAAAATACAAGAAACGTTTATCAAGGACCTCGAAGAACTAAAGAGCAAACAAACAGTGATGAACAGCACAATAAATGAAATTTTAAATTCTCTAAAAGAGATCAATAGCAGAATAACTGAGGCAGAGAACGAATAAGTGACCTGGAAGATAAAATAGTGGAAATAACTACTGCAGAGCAGAATAAAGAAAAAAGAACGAAAAGAATTAAGGACAGTCACAGAGAACTCTGGGACAAAATTAAACACACCAGTATTCAAATTATAGGGGTCCCAGAAGAGGAAAAGAAAAAGAAAGGGACTGAGAAAATATTTGAAGAGATTATAGTTGAAAACTTCCCTAATATGGGAAAGGAAATAGTTAATCAAGTCCAGGAAGCACAGAGAGTCCCATACAGGATAAATCCAAGGAGAAACAAGACAAGACACATATTAATCAAACTATCAAAAATTACATACAAAGAACAAATATTAAAGGCAGCAAGGGAAAAACAACAAGTAACACATAACGGAATCCCCGTAAAGTTAACAGCTGATCTTTCAGCAGAAACTCTGCAAACCAGAAGGGAGTGGCAGGACATATATAAAGTGATGAAAGAGAAAAACCAACAATAAAGATTACTCTACCGAGCAAGGATCTCATTCAGTTTTGACAGAGAAATTAAAAACTTTACAGACAAGCAAAACCTAAGAGAATTCAGCACCACCAACCCAGCTTTAAAACAAATGCTAGAGGAACACCTCCAGACAGGAAACACAAGAGAAGGAAAAGACCCACAATAATAAACCCAAAACAATTAAGAAAATGGATACAGGAACATACATATCGAGAATTACCTTAAATGTAAATGGTTTAAACACTCCAAGCAAAAGACATAGACTGGATGAATGGATACAACAACCAGACCCATATATAGGCTGTCTACAAGAGACCCACTTCAAACCTAGGGACATATACAGACTGAAAGTGAGGGGATGGAAAAAGGTATTCCATGCAAATGGAAATCAAAAGAAAGCTGGAGTAGCAATTCTCATATCAGGCAAAATAGACTTTAAAACAAAAACTATTACAAGACACAAAGAAGGACACTACATAATCATCAAGGGATCAATCCAAGAAGAAGATATAACAATTGTAAATATTTATGCACCCAACAAAGGAGCACCTCAATACATAAGGCAAATAGTAACAGCTATAAAAGGGGAAATCGACAGTAACACAATCACAGTAGGGAACTTTAACACCCCATTTTCACCAATGGACAGATCATCCAAAATGAAAATAAAGAAGGAAACACAAGCTTTAAATGATACATTAAACAAGATGGACTTAATGGATATTTATAGGACATTCCATCCAAAAACAACAGAATAAACATTCCTCTCAAGTGTCCATGGAACAGTTTCCAGGATAGATCATATCTTAGGTCACAAAGCAAGCCTTGGTAAATTTAGGAAAATTGAAATCGTATCAGGTATCTTTTCCAACCACAACGTTATGAGACTAGATATCAATTACAGTAAAAAATCTGTAAGAAATACAAACACATGGAGGCTAAACAACACACTACTTAATAACCAAGAGGTCACTGAAGAAATCAAAGAAGAATTCAAAAAATACCTAGAAATAAATGACAATGAAACCACAATGACCCAAAACCTATGGGATGCAGCAAAAGCAGTTATAAGAGGAGAGTTCCTAGGTATACAAGCCTACCTTAAGATACAAGAAACATCTCAAATAAAAAACTAAAATTTACACGTAAAGCAATTAGAGAAAGAAGAATAAAAAACCCCAAGGTTAGCAGAAGGAAAGAAATCATAAAGATCAGACCAGAAATAAATGAAAAATAAATGAAAGAAATGATAGCAAAGATCAATAAAACTAAAATCTGGTTCTTCGAGAACGTCAACAAAATTGATAAACCACTAGCCCGATTTATCAAGAAAAAAAAGGGAGGTGTCTCAAATCAGTAGAATTAGAAATGAAAAAGGAGAAGCAACAACTGACACTGCAGAAATACAAAGGATCATGAGAGTTTACTGCAGGCAACTTCTTGCTAATAAAATGGACAACCTGGAAGAAATGGACAAATTCCTAGAAATGTACAACCTTCTGAGATGGAACCAGTAAGAAATAGAAAATATGATCAGACCAATCACAAGCACTGAAATTGAAACTGTGATTAAAATTCTTCCAACAAACAAAAGCCCAGGACCAGAAGGCTTCACAGGCAAATTCTATCAATCATTTAGAGAAGAGCTAACACCTATCCTTCTCAAACTCTTCCAAAATATAACAGAGTGAGGAACACTCCCAAACTCATTCACAGAGGTCACCATCACCCTGGTACCAAAACCAGACTAAGATGTCACAAAGAAAGAAAACTACAGGCCAATATCACTGATGAACATAGATGCAAAAATCCTCAACAAAATACTAGCAAACAGAATCCAACAGCACATTAAACGATTGTACACCATGATCAAGTGGAGTTTATCCCAGGAATGCAAGGATTCTTCAATATACACAAATCAATCAATATGACACACCATATTAACGAACTGAAGGAGAAAACTTTGTGATAATCTCAATAGATGCTGAGAAATATTTCAAAAAAATTGAACACCCATTTATGATAAAAAACCCTCCAGAAAGTAGTCATAGAGGGAACTTACCTCAACATAATAAAGGCCATATATGACAAACCCACAGCCAACATCATCCTTAATGTTGAAAAGCTGGAAAATTTTCCACTAAGATCAGGAACAAGACAAGGTTGCCCACTCTCACCACTATTATTCAACATACTTTTGGAAGTCGAAGCCACAGCTATCAGAGAAGAAAAAGAAATAAAAGCAATCCAAATACGAAAACAAGAAGTAAAGCTGTCACTGTTTGCAGATTACATGATACTATACATAGAGAATCCTAAAAAGGCTACCAGAAATCTACTACAGCTAATCAATGAATTTGGTAAATTAGCAGGATACAAAATTAATGGACAGAAATCAATTGCATGAAAAATCTGAAAGTGAAATTAAGAAAACACTCCCGTTTACCTTTGCAAAAAAAGAATAAAATTTCTAGGAATAAACCTATGTAAGTAGACAGAAGACCCCTATGCAGAAAATTATGACACTGATGAAAGAAATTAAAGATGATACAAATAGATGGACAGATATACCATTTTCTTGGATTGGAAGAATCAACATTGTGCAAATGACTCTACTATCCAAATCAATCTACTGATTCAATGCAATCCCTATCAAAATACCACTGGCATTTTACACTTAACTAGAACAAAATATTTCACAATTTGTATGGAAATGCAAAAGACCCCAAATAGGCAAAGCAATTTTGAGAAAGAAAAACGGAGCTGGATGAATCAGGCTTCCTGAATTCAGACTATACTACAAAGCCACAGTAATCAAGACAGTATGGTACTGGCACAAAAACAGAAATATAGATCAATGAAACAGGATAGAAAGCCCAGAGATAAACCCACACACATATGGTCACCTTATCTTTGATAAGGGAGGCAAGAATATACAGTGGAGAAAAGACTGCCTCTTCAATAAGTGGTGCTGGGAAAACTGCACAGCTACATGTAAAAGAATGAAATTAGAACACTCCATAACACCATACAGAAATATAAACTAAAAATTGAATAAAGACCTAAATGTAAGGCCAGACACCTTCAAAATCTTAGAGGAAAACATAGGTAGAACACTCTATGACATAAATCAGCGCAAGATCCTTTTTGACCCAGCTCCTATAGAAATGGAAATAAAAACAAAAATAAACAAATGGTACCTAATGAAACTGAAAAGCTATTGCAGAGCAAAGGAAACCATAAACAAGACGAAAAGACAACTTTCAGAATCAGAGAAAATATTTGGAAATGAAGCAACTGACTAAGGATTAATCTCCAAGACATACAAGCAACTCATGCAGCTCAATATCAAAAAAACAAACAACCCAATCCAAAAATGGGCAGAAAATCCAAATAGACATTTCTCCAGATATACAGATTGACAACAAACACATGAAAGAATGCTCAACATCATTAATCATTAGGGAAATGTAAATCAAAACTACAATGAGATATAATCTCACAGCAGTCAGAACGGCCATCATCAAAAAATCTAGAAACAATAAATGCTGGAGAGGGTGTGGAGAAAATGGAACCCTCCTGCACTGTTGGTGGGAATGTAAATTGATACAGCCACTATGGAGAACAGAATGGAGGTTCCTTAAAAAACTAAAAATAGAACTACCTTACGACCCAGCAATCCCACTACTGGACATATAACCTGAGAAAACCATAATTCAAAAAGAGTCATGTACCAAAATGTTCATTGCAGCTCTATTTACAATAACCCGAACAAGGAAGCAACCTAAGTGTACTTCAAGCAATGAATGGATAAAGAAGAGGTGGCAAATATATACAATGGAATATTACTCAGCCATAAAATGGAACGAAACTGAGTTATTTGTAGTGAGATGGATGGACCTAGAGACTGTCATACAGAGTGAAGTAAGTCAGAAAGAGAAAAACAAATACTGTATGCTAACACATATATATGGAATCTAAAAAAAAAAAAAAAGTCAGAAGGACCTAGGGGCAAGATGGGAATAAAGATGCAGACCTACTAGAGAATGGACTTGAGGATATGGGGAGGGGGAAGGGTAAGCTGGGACAAAGTAAGACAGTGGCATGACATATATACACTACCAAACGTAAAATAGATAGCTAGTGGGAAGCAGCTGCATAGCACAGGGAGATCAGCTTGGTGCTTTTTGACCACCTAGAGGGGTGTTATAGGGAGGGTGGCAGGGAGGGAGATGCAAGAGGAAAGAGGTATGGGGACATATGTATATGTATAACTGATTCACTTTGTTATAAAGCAGAAACTAACACACCATTGTAAAGTAATTATACTCCAATAAAGTTGTTAAAAAATAATAATAATAATAATTTTTTTTAAAAAAGAATCAAGAAACCTCTCAAATAAACAACCTAACCTTACATCTAAAGCAATTAGAGAAAGAAGAACCAAAAAACCCTAAGTTAGCAGATGGAAAGAAATCAAAAAGGTCTGATCAGAAATAAAAGAAAAAGAAATGAAGGAAACAACAGCAAAGATCAGTAAAAGTAACAGCTGGTTATATGAGAAGATAAACAAAATTGATAAACCATTAGCCAGACTCATCAAGAAAAAAAGAGAGAAGACTCCAATCCATAGAATTAGAAATGAAAAAGGAGAAGTAACAGCTGACACTGCAGAAATACAAAGGATCAATAGAGATTACTACAAGCAACTATATGCAAATAAGATGGACAACGTGGAAGAAATGGACAAATTCTTAGAAATGCACAACCTTCTGAGACTGAACCAGGAAGAAAGAGAAAATATAAACAGACCAATCACAGCAGTGTAATTGAAACTGTGATTAAAAATCTTCCAACAAACAAAAGCCCAAGACCAGATGGGTTCACAGGCGAATTCTATCAAACATGTAGAGGAGAGCTAACACTTATCCTTCTCAAACTCTTCCAAAATATAGCAGAGGGAGGAACACTCCCAAACTCATTCTACGAGGCCACCATCACTCTGATACCAAAACCAGACTAAGATGTCACAAAGGAAGAAAACTACAGGCCAATATCACTGATGAACATAGATGCAAAAATCCTCAACAAAATACTAGCAGACAGGATCCAACAACACATTTGAAGGGTCATACATCATGATCAAGTGGGGTTTATCCCAGGAATGCAAGGATTCTTCAATATACGCAAATCAATCAACGTGATACACCATATTAACAAATTGAAGCAGAAAAATCATATGATCATCTCAATAGATGCAGAGAAATCTTTTGACAAATTTCAACACCCATTTATGATAACGACCCTCCAGAAAGTAGGCATAGAGGGAACTTTCCTCAACATAATAAAGGCCATATATGACAAACCCACAGCCAACATCATCCTCAATGGTGAAAAACTGAAACCATTTTCACTAAGATCAGGAACAAGACAAGGTTGCCTACTCTCACCACTATTATTCAACATACTTTTGGAAGTTTTAGACACAGCAATGAGAGAAGAAAAAGAAATAAAAAGAATCCAAATCGTAAAAGAAGAAGTAAAGCTGTCACTGTTTGCAGATGACATCATATTATTCATAGAGAATCCTAAAGATGCTACCAGAAAACTAGTAGAGCTAATCAATGAATTTGGTAAAGTAGCAGGATACAAAATTAATGCACAGAAATCTCTTGCATTCCTATACACTAATGATGAAAAATCTGAAATTGAACTTAAGGAAGCACTCCCATTTACCATTGGAATGAAAAGAATAAAATATCTAGGAATAAGCCTACCTAAGGAGACAAAAGACCTGTATGCAGAAAATTATAAGACACTAATGAAAGAAATTTAAAATGATACAAATAGATGGAGAGATATATCATATTCTTGGATTGGAAGAATCAACATTGTGAAAATGACTCTACTACCCAAAGCAATCTACAGATTCAATGCAATCCCTATCAAACTACCACTGGCATTTTTCACAGAAATAGAACAAAAGATTTCAAAATTTGTATGGAAACACAAAAGACCCCGAATAGCCAAAGCAATCTTGAGAAAGAAAAATGGAGCTGGAGGAATAAGGTTTCCTGACTTCAGACTATACTACAAAGCTACTGTAATTAAGATAGTATGGTACTGGCACAAAAACAGAAATATAGATCAATGGAACAGGATAGAAGGCCAGAGATAAACCCACGCACATACGGACACCTTATCTTTGATAAGGGAGGCAATAACATACAATTGAGAAAAAACAGCCTCTTCAATAAGTGGTGCTGGGAAAACTGGACAGCTACATGTAAAAGAATGAAATGAGAACACTCCTGAACACCGTACACAAAAAATAAACTCAAAATGTATTAAACACCTAAATGCAAGGCCAGACACTCTGATACTCTTAGAGGAAAACATAGGAAGAACACTCTTTGATATAAATCATAGCAAGATACTTTTTGACCCACTTCTTAGAGAAATGGATATAAAAACAAAAATAAGCAAATGGGACCTACTGAAACTTAAAAGCTTTTGCACAGCAAAGGCAACCATAAACAAGATGAAAATACAACCCTCAGAGTGGGAGAAAATATTTGCAAGTGAAGCAACCAACAAAGGATTAATCTCCAAATATACAGGCAGCTCATGCAGCTCAATTAAAAAAAAAAAAAAAAAACAGTCCATAATGGGCAGAAGATGTAGATAGACATTTCTGTAAAGAAGATATATAGATTGTTTAGAAACATATGAAACAATGTTCAACATAATTAATCATTAGAGAAATGGAAATCAAAACTGCAATTCGGTATCACCTCACACCAGTCAGAATGGCCATCATCAAAAAATCTACAACAATAAGTGTTCGAGAGGGTGTGGAGAAAAGGGAACCCTATTCACTGTCGGTGGGAATGTAAATTGATATGGCCTCTGTGGAGAACAGTATGGAGTTTCCTTTAAAAACTAAATATAGAATTACCATACAACCCAGCAATCCCATTACTGGACATATACCCTGAGAATACCATAATTCAAAAAGAGTCATGTACCACAAAGTTCATTGCAGCTGTAATTACAATAGCCAGGACACGGAAGCAACCTTAGTGTCCATCGACAGATGAATGGATGAAGAAGATGTGGCACACATATACAATGGAATATTACTCAGCCATAAAAAGGAATGAAATTGAGTTATTTGTAGTGAGATGAATGGACCTAGAGTCTGTCATACAGTGTGAAGTAAGTCAGGAAGAGAAAAACAAATACCGTATGCTAACACATATATGGAATCTAAAAAAAAAAAAAAAAGGTTCTGATGAACCTGGGGACAGGAAAGGAATAAAGACACAGACTTAGAAAATGTACTTGAGGACATGTGGAGGGAAAAGTGTAAGCTGGGACGAAGTGAGAGAGTAGCATTGACATATATACACTACCAAATGTAAAATAGATAGCTAGTGGGAAGCAGCCGCATACCACAGAAAGATTAGCTCGGTGCTTTGTGACCACCCAGAGGGGTGCGATAGGGAGTGTGGGAGGGAGACGCAAGAGGGAGGGGATATGGGCATATAGGTGCACACATAGCTTATTCACTTTGTTCTACAGCAGAAACTAACACAACATTGTAAAGTTATTATACTCCATTAAAGATGTTAAAAAAAAAAAGATACAGGAATGTAATGTATGTCACAGGAATATCGCCAATATTTTATAATATTTTTAAATGGAGTATAATTTATAAAAATATTGAATTACTGTTGATATATTGTACATCTGTAATTAATATAATATTGTAAATCAACTATACTCTGATAAAAATTAATTAGTTAAAAAAAAAGAATAAGGGGTGAGGTGAAACTCAATAATGGAGTAAAGCTCAGGGATGTGAGAGGGAGCTGGGATGATATGATGATGTCTATCATGCAAACCATTCATTCACACATTTGTACATTCATCAGCTCTTTATTGAATACCTACTATGTGCCAGGCACTATTCTTGACACTGGGGGATATATTAGTAAACAGGTATGATAAATCTCTGCCCTTGTGTTGTTTACATTCACGTTGGGAAGTCATAATAAACACATAAACAGATATATAAAGTTCTAATGTGTTAACTTCAAGCAAGTTAAAAGATATTGAGTGAATGAGTGGCACTTTACTGAAGAAGATCTTTGTAGAAAAGTCACATTTGAGCAGAGGCAAATAATTGATAAGACATAGGAAGATCTGGGGGAAAATGTTTTAAGCAAAGGGAACAGTCGATGCAAGGTCCCTGAGGTGAGAGCATGTCTGGCACATTCTAGGAACAGTGAATGGGCCAGCATGGCTAAAGTGCAGACAGCAATGGGAGGAATGGCAGGAGATGAGGTCACAAAGGTAGCAGAGGGCCAGAGTGCATAAGGCCTTTGAGGTCATGGTAAAAATAATCTTTGATTTTTAATCTGCATGAGATGGAAAACCATCAGAGAGTTTTGAGGAGAGGAGTGATAGTATCTGACACATGTTTTGAAAGGATCACTTTATATCAGGGGCAAGCAAAGAGACCACTAAGTCAGCTATTGCATTAATCCAGGTGAGGGATGATGTTGGCTTGTATCAAGCAAACAGTGATAGAGGTATTGAGAAGATCAGAATCTGAAGTCAGAAATGTTACCTGCTGTGGATAGGATGTAGAACACTAGAGAGACTTCCAGGAGATTACTTCAAGTTTTGGGGCCTTGGCAAATGAAAAGATACAATTATCATTACCTGAAATAGATAAGACTTAGGGTTAAGCAGGTTTGGTGATGAGGGGATGAAGACGAGAGTTAAGTTTTGGGTATATTAGATTTGAGATGCCTAACAGACATCCAAGTAAAGATATCAAGTAGGTGGTTACATATATGAGTTATGATTTCAGGGGCATGTTTTTTTTTTAAACATCTTTATTGAAGTATAATTGCCTTACAATGGTGTGTTAGCTTCTGCTTTATAACAAAGTGAATCAGTTATACATATACAATATGTTCCCATTTCTCTTCCCTCTTGCATCTCCCTCCCTCCCACCCTCCCCATCCCACCCCTCTAGGTGGTCACAAAGCACCGAGCTGATCTCCCTGTGCTATGCGGCTGCTTCCCACTAGCTATCTATTTTACATTTGGTAGTGTATATATGTCCATGACACTCTCTTACCCTGTCACATCTCACCCCATCCCTCCCCATATCCTCAAGTCCATTCTCTGGTAGGTCTGTGTCTTTATTCCCGTCTTGCCACTAGGTTCTTCATGGCCTTTTTTTTTTTTCCCTTAGATTCCGTATATATGTGTTAGCATACTGTATTTGTTTTTCTCTTTCTGACTTACTTCACTCTGTATGACAGACTCTAACTCCATCCACCTCATTACAAATACCTCCATTTCATTTCTTTTTATGGCTGAGTAATATGCCATTGTATATATGTGCCACATCTTCTTTATCCATTCATCTGTCGATGGACATTTAGGTTGCTTCCATGTCCTGGCTATTGTAAATAGAGCTGCAATGAACATTTTGGTACATGAGCTGGGGGAATCAGGCTCCCTGACTTCAGACTATATTACAAAGCTTCAGTAATCAAGACAGTTTGGTACTGGCAGAAAAACAGAAACATATATCAATGGAACAGGATAGAAAGCCCAGAGATAAACCCACATACATATGGTCACCTTATCTTTGATAAAGGAGGCAAGCATATACAGTGAAGAAAAGACAGCCTCTTCAATAAGTGGTGCTGGGAAAATTGGACAGCTACATGTAAAAGTATGAAATTAGAACACTCCCTGACACCATGCACAAAAATAAACTCAAAATGGATTAAAGACCTAAGTGTAAGGGCAGACACTATCAAACTCTTAGAGGAAAACATAGGCAGAACACTCTATGACATACATCACAGCAAGATTCTTTTTGACCCAGCTCCCAGAGAAATGGAAATAAGAACACAAATAAACAAATGGGACCTAATGAAACTTAAAAGCTTTTGCACAGCAAAGGAAACCATAAACAAGACCAAAAGACAACCATCAGAATGGGAGAAAATACTTGCAAATGAAGCAACTGACAAAGGATTAATCTCCAAGATTTACAAGCAGCTCATGCAGCTCAATAACAAAAAACCGAACAACCCAATCCAAAAATGGGCAGAAGACCTAAATAGACATTTCTCCAAAGAAGATATACAGATGGCCTACAGACACATGAAAGAATGCTCAACATCATTAATCATTAGAAAAATGCAAATCAAAACTACAATGAGATATCATCTCACACCGGTCAGAATGGCCATCATCAAAAAATCTAGAAACAATAAATGCTGGAGAGGGTGTGGAGGAAAGGGAACACTCTTGCACTGTTGGTGGGAATGTAAATTGATACAGCCACTATGGAGAACAGTATGGAGGTTCCTTAAAAAACTACAAATAGAACTACCATATGACCCAGTAATCCCACTACTGGGCATATACCCTGAGAAAACCATAGGTCAAAAAGAGTCATGTACCAAAATGTTCATTGCAGGGGCATGGTTTTACCTGGGCATATAAAATTTAGGAATCATTGGCATATGGATGTTATGTGAAGTCATGGAACTGGATGACAGTACCTAAAACGTGAGTGTATATAGAGATCTCTGAAGACTGAGCCTTGTAACACTCCAAAGTTTAAAGATGGGTGAGATAAAGAAGATTAAAAAAAGGAGACTGAGAAGAGATGCCAAAATGCTAGGAGGAAAACCAAGACAGCATAGAAACTTGGAAGTCATGTGAAGAAAGTGTTTCCAGGAGGCATGATTAAAGCTATCATTTCCTGCAGATAATTTTCAGTAAGATAAGGACTGAGAATTTACTATCGGATTTGTTAACTTAGAGGTTATTGATGAGCTTGACAAGAGCATTTTCAGTGGAGTGATCGGGGGGAAAAGCCTATAGATACTCATAACAAACAAAAAGATAGTTTAATGGTTAATTCTATAGGCTTCATCAAAAAGTTATGTGCCTATTAGAGAAGGCATAACACAGAAGGTGTAAAATGAAGTGAGCTTTGAAGGATAAATACAAGTTTGCTGGGAAAAGAAAGAGGAGGGATAGTCCAGATAGAAGAAGTAGCATGAGGCAAGGGCACAGAAGTGTTGACTTGCACAATGTGCTCAAGGCACAATAAGCAATCCATTTTAGCTGAAAATATAAGATTCATGAGAGGTGAAGATTTGCCGTGGACATTTTGCTTACATATGCAGCATATGAGAAGGGTTTCAGATGAGACCTTTGGCGATTTGCACCATCATCAGTTAGTAGCAAAGGCATCACCATATAATATTTATTGTGTAAATTTCAGCTTGATATTATCTTCAAGCTAGAATAAGTAGGCATTTATGTTGAATCAGTTTTTCCCTAGTTAAGGGGGACTAATGTATGAACAGTCTTATTCTACCAGATATCAAAATTGATACCATAAATTTGCAGAAGTAAAAGCAGTGTGATAATGACATATAATTGGACAAAAATTAATTAAAAATTATAGAGTTTAAAAATAGACATATATATATGAGGATTTAGTATTTAATAAATGTGGTGGCATTTAAAATTAATTAGAGGGGCTTCCCTGGTGGTGCAGTGGTTGGGGATCTGCCTGCCAATGCAGGGGACACGGGTTCAAGCCCTGGTCTGGGACGATCCCACATGCCGCGGAGCGACTGGGCCCGTGAGCCACAAATACTGAGCCTGCGCGTCTGGAGCCTGTGCTCCACAACAAGAGAGGCCGTGATAGTGAGAGGCCCACGCACCGCGATGAAGAGTGGCCCCCGCTTGCCACAACTAGAGAAAGCCCTCGCACAGAAACGAAGACCCAACACAGCCAAAAATAAATAAATTAATTAATTATTTTTAAAAAAAGTTAAAAAAATTAATTAGAAAAAAGATAGATTATTTAATAAAGGCACTGGATCAACTGGCTATTTGTTTGGGAACAACAAAGTTAAATTCTTACCTAATACAATATAATCCACCCTCCACCTCCGCACATACACTCGCACACACACACAAAAAAGGGCAAAAATGCAGATAGGCAATTCACAGAAAAATATAGATGGCTTGTAGCTTAATCTCAATTAATTGGCAAGCAAATGCAAATTAAACAAAAATGAGATGTTTTTAGCCTCTCTGATTGGCAATTAAAAAATACTCTGAATTGGGAAGAGTGTGAAGAATCAGGTAGTTTTATGCACAGTTGGTGAGTATGTAAATTGGTACAGCATTTTTATTAAGATAGCAAATGTGAATGCCATTTTACCCAGCAATGTCATGTCCAGAAATCTAGCTTACAAGTGTGCAAAGACAGAAGAACAAACATGTCCACATTATCATCATCATCTTCATCATCATCATCATCAACACTTTTTAAAAATATTTTATACATGTGATTTTTTTTTGGCCGCACAGCATGTGGGATCTTAGTTCCCCAACCAGGGATCGAACCCACAGCCCCTGCATTGGAAACGCAGAGTCTTAACCACTGGACCGTCAGGGAAGTCCCCATCGTCACTTATTGTGCATTATTGTGGGCCAGAAAATGTTCAAAGCATTTTTATTTATACCACTCATTTAATTCCCTCAACAAATCTCTGAGTTAGGTAACTACAGTTGGCCCTTGAACAACATGTGTTTGAACTTCACAAGTCCACTTATATATGGATTTTTTTCAATAGTAAACTACAGTACTATAAGATCCTTCTCCATCATGGCTCTGCAACTGCTGTTTCTGAATTATCATAAAGATGTTAGCTAAAGCAAATCGTGTAAACAGAAAGGAACAGACTCCATTCCTGGGGGAGGAAAGAGAGCAGCCAGACCAGAAGGAGGGCTCCTACTGGAATGATCTATTTATGGAAGGTTATGGAAGTCAGACACAGATTGATGATGATGATTAACAGAAAACATGGAAGTAACATGAGGATATGACATTATTCAGAGACCCCTCTATGTGGAATCTGCTCAAACTTGAGGCAGAGAAAGTAGTCTCATAACAATTGTACTAGTTCAAGCATGAGAGCCTAGAGGAACTAGAAAAGACAAATATGGCAGAGATTTTAAAAGACACATTTTGACTTTACAACTAATTAGACCTAGGTGACATAGGTAACAATCATTTTTACTGTACAACTCTACCAGTGGTACCCCCATTAACCTACCCCAAAGTATGATCTAGCATAAGAAGATTTAAAAAAACTGTACAACTAGTAATTTATTTCTCTTCTCCCTCATACATTGCCTTGCACACAGCTGAAACTCAATTTATATTTGTTCAATAAAGGGTGTTTGAGAAGTTCACAACACTTCACAGTATGACACTAATCCAATTCTCTCAGCTGTATTCCACAACAACTACACTGTGGATGTGGGTTTTGGTTTGCTTTGCTTTGTACTTCTGATCTGATTTGTCAGTCTAATGAAACCCTCACAACCTAGACTAAATGCAGAGTAACACAACGGACCTAATTTTGATCCCATTTGGTACATTACCAGAGGGTAGCATTTTGGCTTGTAGATGGGTGTGCAAAACCTTCGGAATTGGCTCTGAAATAATCAAACAGATAAATGCTAAGCCATTGATTTAAAGAAAAACCTCTTTATATTATGTCAAATAAGGAAATACATCTGCATTTTCTTCTTTCATCTATTGGGTTGGGATTTGGTTGACAAATGGTCTCTTGTGGGCAAGCAAAGGTAATCTGGAAATAAATAATAGATTCCCTTGCAAAAGCTGTGGAGAAAGGATATCCTGACAATTTCACCCATATCTGGTGAGCTGCACTAAGGTTTGACTTCTAATAGTATGTTTTCTATTGTTCTGTTCCTTACCCAAAGTAGAAGATATGCTGACCTGAGGAACATAATCCAGTCCTGAAGGGCATAATTCAAATAACTTCTAAAAGCATCAGTAGCTCCTCCAGTCTATCAGGGCTCCTCCCCAGTGAATGAAACTTTGCACATTCCACATACTCTTCCTATTCACTCTACCCTTTGACTGGGTTGAGAAAAGGCAAGTCCCTTGAGAAAAATGAGCAAGAACCCTCCTTCCCCACCATGTGTGCTCAATACCCTAGTTCCAAAAGTTTCTTTCAGTCTATCTTATTTATTTATTTATTTATTTATTTATTTATTTGGGTCTTCGTTGCTGCACACGGGCTTTCTGTAGTTGCAGCGACTGGGGATTACTCTTCCTTGCGGTGCACGGGCTTCTTATTGCGGTGGTTTCTCTTGTTGTGGAGCATGGGCTCTAGGTGCGTGGGCTTCAGTAGTTGTGGCATGCAGGCTCAGTAGTTGTGGCTCACAGGCTCTAGAGCACACGCTCACTAGTTGTAACGCACAGGCTTAGTTGAGCTGCAGCATGCAGGATCTTCCTGGACCTGGGCTCGAGCCCATGTCCCCTGCATTGGCAGGCTGATTCTTAACCACTGTACCACCAGAGAAGTCCCTCTTTCAGTCTATATTTAAATCATTTTCTTTATACATAGCTGCTTCTATATTTTACGTCTCCATGCCATTTTACTTGCTTTTCTCTCTATTTGGAATGTCTTCTCAATGCACCCCTCCCATCACCATCTTTTGCCCCTCTTTTGTTTGTTGAATATTCATGCTTCAGGTTCAGCTCAAATTCTAGCTCTAGCATTACCTTCCTAATGAAGACTTTCTTGTCATCCATCATGCAGTTAAGCTCCATCATAGAGTTAAGCTCCATCCTCTAGTTAAGCTCCATCCTCTAAACTACTACAACACCTGGTAAAGATCATTATTATAGCATTTAGCATTATAATAGTAATTGTGTGTTTATATTACTTCTTTGAGGGCCTTCATCTTACCTTGTTTGTGAACTCCTCAAGTCTAGAGCTAATGTGTTGTATGCAGCCCTGGTGCTTGATACAGGTGTCTGTAACATAGCAGGTGCTGAGCTAATTGTTCATTCATTTGTTCAGCACTGGGAATTAGTGAAAATAACAATGTCCCTTATGGAGGTTATTAAATATTAGTTAGGAAAAATGGAAAATAAACAATATAGAATATGTCAGATAAAATTAGAGAGGGTAGTAGAGATGGGGAGTGATGGAGAGTGTATTATTATTTTATATAGGCCTGTTTGGAGAGGTAATATTTTAAAAGAGGACTGAAAGAATGGAGAAAGTGAGTCATGTGGATATTGCAGGGAAGAGGATTCCAAGCAGAAAGAATGGCAAATTCAAAGTTCTTATGGCCTAAACAGAGTGAATGGAGAGATGGGGTAGGAGATGAGGTCAGAGAGGGAGCAGGTGCAAAATCATGCAGTTTCTTGTATGCCAAGGTAAGTACTTTGGCTTTCAGTTTGACAGGATGTCATTGGAGAGATATGAGCAGAGAACTGACCCGATCTGCCTTAGGTTATAATAGGATCACTCTGGCTGATGTATTAGGAATAAATTTTTAGGGACAAAGAAAGAATAAGGGGGACTATTTAAGAGGCTATTACAATGTGCTAGGGGAGAGATGGTGGTAGCTCAGGCCAGTTTGGTATGCTGGAAGTGGTGAGAAGTGGTTGGGTTTAGGAGATTCTCTTTTATAAGTTTACAGCTAATAACATGTGCTGCTGTATTTATTACATATGGGATATAATAGTGACTCTAATGTTTTGGGCCTGATAAACTAAAAACATTGCAATTTACTGAAAAAGAGAAGCCTGAGAAGAGCAGGTTGATGAGAGCCATGGAAACATTGAGTTGTGCTTTGGCTAGGTTAATAATGGGAACAAGGTAAGATGAATAGATGAAGATGAGGAAGATGAGCAGTTTTCATGAGCTAGATTAAGTCTACCTGACTTTGGTGTTTTCTAAGGTACTATTCTCTACAAAACCACAAAACAAAAATCAGTAACAACAGTGATAAAAACCACTATAGTTTATTGAACAGAAAATAAGTGTTAGGCACTGTGGGGACTTTATATGCATGATCTCATTTAATATTTCTCCAAACCCTAGAAATTACAAATTACTTTTCCCTCTTTTCAGATGATATAGCTGAGGTTCAGAGCACTTAAACATCCTGTGCAAGAAATGACACTGCACTGGTAAGTGCCAGAGAGTCTATACAAACACTCCAAGATCATCATGTATTTCTACTATACATCCTTGCCCATGAACTAGATTTGAACCACCCCTGTTATAGTATAATTTGTCCAGTTTTACAATTGGATAAATGAAGATCTTAGAAAGCAGAAAATACTTAAGTGATTCAGACAGAAAGATATCAGAGTCCAGAGATATGTCCTCTCATTTAAAGCACATTCTTTGATAGAAGTAAAAAACAGGAGGAAAGCTAGAAAACTCACAAATACATAGAAATTAAACAACATACTCCCGAACAATCAAAGAAGAAATCAAAAAGGAAATAAAAAATAATCTTGAGACAAATGAAAATAGAAATACAACATACCAGAACTTATGGGGTACAGCAAAAGCAGTTTTAATAGGAAAGTTTATAGCTATAAAGATACACATTAAGAACAAAGAAATATCTCAAACAAACAACCTAACATTACACCTCAAGGAACTAGGAAAAAAACAAACTAGGCCCAAAGTTATCAGAAGTAAAGAAATAATAAAGATTAGAGCAGATGTAAAGGAAATAGAGAATAATAACACAATAAAGAAGATTAACAAAACCAAGAGTTGGTTTTTTGACAAGACAAAAAATGGCAGTATTTAGCTATACTAACCAAGAAATAAAAGAGAGAACTTAAATTTTAAAAATTACAGGTGAAAAAGGAGACATTACAACTGGTACCACAGAAATACAAAGACTATGAAAGATGATACACCAACAAATTGGACATCCTAGAAGAAGTAGAGAGATTCCTAGAATAATACACTCTATTAGGTCTGAATCATGAAAAAATAGAACATAAGAAAAGACTAATAACAGGTAACAAAATTGAATCATTAATCAAAAACCTCCCAAATAAGGAAAGGCCAGGACTAGTTGGGTTCATTGGTGAATATTTAAAGAAATATTTAAAGAAAAATTAATGTCATTCCTCCTCTACTTCTCCAAAAATTGAAGAGGAGGGAACACTCCCAAACTCATTTTAGGAGACCAGCATTACCCTGACCAAAAGGCAGATAAGGACAATACAAGAAAACTACAGGTCAGTATCCCTGATGAATAGAGATGCAAAAATTCTCAACAAAATATTACTAAACCTAATTCAACAGCACACTAAAAGAGCATATACTGGGACTTCCCTGGTTGTCCAGTGGTTAAGAATCTACCTTCAAATGCAGGAGATGTGAGTTCAATCCCTGGTCAGGGAACTAAGATCCCACATGTCTTGGGGCAACTAAGCCCATGTGCTCTGAAACCCACATGTGTGCTGCAACTAGAGTATCCTGCATGTTGCAACAAAAAGCCAGCACACTGCAGCTAAGACGTGATGCAGCCAAATAAATAAATAAATAAACTAAAATAAATCTTAAAAAAAAAAAAAAAGAGCATATACCATGTTCAAGTGGGATTTATCCCTGGGATAGAAAGATGATTCCTCATATGGAAATCAATCATGTGGTACACAACATTAAAAGAATAAAGTATAACAGGAATTCCCTGGTGATCCAGTGGTTAGGACTCCATGCTTTCACTGCCGAGGGCCTGGGTTGAATCCCTGTTTGGGGAACTAAGATCCTGCAAGCCACACAGTGCAGCCAAAGAAAAAGAAAAAAAAAAAGACTAAAGGATAAATTCACATGATCATCTCAACAGATGAAGAAAAAGCATTTGACAAATACAACATCTTTTCATGATAAACACCCTCAACTAATTAGGTATAGAAGAAACTTACTTTAATGTAATAAAGGCTACATATGACCAGCCCACAGATGACATCATACTCAATGATGAAAGGCTGAAAGCTTTTCCTCTAAGATCAGCAACAAGATAAGGGTGTCTTCTCCCAGCACTCCTATTTGACATAGTGCCAGAAGTCCTAGCCAGAGCAATTTGGCAAGAGAAAGAAATAAAAGTCATCCAAATCAGAAAAGAAGTAAAATTGTCTCTGTTTGCAGACATAATCTCATATATAGAAAAACCTAAAGATTCCACCAAACAATTGTTAGACTTAACAAATAATTGTTAGAACTGCTAAATAATAATTGTTAGAACTAATAAAGGTGAAGGATACAAAGTCAACATCCAAAAATCAGTCATGTTTCTTTTCACTAACAATAAAGTATCCGAAAAATAAATAAATAAAACAATCCCATTTGCAACAGTATCAAAAAAAAATAAAATACTTAAGAATAGATTTAACCAAGAAGGTGAAAGATCTGTGCAGTGAAAATTGTAAGACATTGATGAAAGAAATTGAAGCAGACACAAATAAATGGAAAGATATCCCATGTTCATGGATCAGAAGAATTAATATTGTTAAAATGTCCATACAATCCAAAGCCATCTACAGATTCACTGCACTCCTTATCAAGATTGAATAGCATTTTCTTACAGAAATGGAAAAAATAATCCTAAAATTTTTATGGAGTCACAAAAGACCCCAAATAGTAATAGCAATCTTGAGAAAGAATGATAAACTGAGGCATCACCATTAGAGAAATGCAAATCAAAACTACAATGAGATATCATCTCACATCGGTCAGAATGGCCATCATCAAAAAATCTAGAAACAATAAATGCTGGAGAGGGTGTGGAGAAAAGGGAACACTCTTGCACTGTTGGTGGGAATGTAAATTGATACAGCCACTATGGAGAACAGTATGGAGGTTCCTTAAAAAACTAAAAATAGAACTACCATACGACCCAGCAATCCCACTACTGGGCATATACCCTGAGAAAACCATAGGTCAAAAAGAGTCATGTACCAAAATGTTCATTGCAGCTCTATTTACAATAGCCAGGACATGGAAGCAACCTAAGTGTCCAACATCAGATGAATGGATAAAGAAGATGTGGCACATATATACAATGGAATATTACTCAGCCATAAAATGAAATGAAATGGAGGTATTTGTAGTGAGGTGGATGAAGTTAGAGTCTGTCATACAGAGTGAAGTCAGAAAGAGAAAAACAAATACAGTATGCTAACACATATATATGGAATCTAAGCGAAAATAAAGGTCATGAAGAACCTAGTGGCAAGAGGGGAATAAATACTAGAGAATGGACTTGAGGATATGGGGAGGGGGAAGGGTAAGATGTGTCAGGGTGAGAGAGTGGCATAGACATATATACACTACCAAATGTAAAATAGATAGCTAGTGGGAAGCAGCCGCATAGCACAGGGAGATCAGCTCGGTGCTTTGTGACCACCTAGAGGGGTGGGATAGGGAGGGGGGGAGGGGGGGAGATGCAAGAGGGAAAAGATATGGGGACATATGTATATGTATAACTGATTCACTTTGTTATAAAGCAGAAACTAACACACCATTGTAAAGCAATTGTACTCCAATAAAGATGTTTAAAAAAATAAATAAATAAAGTGAGGCATCACACTTCTTGATTTAAAGTATATTACAAAACTATAGTAAGCAGAACAGTATAGTATTGGCATAAAAACAGACACATAGACCAATAAAACTGTATCAGGAACCCAGAAATAAACTCACGCATACATGGACAACTAATATTTGACAAGGGAGCAGAGAATACTCAGTGAGGAAAGATAGTCTCTTCAATAAATGGTGTTAGGAAAATTAGACGTAGACATGCAAAAGAATGAAACTGAACCCCCATCTTACACCACTCAAAAAGTTAACTTGAAATGGCTTAAAGTCTTCTAAGACTGGAAACCATAAAACTTCTAGAAGAAAATGTAGGGAAATAACTCCTTGGTCAATGAGTTTTCTACATATATATGTATATATTGCAAATGATTACCAGAATAAGGTTAGTTAACACATCCATCACCTCAAATAGTTACCAGTTTTTGGCATGGGGTGAGAACTTTTGAGATCTACTCTTTTAGCAACTTTCAAGTATACAATACAGTATTGTTAACTATAGTCACCATGCTGTCAATTAGATCTCCAGAAAATTATTCATCTTATAAATGGAATTTTGTACCATTTGGCAATAAATTATTGGATATGAAGCCAAAAGCATAAGGAAAAAAACAAAATAAGTAAGTGGGATTACATAAATCTAAAAAGTTTCCGAAAAGTAATAAATAAATATATAAATAAATACACAAACAAAATGAAAGGCGACCTATGGAATGGGAAAAATATCTGCAAACTATCTTATCTGATAAGGGGTTAATATCCAAAATATAAAAGGAACTCATACAAATCAATAGCAAAAGAAAGAAAGAAAGAAAGAAAGAAAGAAGAAAGAAAGAAAGCAAAAGAAAGAAAGAAAGAAAGAAAGAAAGAAAGAAAGAAAGAAAAAGAAAGAAAAAAGAAAGAAAGAAAGGAAGGAAGGAAGGAAGGAAGGAAGGAAGGAAGGAAATCCAATTAAAAAATGAGCATAAGACCTTTGGACCATTTTTCCAAAGAAGACGTAAACATGGTCAACGGGTACATGAAAAGTTGCTCAACATCACTAATCATCAGGGAAATGCAAATCAGAACAACAATGAGATATCACCTCACACCTGTCAGAATGGTTATCATCAAAAAGAGATCACAAATGTTGGCAAGGATATGAAGATAAGGGGGCACTTGTGCACAGTTGGTGGTAATGTAAATTGGTACAGCCACTATGGAAAACACTATGGAGGTTCCTCAAAAAAATTAAAAGATAGAACTACAATATAATTCAGCAATCCCATTTCTGGGTAAGACAAGGCACACCTGCGAGTTTGATTCCAAAACACTGCAATAAGGCAAATATCTTAATCAAGAGAGTCACACACATTTTTTAGTTTCCCAGTGAATATTAAAGTTATGTTTACACTGTACTGTAGTCTATTAAGTGTGTAATACCATTATATCTAAAAATGCACATACCTTAATTTAAAAATACTTTATTGCTAAAAAATGAGGCTTCAGCTCAGATGGTGGTGGAGGGTTTTGCCTCAATGTTGATGGCTGCTGAAGGCTAGGGTGGCCGTGGCAACTTCTTTTTTTTTTTTTTTTTTTTTTGAACATCTTTATTAGAGTATAATTGCTTTACAATGGTGTGTTAGTTTCTGCTTTATAGTAAAGTGAATCAGTTATACATATACATATGTCCCCATATCTCTTCCCTCTTGCATCTCCCTCCCTCCCACCCTCCCTATCCCACCCCTCTAAGTGGTCACAAAGCACCGAGCTGATCTCCCTGTGCTATGTGGCTGCTTCCCACTAGCTATCTATTTTACGTTTGGTAGTGTATATATGTCCATGCCACTGTCTCACTTTGTCACAGCTTACCCTTCCACCTCCCCATATCCTCAAGTCCATTCTCTAGTAGGTCTGCATCTTTATTCCCGTCTTGCCCCTAGGTTCTTCTGACCTTTTTTTTTTTTTTTTTGATTCCATGTATCAGGACCAGCCCCCTAGAATGAAAGGCTGGGGAATGTTGCCAGGGGTTTCCAGCCTATCTCTCCAAGGTTGTCCCAACTCTACCTTGGCTTTGGTGCAGACATTACAAACAGTGTTTTGTATGTAGCCCTCTACGTCTACTTTCCTTGGGTCTCCCTGGCAAGTTAGCTGTCCTAGCTTAGCTTGATATTCTGATGAGTTTTCCCCCACTGAGCTCTCCACGGGAGCACCGGGACCTGCAGAGCTGGAGGTTGGGAACAGGTAGACAAAGGAGAAGACACCCTTGTGGTGCCCATCCATAAGGATTTGGCCATGAATCACTGCACCGTGGCCAGCAGGTCTGGGAAGAAGAAGGGGCCATGGGCCTGTTTGTAGGAGGCCATTTTTGCCCACTGAGCCATCAGCATGTCCCTTTCTGGAAGCTCTTCCACCTCTCTCATGGTCACTTCCCTCCCTGTCCCCAACCCCTCAGCCCGGCCTGGTGCCAAAGGTCAGGCTCATATATGTGTTAGCATATGGTATATGTTTTTCTCTTTCTGACTTACTTCACTCTGTATGACAGTCTCTAGGTCAATCTACCTCACTACAAATAACTCAGTTTCATTCCTTTTTATGGCTGAGTAATATTCCATTGTATATATGTGCCACATCTTCTTTATCCATTCATCTGTTGATGGACACTTAGGGTGCTTCCATGTCCTGACTATTGTAAATAGAGCTGCAATGAACATTTTGGTACATGACTCTTTTTGAATGATGGTTTTCTCAGGGTATATGTCCACTAGTGGGATTGCTGGGTCGTATGGTAGTTCTATTTTTAGATTTTTAAGGAACCTCCATACTGTTCTGCATAGTGGCTGTATCAATTTACATTCCCACCAACAGTGCAAGAGGGTTCCCTTTTCTCCACACCCTCTCCAGCATTTGTTGTTTGTAGATTTTCTCATGATGCCCATTCTAACTGGTGTGAGGTGATACCTCATTGTAGTTTTGATGTGCATTTCTCTAATAATTAGTGATGTTGAGCAGCTTTTCATGTGCTTCTTGGCCATCTGTATGTCTTCTTTGGAGAAATGTCTATTTAGGTGTTCTGCCCATGTTTTTTATTGGGTTGTTTTTTTAATATTGAGCTGCATGAGCTGTTTATATATTTTGGAGATTAATCCTTTGTCCATTGATTCGTTTGCAAATATTTTCTCCCATTCTAAGGGTTGTCTTTTCGTCTTGTTTATGGTTTCCCTTGCTGTGCAAAAGCTTTCAAGTTTCATTAGGTCCCATTTGTTTATTTTTGTTTTTATTTCCATTACTCTAGGAGGTGGACCAAAAAAGATCTTGCTGTGATTTATGTCAAGGAGTGTTCTTCCTATGTTTTCCTCTAAGAGTTTTATAGTGTCCGGTCTTACATTTAGGTCTCTAATCCATTTTGAGTTTATTTTTGTGTATGGTATTAGGGAGTGTTCTAATTTCATTCTTTTACATGTAGCTGTCCAGTTTTTCCAGCACCACTTATTGAAGAGACTGTCTTTTCTCCATTGTATATCCTTGCCTCCTTTGTCATAGATTAGTTGACCATAGGTGTGTGGGTTTATCTCTGAGCTTTCTATCTTGTTCCATTGATCTATGTTTCTGATTTTGTGCCAGTACCATATTGTCTTGATTACTGTACCTTTGTAGTATAGTCTGAAGACAGGGAGTCTGATTCCTCCAGCTCCGTTTTTTTCCCTCAAGACTGCTTTGGCTATTTGGGGTCTTTTGTATCTCCATACAAATTTTAAGATTTTTTCTTCTGGTTCCGTAAAAAATGCCATTGGTAATTTGATAGGGATTGCATTGAATCTGTAGATTGCTTTGGGTAGTACAGACATTTTCACAATATTGATTCTTCCAATCCAAGAATACGGTATATCTCTCCATCTGTTGGTATTATCTTTAATTTCTTTCATCAGTGTCTTATAGTTTTCTGCATACAGGTGTTTTGTCTCCCTAGGTAGGGTTATTCCTAGGTATTTTATTGTTTTTGTTGCAAAGGTAAATGGGAGTGTTTCCTTAATTTCTCTTTCAGATTTTTCAACATTAGTGTATAGGAATGCAAGAGATTTCTGTGCATTAATTTTGTATTCTGCAACTTTACCAAATTCATTGATTAAGTCTAATAGTTTTCTGGTTGCATTTTTAGGATTCTCTATGTATAGTATCATGTCATCTGCAAACAGTGACAGTTTTACTTCTTCTTTTCCAATTTGAATTCCTTTTATTTCTTTTTCTTCTCTGATTGCCGTGGCCAGGACTTCCAAAACTAGGTTGAATCATAGTGGTGAGAGTGCACATCCTTGTCTTGCTCCTGATCTAGAGGAAATGCTTTCAGTTTTTCACCATTGAGAAAGATGTTTGCTGTGGGTTTGTTGTATATGGCCTTTATTATGTTGAGATAGGTTCCCTCTATGCCAAATTTCTGGAGAGTTTTTATCATAAACGGGTGTAGAATTTTGTGAAAAGTTTTTCTGCATCTATTGAGATGATCATATGTTTTTTATTCTTCAATTTGTTAATATGGTGTATCACATTGATTGATTTGTGTATGTTGAAGAATCTTTGCATCCCTGGAATAAATCCCACTTGATCATTGTGTAGGATCCTTTTAATGTGGTGTTGGATTCTGTCTGCTAGTATTTTGTTAAGGGTTTTTGCATCTATATTCATCAGTGATATTGGTCTGTAATTTTCTTTTTCTGTAGTATATTTGTCTGGTTTTGGTATCAGGGTGATGGTGGCCTCATAGAATGAGTTTGGGAGTGTTCCTACCTCTGCAATTTTTTGGAAGAGTTTGAGAAGGATGGGTGTTAGCTCTTCTCTAAATGTTTGATAGAATTCACCTGTGAAGCCGTCTGGTCCTAGACTTTAGTTTGTTGGAAGATTTTTAATCACAGTTTCAATTTCATTACTTGTGATTGGTCTGTTCTTATATTCTATTTCTTCCTGGTTCAGTCTTGGAAGTTTGTACCTTTCTAAGAATTTGTCCATTTCTTCCAGGTTGTCCATTTTATTGGCATACGGTTGCTTGTAGTAGTCTCTTAGGATGCTTTGTATTTCTACAGTGTCTGTTGTAATGTCTCCTTTTTCATTTCTAATTTTATTGATTTGAGTCCTCTCCCTCTTTTTCTTGATGAGTCTGGCTAATGCTTTATCGATTTTGTTTACCTTATCAAAGAACCAGCTTTTAGTTTTATTGATCTTTGTTATTTTTTCCTTTGTTTCTATTTCATTTGTTTCTGCTCTGATCTTTATGATTTCTTTCCTTCTGCTAACTTTGGGTTTTGTTTGTTCTTCTTTCTCTAGTTCCTTGAGGTGTAAGGTTAGATTGTTTATTTGAGATTTTTCTTGTTTCTTGAGGTAGGCTTGTATAGCTATAAACTTCCCTCTTAGAACTGCTTTTGCTGCATCCCATAGGTTTTGGATTGTTTTGTATTCATTGTCATTTGTCTCTAAGTATTTTTTGATTTCCTCTTTGATTTCTTCAGTGATCTCTTGGTTATTTAGTGACGTATTGTTTAGTCTCCATATGTTTGTGATTTTTACGGTTTTTTGCCTGTAATTCATTTATAATCTCATAGTGTTGCAGTCAGAAAAGATGCTTGATATGATTTCAATTTTCTTAAATTTACTAAGGCTTGATTTTTGACCCAGGATGTGATCTATCCTGGAGAATGTTCTGAGCGCACTTGAGAAGAAAGTGTAATCTGCTGTTTTTGGATGGAATGTCGTATAAATATCAATTAAATCTATCAGGTCTATGTGTCATTTAAAGCTTCTGTTTCCTTATTTATTTTCATTTTGCATGATCTGTCCATTGGTGTAACTGAGTTGTTAAACTCCCCCACTATTATTGTTTTACTATCGATTTCCTGTTTTAAAGCTGTTAGCAGTTGCTTTATGTATTGAGGTGCTCCTATGTTGGGTGCATATATATTTATAATTGTTATATCTTCTTGTTAGATTGATCCCTTGATCATTATGTAGTGTCCTTCCTTGTCTCTTGTAACATTTTTTATTTTAACGTCTATTTTATCTGATATGAGTATTGCTACTCCATCTTTCTTTTGATTTCCATTTGCATGGAATATCTTTTTCCATCCCCTCACTTTCAGTCTGTATGTGTCACTAGGTCTAAAGTGGGTCTCTTGTAGACAGCATATATATGGGTCTTGTTTTTGTATCCATTCAGCAAGGCTGTGTCTTTTGGTTGGAGCATTCAATCCATTCACGTTTAAGGTAATTATCTATATGAATATTCCTATGACCATTTTCTTAATTGTTTTGGATTTGTTTTTGTAGGTCCTTTTCTTCTTTTGTGTTTCCCACTTAGAGAAGTTACTTTAGCGTTAGTTGTATAGCTGGTTTGATGGTGCTGAATTCTCTTAGCTTTTGCTTGTATGTAAAGCTTTGGATTTCCATCGAATCTAAATGAGATCCTTGCCAGGTAGAGTAATCTTGGTGGTAGGTTCCTGCCTTTCATCACTTTTAGTATCTCATGCCACTCCCTTCTGGCTTGTAGAGTCTCTGCTGAGAAATCAGCTGTTAACCTTATGTGAGTTCCCTTGTATGTTGTCTTTTTTCCCTTGATGCTTTAATAATTATTCTTTGTCTTTAATTTTTGCTAGTGATTACTATGTGTCTTGGCGTGTTTCTCCTTGGGTTTATCCTGTATAAGACTCGCTGTGCTTCCTGGAATTGGGCGGCTATTTGCTTTCCCATGTTAGGGAACTTTTCGATGATAATCTCTTCAAATATTTTTTTCTGGTCCTTTCTCTCTCTCCTCTCCTTCTGGGTCCCCTATAATGTGAATGTTGTTGTGTTTAATGTTGTCCCAGAGGTCTCTTAGGCTGTCTTCATTTCTTTTCTTTCTTTTTTCTTTTTTCTGTTCTGCAGTAGTGAATTCCACCATTCTGTCTTCCAGGTCACTTATCCGTTCTTCTGCCTCAGTTATTCTGCTATTGAGTCCTTCTAGTGTAGTATTCATTTCAGTTATTGTGTTATTCATCTCTGTTTGTTTGTTCTTTAATTCTTCTAAGTCTTTCTTAAACATTTCTTGTCTCTTCTCAATCTTTGCCTCCATTCTTTTTCCGAGGTCCTTGATCATTTTCACTATCATTATTCTGAATTCTTTTTCTGGAAGGTTGCCTATCTCCACTTCATTTAGTTGTTTTTCTGGGGTTTTATCTTGTTTCTTCATCTGGTACATAGCCCTCTGCCTTTTCATCTTGTCTATCTTTCTGTGAATGTGGTTTTTGTTCCACAGGCTGCAGAATTTTAGTTCTTCTTGCTTCTGCTGTCTGCCCTCTGGTGGATGAGGCTATCCCTCATACCTTCTTTACTGAAAACACACATTCTACTTTCTTACTCTATACTGAAATAGTTCCTTATTATTCCTATTAGTTTTTATTACATGTTTAAATTAGAATCTTCAACTCTTAAAAACCTTAATTTCCAGAGAAAACTAAGAAGTAAGCAATTATGAACTGTCTTTTACATTAGCATTCTGTAGATTGGTGAACATAAATACCAATGATAATTTCTAAAAAAAAAAAAAAACATTTGTTTTCTTTTAGAGAACATCTCAGGGTGGCACCAAACATATTCATTAATATCCTAAATACCTTTAATTTCTCTGTTTAGTAATTGATGTCTCAGTATTTTATGTCAATAAACTTCCATCACTTCACTTAAATTAGCACAACTCTAGAACCTTATGTTACCAAATATCAGGAGAGTTCATTTTAAGTAGACATTTCTAAAATATAATTATTTTTAAAGAGTTGACCCAAAAGCTCTTATCTCATTTACATTTACTTTAAAGTTTCATCATATCAAGTAATTTTTCTTGCACTAGGTATAATAAGGTCTTATTTGACTTCTATTAAACCTAGGTACAATAAAGTATTATATTTAATGTTGATGACTCTAAAGACATGTCTATATTAATTAGATCAACAAACTTAATCTAACTTTAATACCAGGTATCAACTTAATATTAAATACTTCCCAGTTTATGTGAACCTGAAAGTCATTTTGGTCAGGTTTTTTAATATTTAATTTGTAAGTGCTTACTTTTAAATTGAGCTCTTTCTAAATTGAATTTTGAAAATAATTTCCAGAGGTAGAGATATCTCATATGTATAATGTGTACACAGATGTATAAACAGGCAAAAGTAGAGATCTCATGGCCTCACTTAAAAAAAAAACTTACTTATGAATCAGGTATTACAATATAAACTTACTAGTTTACAAAAACAGTTGGAATACATTAAAGTTTCTTGCTCAGTTGACTAAGACCTTACTATTTGTAAAGTTTGGCTGAGGGAGCATTTCCAGTGGTTTGAATTTTAAAACTGCCACTTTGTCACTGTTTTCCTTTGGTTTCTGGTTTTGCCTGATTGAGCTAATTAGACTCAATTTCAGGTCCTTGTGACCTGTATTTACATTTCTGGTTTGTAGAGATTTGCAAGAGAAAGACAGTTGCTTTTATTTCACCAGAGAACCGGTCTGTTGCCTAAATGATACTAAAAGTTTTATTTGTCCAACTATATATTATATCAGTGAGAATATTTCTAACTAAACTGAAATTTATGAGCTCTAAGTTCTAGAACTTTAGAATTTAGTTTATCATGCCTTCAAAAACTTGTAGAAGGCTTTGAGCAAGACCTTGTTTCTGAGTTTACAAGTTAAACCCAGAGCAAAATCACTATTTTTATTTTTATTAGCCTTTGAATGTCAGTTCCCAGTTTTAATTTTTTGAATGGCTCAGGTACCCCTACTGGTTTCCTTTAGTATGTTTAATATTTCCTCAGGGGCAGATCTATATGTCCTGCATTATTATACCACATAGGGGAAGCATTCCCCAGTGAAACATGCCTATCCCACAATATAATTAAACAAAAGAGATGTAGCCATCTTATATAAAGCCAATTTAAATATACTAATTTTATACACTTTCATCTCAATTCCATCAACTTTTATACCTTTAACTTTAGCTTTCATTAGGCTCCAATCAACAAGTTTTGATCTTATAGGAGGAGCTCTAGAAGTTTTTCTTTCTTTTTATCCCATGTCCATTTAATCTATTTTTATATAAAAGGTTCTGGGATCCCCAGAGGGGGGTTGAGCCAAAGAACTCAGGCTCTTTTGACTAATTGTTGCCCCCAAATAATTGCTGCTCAGGTATCTCAGTGTATTTTTTTTCAGTATATATATACTGGGGTACATAGAGCCGACCTGTATGGCTTTTAATGTTGAGGACCAGTAAGGGGTCTCTTTTGGCCCATTTAACTTTCGGTAGTGTAATATGAAAACCTTGTGTTTTAATCACATTTCTGTTTTATTTATCCTATTTTAAATAACCATCTAAAGATATCTTTATTCATTTAAGTCCTTTTTAAATTTTCTACATTGTTGGAAAAAGTATCTACTCTTTCTTACAAGTTTTTTATCCTGTTAACATTAATTATTTTAATGTTTTTATTAGCATCTGTAAGACCCATTGAGGGGAAGCAAATAAACCTTCCCAAACCGATTTTTCTTTATTTGATTTAAACTAAGGACATTCTTAGTTTGACCATTGGATATATTTCTTTTTTCTACTTTTAATTTGATTTTTGTTTTTATAGGTACCAATAAAACAGCTGTTTATAATGACAGTGCTCTAGAAATCCACCAATCTAGAAGATTTTCCAATTTAAAGGATCCATCATTTGGCCATTAATGAAATATCTTAATAGTGATTCAAACCAATAAGACTCAAGATGCTTCTCCATAAGAGAGTGGAAGAGGATGTCACCTAAGTGAGATCTAGAGAGTTTACTCTCAAAAATAGTATGGCAGAGGTCAAGTTGTCAAAACACATATGCACACAAACAGACACACACACACACAACCCCCTAGGAAGATCAGGTAGAACTTTTACATATCAAAGACACAAGAGAAATGTAAGTCTCCCTAGAAGGCCTTTGTTTAAAGTCAGAATTTTGAAAAGATATTTTTATCATGCTTGCTTTTTAAACTTAAATTAGCTTCATACACAGTAAAAGAGCAAGAGTTCCTTTAATTCCCAATTAAGTAAGTACTTGTAAGTGTAAGTTTTGTACATAAACCTGGCTGGAGTATTAGTTGGAGGCTGCCAATCTGTCATTCCTTTATCTTTTGTTCTGAAAGCTTTATTTCCCATTCTGAGGATGGTTTGTCAAAACAAAAATTGCTGGTGACAATTGTGTAGTGGGCCAATGTGCTGCTTAAGAGCTTAATTCCTCTAGAATTTGGACCCAGAGTTGTTTCAGCCCCCTCTTATGTGTCCTAGGTCCTCTCAGTGGTGTTTAAGACTACCAGACATGCTCGGATTATGGAATGGCCAGTTATTTGTGTCCCCAGTTGAGAAGGTTCTTCATTAAAATGAGTAGTTTTCCTTATAGAGACATCTGCACGATGTGAGGTCTTGCCTTCACCACTCCTGCAAGTTTCTCAGTCGCCTGAGAAAGCTGTTGCTGGCCAGGAGGAGCGAGCCCCTTCTTTGGAGATCAGAAGCTCTCATAAGTTTTCAGTTTTATTTTGACAAACTCTATTAAGGTAGCCAATTCAAGGAAAAACGACAGGCCAGTATTCCCCCTAATTACTCAGTCCAACTTTGTTCAGTGTTTAACTGAGCAAAGTCTTCCAAGTCTTTAAACTGAGCATAAACCACTCAATGTCTAAGCTGAGTAAAATCTTCCCAGTCCTTTTCACTGAGAATAACCTGTTCAGTGTCTAAACTGAGCAAAATCTTCCCAGTGCCTTTTATACTGAGGATAACTCAGGCACCTCTTCTTGAAACTAAGTTTCAAGGATAAACTACTTCTCCAGAGAGGAATTTAACACCACTGAATAAAACTTAGAATCATCAATAACAGGAGATCCTAGAACCAGGAGAGACTCACTTAAATTCATCTGTACTCCCCGAGGAGGCAGATGGGCACAAGAGGCCTCTGCTGGTACCAAAGCTCCAGATCCTCACAGAGTTCAGGTGAAGGAGAAAAGTCTGCTCTTGTCCATTCATCAGTCACCATAACTGTCAGCTAAAAAAACATGTACACAACCTAAATGTTGAGAGTTATGTTTTATTCAATGGACATACTGAGGAATTCAAGTCCAGGAGGCAGCATCCCAAGTAACCCTGAGAAAACTGCTCCAAAAGTTAGGGAATCCTAAAAGCAGCAAGAGAATAGCAACTTGTTACATAAAAGGGAAGTGTCATAAGAAGATCTTCAGATATTTTAGCAGAAAATTTGCATGCCAGATGAAATTGGCATGATATATTCAAAGCATTGAAAGGAAAAAATCTAACCAAGAACATCCTACATGTAAAGATTTGAAGTAGAGATAGTTTCCAGACAAGCAAGGATAAAATAGTTCACCACCACCAAATCAGCTTTACAGAAAATATTAAAAGTACTTCTTTAAACTGAAAAGAAATGACACTACTAACTGAAAAGAAAAAAATATAAAACTGATAAGGGTAAAAAAACAGTAAAGTTAGTCTACTAATCACTTGTAAAGTTTGTATGAAGGTTAAAAGGCAAACGTAGTAAAATTAATGAAAACTACAATAATTATTTAAGGACATATATAAAATAAAAATATATAAAATGTGACATGGAAAACAAAACAAGGGGGTTAAAAATGTAGAGTTTTAGAATGAATTCAAATTTAAGTTGCTATCAATATAAAATAAGATGGTTATATACATAAACTATTTATATGTGAACCTCAGGATAGTCACAAAGCCAAACCTATAGTAGATTCACTAAAGAAAATAGGAAAGAAATCTTATTATAATTCTAAACAATGTTATTAAATCTAAAGGGAAGGTAGCAAGACAAGAAGAAAGAAACTACAAAAGTACTACCAAAACATTCAGAAAATATTGTCCAGAATGACAATTAGTACATATTATTAATAATAACTTTAAATGTTAATAGATTAAATTCTCCAATCAAAAGATATAGAGTGGCTGAATAAAAAAAAAAAAAAGAAGACATGTATATGCTGCCTACAAAAAACTTTACTTCAGATGTAAAAACACAAACACACTAAAAGTGAAGTGGGGAGACCTTCAAGATGGTGGAGGAGTAAGAAGTGGAGATCACCTTCCTGCCCAAAAATACATCAGAAATACATCTACATGTAGAACAACTCCTATAGAACACCTACTGAACGCTGGCAGAAGACCTCAGACTTCCCAAAAGGCAAGAAACTCCCCATGTATCTGGGTAGGGCAAAAGAAAAAAGTAGAGACAAAAGAATAAGGACAGAACCTGCACCTCTGAGAGGGAGCTGTGAAGGAGGAAAAGTTCCCACACATTAGGAAGCCCCTTCACTGGCAGAGATGGGGGGTGGCGGGGGGAAAGCTTTGGAGCCATGGAAGAGACTGTAAGAATAAGGGTGCAGAGGGCAAAGTGGAGAGATTCCCACACAGAGTATCAGTGCCTACCAGAATTCACCAGCCTGAGATGCTTCTCAGCTCACCCACCAATGTGGGTGGAGGCAAGGAGCTGAGGCTCAGGCTTTGGAGGTCAGATCCCAGGGAGAGGACTGGGGTTGGCTGTGTGAACACAGCCTGAAGGGGGCTAGTCCACCACAGCTAGCTGGGAGGGAGCCCGTGAAAAAGTCTGGAACCACCTAACTGGCAAGAGACCATTGTTTTGGGGTGCATGAGGAGAGGGAATTCACAGCACCACCTAAACGAGCTCCAGAGATGGGAGTGAGCTGCGGCAATCAGCACGGACAGCAGAGACAGGCATGAAATGCTAAGGCTGCGGCTGCAGCCACCAAGAAGCCTGTGTACAAGCACAGGTCACTATACACATCTCCCCTCCCAGGAGCCTGTGCAGCCAGCAACTGCCAGGATCCCGTGATCCAGGGACATCTTCCCTGGGAGAACATACGGCGAGCCTTAGGCTGTTGAAATGTCATGCCGGCCTCTGCCTCACAGGCTCACCTGGCATTCTCTACCCCTCCCTCCCCCTGGCCTGAGTGAGCCAGAGCCCCCTAATAAGCTGCTACTTTAACCCTGCCCTGTCTGAGTGAAGAACAGATGCCCTAAGGCAACCTACACGCAGAGGCGGGGCCAAATCAAAAGCTGAACTCCAGGAGCTGTGCAAACAAAGAAGAGAAAGGGAAATCTCTTCCAGCAGACTCAGGAGCAGCAGATTAAATCTCCACAATCAACTTGATGTACCCTGCATGTGTGGAATACCTGAAGAGACAACGAACCATCCCAAAATTGAGGTGATGGACTATGGAAACAACTGTACTTGGAGTTTGTGTTCTGCATCTAATTTTCCTCTGGTTTTAAGTTTAGTTTAGTTTACTACTTAGAGTTTATTATAATTGGTAGTTTTGTTTACTGATTTGGTTGCTCTCTTCCTTGTTTTTTATACTGATATATATATATATGTATATATATATATATATATATTTTTTTCCTTTCTCTCTTTTTGTAAGTGTCTATGTGGATGCATCTTTGTGTGATTTTGTCTGTAGAGCTTTGCTTTTACCATTTGCCCTAGTGTTATGTCTGTTCTTTTTTTTTTTCTATACTTTATAGCGCTTGTTATCATTGGTGGATTTGTCTTTTGGGTAGGTTGCTCTCTTTTGTCTTTCCTTCTTTCTTTTAAATTACTTTTTAATTTTCTTATTTATAGTAATTTAAAAAATATTTACTTTAATAACTTTATTTTATTTTATTTTTCTTTCTTCTTTTCTCCCTTTCTTTTGAGCCATGTGGCTGACAGGGTCTTGGTGCTCTGGTCAGGTGTCAGGCCTATGCCTCTGAGGGGGGAGAGCTGAGTTCAGGACATTGGCGACCAGGCACATCCCGGCTCCACGCAATATCAAATGGCGAAAGCTCTCCCAGAAATCTCCATCTCAAAACTAAGACCCAGCTCCACTCAACGACCAGCAAAATACAGTGCCAGACACCCGATGCCAAACAACTAGCAAGACAGGAACACAACCCCACACATTAGCAGAGAGGCTGCATAAAATAATAATAAGGTCACAGACACCCTAAAACACACCACTGGACGTGGTCCTCCCCACCAGAAATACAAGATCCAGCCTCATACATGAGAACACAGGCACCAGTACCCTCCACAAGGAAGCCTACACAACCCACTGAATCAACCTCACCCATTGAGGGTAGACACCAAAAAACACGAGAACTATGAACATGCAACCTGAGAAAAGGAGACCCCAAACACACTAAGGAAGGAAAATTAGAAGACAGAGAAACACACAACAGATGAAGGAGCAAGGTAAAAACCTACCAGAACAAAAAATGAAGAGGAAATAAGCAGTCTACCTGAAAAAGAATTCAGAGTAATGATAGTAAAGATGATACAAAGTCTTGGAAATAGAATGGAGAAAATACAAGAAATGTTTAACAAGGACCTAGAGGAGTAAAGAGCAAACAAACAATGATGAACAACACAAAAAATGAAATTAAAAATTCTCTAGAAAGAATCAATAGCAGAATAACTGAGGCAGAAGAATGGATAAGTAACCTGGAAGATAAAAGAGTGGAAATAACTACCACAGAGCAGAATAAAGAAAAAAGAATGAAAAGAATTGAGGACAATCTCAGAGACATCTAGGACAACATTAAACACACCAACATTTGAATTTTAAGGGTCCAGAAGAAGAGAGAATATGAAAGGGACTGAGAAAATATTTGAAGAGCTTAGAGTTGAAAACATCTTTAATATAGAAAAGGAAATAGTTAACCAAGTCCAGGAAGTGCAGAGAGTCCCATACAGGATAAATCCAAGGAAAAACATGCCTAGACACATATTAATCAAACTACTAAAAATTAAATACAGAGAACAAATATTAAAAGCAGCAGGGAAAAAACAGCAAATAACATGCAAGGGAACCCCCCCTAAGATTAACAGCTGATCTTTCAGCAGAAACTCTGCAAGACAGAAAGGAGTGGAAGGACATATTTAAAGTGATGAAAGGGAAAAACCTACAACCAAGATTACTCTACCCAGCAACGATCTCATTCAGGTTCGATGGAGAAATTAAAACCTTTACAGACAAGCAAAAGCTAAGACAATTCAGCACCACCAAAACAGCTTTACAACAAATGCTAAAGGAACGTCTCTAGGCAGGAAACACAAGAGATAGAAAAGACCTACAGCAACAAACCAAAAACAATTAAGAAAATGGTTTTAAGGAACATAAATATCAATAATTACTTTAAATGTAAATGGAATAAATGCTCCAACCAAAAGACATAGACTGGCTGAATAGATACAAAAACAAGACCTGTATATATGCTGTCTACAAGAGACCCACTTCAGACCTAGGGACACATACAGACTGAAAGTGAGGGAGTGGAAAAAGATATTCCATGCAAATGGAAATCAAAAGAAAGTTGGAGTAGCAATACTCATATCAGACAAAATAGACTTTAAAACAAAATCTATTACAAGAGACAAGGAAGGACACTACATAATGATCAAGGGATCGATCCAAGAAGATATAACAACTGTAAATATTTATGCACCCAACATAAGAGCACCTCAATGTATAAGGCAACTGTTAACATCCATAAAAGGGAAAATCGACAGTAACACAATCATAGAAGAGGACTTTAACACCCCACTTTCACCAATGGACAGATCATCCAAAGTGAAAATAAATAGGGAAACACAAGCTTTAAATGACACATTAAACAAGGAGGACTTAATTGATATTTATAGGACATTCCATCCAAAAAGAACAGAATAGACTTTCTTCTCAAGGGCTCATGGAACATTCTCTATGATAGATCATACCTTGCGTCAAAAATCAAACCCTGGTAAATTTAGGAAAATCTAACTCATATCAAATATCTCTCCAAACCACAGTGTTATGAGACTACATATCAATTACATGAAAAAATCTGTAAAAAATACAAACATATGGAGGCTAAACAATACACTACTAAAAACCAAGAGATCACTGAGGAAACCAAAGTGGAAGTCAAAAAACACCTGGAAAAAAATGACAATGAAAAAACGACAACCCAGACTTATGGGATGTAGCAAAAGCAGTTCTAAGAGGGAAGTTTATAGCAATACAAACCTACCTCAAGAAAAGAGAAACATCTCAAATAAACAACCTAACCTTACACCTGAAGCAATTAGAGAAAGAAGAACAAAAGAACCTCAAAGTTAGCAGAAGGAAAGATATCATAAAGTCAGATCAGAAATAAATGAAAGAGAAATGAAGGAAATGATAGCAGAGATCAATAAAACTTAAAGCTGGTTCCTTGAGTAGATAAACAAAATTGATAAACCATTAGCCAGACTCATCAAGAAAAAAAGGGAGAAGACTCAAATCAATAGAATTAGAAATGAAAAAGGAGAACTAACAGATGACACTGCAGAAATTCAAAGGATCATGAGAGATTACTGCAAGCAATTAGATGTCAATAAAATGGACAACCTGGAAGAAATGGATAAATTCTTAGACAAACAAAACCTTCTGAGACCGAACAAGGAAGAAATAGAAAATATAAAATGACCAATCACAAACACTGAAATTGAGATTGTGATTAAAAATCTTCCAACAAAAAAAAGCCCAGGACCAGATGGCTTCACAGGTGAATTCTATCAAACATCTAGAGAAGAGCTAACACCTATCCTTCTCAAACTCTTGCAAAATATAACAAGGGAGGAACACTCCCAAACTCATTCTACGAGGCCACCATCACCCTGATACCACAACCAGACAAAGATGTCACAAAGAAAGAAAACTACAGGCCACTATGATTGATGAGTATAGATGCAAAAATCCTCAACAAAATACTAGCAAACAGAATCCAACAGCACATTAAACGATCATACACCATGATCAAGTGGGGTTTATCCCAGAAATGCAAGGATTCTTCAATATACACAAATCAGTCAATGTAATGGACCATATTAACAAATTGATGGAGAAAAACCATATGATCATCTCAATGGATGTAGAGAAAGCTTTCAACAAAATTCAACACCAATTTATGATTAAAAATCTCCAGAAAGTAGGCATAGAGGGAACCTTCCTCAACATAATAAAGGCCCTGTATGACAAACCCACAGCCAACATCATTCTCAATGGTGAAAAACTGAAACCATTTCCACTAAGAACAGAAACAAGACAAGGTTGTCCACTCTCACCACTATTATCCAACATAGTTTTGGAAGTTTTAACCACAGCAATCAGAGAAGAAAAAGAAATAAAAGGAATCCAAATCGGAAAAGAAGAAGTAAATCTGTCACTGTTTGCAGATGATATGATACTATACATAGAGAATCCTAAAGACACTATCAGAAAACTACAAGAGCTAATCAATGAATTTGCTAAAGTAGCAGGATACAACATTAATACACAGAAATCTCTTGCATTCCTATACACTAATGATGAAAAATCTGTAAGAGAAATTAAGGAAACACTCCCATTTACCAATGCAACATAAAGAATAAAATACGTAGGAATAAACCTACAAAAGGAGACAAAAGATCTGTATGCAGAAACTATATGACATTGATGAAAGAAATTAAAGATGATACAAACAGATGGAGAGATATACCATGTTCTTGGATTGGAAGAATCAACATTGTAAAAATGACTCTACTACCCAAAGCAATCTACAGATTCAATGCAATTCCTATCAAACTACCAATGGCATTTTTCACAGAACTAGAACAAAAGATTTCACAAGCTGTATGGAAACACAAAAGACCCTGAATAGCCAAATCCATCTTGAGGAAGAAAAACGGAGATGGAGGAATCAGGCTTGCTGACTTCAGACTACACTACAAAGCTACAGTAATCAAGACAGTATGGTACTGGCACAAAACCAGAAATATAGATCAATGGAACAGGATAGAAAGCCCAGAGATAAACCCAAGCACATATGGCCACCTTATTTTTGATAAAGGAGGCAAGAATATACAAGGGAGAAAAGACAGCCTCTTCAATAAGTGGTGCTGAGAAATCTGGACAGCTACATGCAAAAGAATGAAATTAGAACACTCCCTAATACCATACACAAAAATAAACTCAGAATGGATTAAAGACCTAAATGTAAGGCCAGACACTATAAAACTCTTAGAGGAAAACATAGGCAGAACACTCTATGACACAAATCACAGCAAGATCCTTTTTGACCCACCTCCTAGAGAAAGGGAAATAAAAACAAAAATAAACAAATAGGACCTAATGAAACTTAAAAGCTTTTGCACAGCAAAGGAAAGCATAAACAAGATGAAAAGACAACCCTCTGAATGGGAGAAAATATTTGCCAATGAAGCCACTGACAAAGGATTCATCTCCAAAATTTACAAGCAGCTCAAGCAGCTCAATATCAAAAAAACAAAAAACCCAATCCCAAAATGGGCAGAACACCTAAATAGACCTTTCTCCAAAGAAGACATAGAGATTGACAACCAACACATGAAAAGATGCTCAACATCACTAATCATTAGCGAAATTCAAATCAAAACTACAATGAGGTATCACCACACACCAGTCAGAAAGGCCATCATCAAAAACCTAGAAACAATAAATGCTGGAGAGGGTGTGGATAAATGGGACCCCTCTTGCACTGTTGATGGGAATGTAAATTGATACAGACACTATGGAGAACAGTATGGATGTTCCTAATAAAAAGTAAAAATAGAACTACCATACGACCCAGCAATCCAACTACTCGGCATGTACCCTGAGAAAACCATAATTCAGAGAGAATCATGTACCACACTGTTAATTGAAACTCTATTTACAATAGCCAGGACATGGAAGTAACCTATGTGTCAATCGACAGATGAATGGGTAAAGAATATGTGGCACATATATACAATGGAATATTACTCAGCCATAAAAATAAATGAAATTGAGTTATTTGTAATGAGGTGGATGGACCTAGTGTGTCATACAGCATGAATTAAGTCAGAAAAAGAAAAACAAATATCTCATGCTAACATGTATATATGGAATCTAAAAGAAAAAAATTGTTCTGAAGAGCCTAGGGGCAGGACAGGAATAAAGACACAGATGTAGAGAATGGACTTGAGGACACAGGCAGGGGGATGGGTAAGCTGGGATGAAGTGAGAGAATGTTATGTACATATATACACTACCAAATGTAAAATAGATAGCTAGTGGGAAGCAGCCACATAGCACAAGGAGATCAGCTTGGTGCTTTGTGACCACCTGTAGGTGTGGGATAGGGAGGGTGTGAGGGAGACACAAGAGTGAGGAGATATGGGGATGTATGTATATGTATAGCTGTTTCACTTTGTTATAAAGCAGAAACTAACACACACTCAAAAATAAAAAATCGAATAAAATTAAATTAATAAAAAAAAACAGTGATGGGATACAAAAAGATATATCATGCCGTTGGAAATGAAAAGAAAGGTGATGTAGGTATACTCATATCAGACAAAATAGACTTTAAACAAGGACGTAGTAAAAGACCAAAAGGGCATTACATAATGATAAAGGAGTAAGTCAAAGAAGAAGACACAACATTTTAAAATATATATGCACCCAACATAGGAACACCACAGTATATAAAGCAAATATTAACTGACCTAAAGGGAGAATTTGACATTGATATGTTAATAGAAGGTGACTTTAACATCTCACTTACAACAATGGATAAAGGATCCAGACAGAAAATCATTAAGTAAACATCAGCCTTAAATGACACATTAGAATGTATTGAATTAATAGTTATATACAGAACATTCTATCTAAAGCAGCAGAATACACATTATTCTCGTACACAGTGAACATTCTCCAGGTTATATCACACGTTGTGCCACCAAACAAGTCTTAATAAACCCAAGAAGACTGAAATCATATCATGCATCATTTGGGACAGCTGTGCCATAGAACTAGAAATCAATTATATGAAAAAAAGCCTAAAAATCACCAATATGTGGAGATTAACAACATGCCTGAACAATGTAGCAAAAAGGAGAAATTTAAAGGTATCCAGAGACAAATGAAAATGGTCATATGATATACCAAAATCTGTTAGATGCAGCAAAAGCAGTTCTTAGATGGAAGTTTGTAGAAATACAGGACTACCCCAAGAAACAAGAAAAATCTCAAATAAATAATCTAACTTTAGACCTAAAGAACTTGAGAAAAAAAAAGAACAAATGAAGTCCAAAGTTATTGGAGGAAGGAAATAATAAAAATTGGAGCTGATATAAATGAAATAGAGCCTAAAAAGAGAATAGAAAAGATCAGTAAAACTATGAACTGTTTTTTGAAAAGCTAAACAAAATAGATAACTCTTTAGGTAGACTTACTAAGAAAAAAGATAGAAGTCTCAGATAAGTAAGACCAGAAAAGAGAAGAAATTACAATGGATATCACAGAAATACAAAACATTATAAGAGAATATTTTGAACAGCTATAAGTCAACAAACTGGACAACCTAGAAGAAATGGATACATTCTTAGAAACATAATCTTCATGACTGAATCAGGAAGAAATAGAATATAAATATACTGATTTATAAGGAGATTGAATCAGTAATGAAAAGCCTCCCAGCAAACAAAAGTCCAGGACCAGATGACTTCACTGGTGTTTTCTACCGAACGTGTAAAGTCTCAAAGTCTTCAAAAATGAAGAGGAGGGAACACTTTCAAACTCATTATTATGAGGTCAGCATTCCCCTGATACCAAAACCAGACAAGGTATCTGGTTTTTTTTGGGTGGTATCACACACCAAAAAAATAAAATTACAGGCTAATATCTCTGATGAATATAGATGCAAAAATACTCAACAAAATATTAGCTAACCACATTAAACCATACATTCAAAGGATCATACACCATAATCAATGTTGATTTATTCCACGGATGCAATGATGTTTCAACATATGTCAATCAATCAATGTTATACATCACATTAACAAAATGAATGATAAAAATCATATGATCATCTCAATAGGTGCAGTAAAATAATTTGACAGAATTCAACATTCATTTATGATAAAAATTATCAACAAAGTGGGTATAGAGGGAATGTACCTTAACATTATAAAAGCCACATATGACTAGCCCATAGCTAGCATCATACTCGATGGTGAAAAGCTGTAACTGTTCCTCCAAGATCAGGAACAACACAAGGATGTCCTCTCTTCCCACTGTTATTCTACATAGTATTGGAAATACTTGCTATAGCAATTAGGTAAGAAAAAAATGCACCAAGTTGGAAAGGAAGATGTAAAATTGTCACTATTTGCAGATGACATGGTTCTATATAGAGAAATCCCAAAAAGTTCCACCAAAACTGTTAGAATAATCAACAAATTCAGGAAACTGGCAGGGTACTAAACCAATGTACAAAAATTAGCTGCATTTCTGTACACTAACAACAAAATATCAGAAGGAGAAATTAAGAAAAAAATACAATTACAATCGCATAAAAAAGAATAAAATACCTAGGAATAAAGTTAACCAAGGATGGGAAAGATCTGTACACTGAAATCTATGTCATGAATGAAAGAAATTGAAGACACAAATAAATGGAAAGATATTCTGTGCTCTTGGATTGGAAGAATTAATATTGTTAAAATTTCTATTTTACCCAAAGCAATATACAAATTGAATGCAATCCCTATCAAAATTCCAACAGTATTTTTCACAGAAACAGAACAAACAATTTTAACATTGTATAGAACCACAAAAGACCCTGAATAGCTAAAGCCATCTTAAGAACAAACCTTAAGGAATCACTTTCCCTGATTTCAAACTATATTACAAAGCTATAGTAGTCAAAACAGTATGATATTGGCAGAAAAATAGTCACATAGACAAATGGAACAAAATAAAGAACCCATAAATAAGCCCACCCTTATATGGTCAATTAATTTACAATAAAGGAGGTAAATATACAATTGGGCAAGTGTTGTCTTTTCAATAAATCATGTTGTGAAAACTGGGCGGCCACATGCAAAATAATGAAACTAGTCCACTCCCTACACAAAATTAACTGGGTTGATACCAGTTTGGGGCTATTACAAATAAAGCTGCTATGGACACACTTATACAGGCTTTTTGTGGACATAAGTTTTCATTTCTCTGGGATAAATGCCAAGGAGTACAATTGCTGGGTCATAGCGTAAGTATATATTTACTTTAAAGAAACTGATAAACTAATTTCCAGAGTGACTGTACAATTTTACATTCCCACCAGCAATTTACAAGAGATGTAGTTTCCCCATATCTTCCTCAGCATTTGGTATTGTCAATATTTTGAATTTTGGTTGTTCTAATAGGTGTATCGGGATGCCTAATCATAGTCTTAATTGGCATTTCCTTAATAGCTAACAATATTAAAAATCTTTTCATATTCTTATTTGATAACTGTATGTCTTCTATGATGAAATGTCTTTTTATGTCTTTTGCCCAGTTTCTAATTGGACTGTTTGTTTAATATTTTACTGTTGAGTTTTCAGAGAGCTTTCTATATTCTGTAAATATGGTTTGCATATATTTTCTCCCAGTCCATATTTTGTTTTGGCATCCTCTTTTTCACTAGCTTTATTATGAGGTGTACAACGTATTGGTTTTATACCCTTATATTTCAAAATGATTACCACCTTAGCACTAGCTATTATCTCTGTCACATCACGTAATGATCATTTCTTTTTTGTTGTGAGAACATTTAAGATGTTCTCTCTTAGCAACTTTCTCTTAGCAACTTTCAAGTATATAATATAGTATTATAAACTACAATCACCATGCTATACATTAGATCCCTAGAACGTATTTATCTTCTAACTGGAAGTCTGTACCCTTTGACAAACCTCACCTCATTTCCCCCATACCCCATATCCTGACAACCACCAATCTACTCTGTTTCTAAGAGTTTTGGTTTTTTACATTATACAAATAAGATCATACACTATTTGTCGTTCTCTGACAAACTATTTTCCACAGCAGCTGTACCATTTTACATTTCCATCACCAATGTATGAGGGCTCCAATTTCCCCATACTCTCTCCAACACTTGTTATTGTTCATTTGTTTCTTGTTACTTACTTGTTACTGCTCATTTTTCTAGACTTCAATTTTATCCCATTGGTCTCTGTGTTTATCCTTGACACCAATTGATTGACACTGATTGATTACTGTAGCTTTGTATAAAGTTTTTAAAAATCATTTTTACTGAAAGTATAATTGACATACAATATTAAATTAGTCTGGTGAAAGAAAATATTGCAATATTATTGATTATATTCCCTATGCTGTGCATTACATCACCACAACTTATTAATTTTATAACTGGAAGTTTGTGCCTCTTAATCCCTCTCACCCATTTCACTCAACCCCCCATCCCTCCCCTCTGATGAACATAAATTTGTTCTCTGTATCTATGAGTCTGTTTCTGTTTGTTTGGATTCTTAAATTCCACATATGAGTAAAATTATATAATATTTGTCTTTCTCTGTCTGACTTATATGGCTTATTTCACTTATTTCCTCTAGGTCCATCCATGTTGTCATAAATGACAATGTCTCATTCATTTTAATGGCCAAGTAATATTGTTATATATGTATAGATATATAGAGATAGATAGATAGATAGATAGATAGGTAGATAGATAGATAGATATACATACACACATACCACATCTTCATTATTTATTCACCTACTGATGAACACTTAGGTTGCTTCCATATCTTGGCTGTGGTAAGTGATGCTGCTAATAAACATATGAATTTATATATCTTTTCAATCAGTGTTTTAATTTTCTTTTGATAAATACCCAGAAGTGGAATTGCTGGATTATATGGTAGTTCTATTTTTAAGTTTTTGAGGAACCTCCATACTGTTTTCAATAATGACTGCACCAATTTACATTTCCACCAACACTGCATGAGCCTTCACTTTTATTCACATTCTGGCCAAAACTTGTTTGTTGTTGTCTATTTCATAATAGCCACTGTGATAGGTATGGGATGATATCTCATTGTAGTTGTGATTTGCATTTTCCTGATGATTAGTGATGTTGAGCATCTTTTCATGTGTCTGTTGGCCATCTGTAATTCTTCCTTGGAAAAATGTCTGTTCAGTTCCTCTGTGCATTTTAAATCAGATTTTTTTTTGGTTTGTTTTTTGATATTGAGTTTTATGAGTTCTTTATGTATTTTGGAAATTGACTCCTTATTGGATATATCAATTGCAAATACCTTCTCCCACTAGGTAGGTTGCCTTTTTGTTTTGTTGATGGTTTCCTTTGCTGTGCAAAAACTTTTTAGTTTGATGTGATCTCATTTGTTTATTTTTGCTTTTGTTTCCCTTGACTGAGAAGACAGATCCAAAAGAATATTGTTAAGACTGACTTCAAAAAGCATACTGGCTATGTTTTCTTCTAGGTGTTTTATGGTTACAGTCTTACACTTAAGTCTTTAATCCCTTTTGAGCTTATTTTTATATACGGTGTAAGAATTGTTCCAGTTTTATTCTTTTGCATGTAGCTGTCCAGTTTTCCCAACACTATTTAGTTTAGAGACTATATTTCCTCACTGTATAGTCTTGGGTCCTTTGTTGTAAATTGAATGACCATATAAGGATGGGCTTATTCCTGCATCCTCTATTCTGGTCCATTGATCTATGTGTTTTGTGCCATACTGTTTCAAATACTATAGCTTTGTAGTACAGTTTGAAATCAGGGAGAATGACATGTTCTTTTTCAAGATTGTTTAGGCTATTCAGGGACTTTTGTGTTTTAATACCTATTTTATGATTACTTTTTCCAGTTCCATGAAAATTGCCATTATATTTTGCAGAAATTGCATTGAATCTGTACATTTCTTTGGGTACTACAGACATTTTAATAGTATTAATTCCTTCAATACATGAGTATATCTTCCCACTTATTTGTGCTATCTTCAGTTTCACTCATCAGTGTCTTAGGGTTTTCAGAGTATGGATTTTTTACCTCCTTGGTTACATTTATTCCTAGGTGTTTTATTCATTTTCATGCAATTGTAAATGGAATTGTTTTCTTAATTTCTCTTTCTGATAGTTCATTATTAGTACATAGAAATACAACAGATTTCTGTATAATGATTTTGTATCTTGCAACTTCACTAATTCATTTTTTACTTCTCATTTTGCTTTTGGTGAAATCTTTAGAGTTTTCTATATATAGTATCATGTCATCTGCAAATAATGACAGTTTTACTTTTTCCTTTCTAATTTGGATCACTTTATCTCTTTTTTTTTTTTTTGTCTGACTGTTGTGGCTAGGACTTCCAACACTATGATGAATAAAAGTGTCAAGAGTGGGCATCCTTGTCTTGTTCCTGGTCTTAGAGGAAAGGCTTCCAGCATTTCACCATTATTATATTAGCTGTGGGTTTGCCGTTTATGGCTTTTATTATGTTAAGATACATTCCTTCCATAACCATTTTTTGAGATTTTTTGTCGTAAAAGGATGTTGAATTTTGTCAAATGCTTTTTCTGCACCTATTGAGATGAGCATATGATTTTTATCCTTAATTTTGTTAATGTGGTGTATCACAGAGAGTGATTTGCAGATGGTAAACCATGCTTGAATCCCTAGAATAAATCCCACTTGACCATGGTGTATGATCCTTTGAATTCATGGTTGAATTTGATTTCCTAACAATTTGTTGAGGACTTTTGTATCTTTGTTCATCAGGGATATTGACCCATAATTTTTTGTGACATTCTTATCTGGTTTTGATTTCAGCGTAATGGTGGCCTTGTAGAATGAGTTTGAAAGTGTTCCTTCCTGTTCAATTTTTGGGAATAGTTTAAGAAGGATAGGTGTTAACTCTTCTTTAAATGTTTGGTAGAATTCTCCTGTGAGGTCATCCATCTGATCTTGGACTTCTGTTCATTGGGATTTTTAAAATTACTAATTCAATTTCCTTATTAGTGATTTGTCTGTTCAGATTTTCTTTTTCTTCCTGATTCAGTCTTAGAAGTTTGTATGTTTCTAGGAATTTATCCATTTCTTATAGGTTGTTCAATTTGTTGGCTTATAATTGTTTGTGGCAAACTCATGATCCTTTGTACTTCTCCTTTGGTGCTTGTTTTCTGTCTCTTTCTCTCTCTTCTCCTTCTGGGGCCCCTATAATGTGAAGATTAGTATGCTTGATATTATCTCAGAGGTCCCTTAAGTAATACTCCTTTCAAAACAATTTTTTTTTTCTTTTCCAGTTGGGTGATTTCCACTGTCCTCTCTTTGAGATCACTGATCCATTCTTCTGCATCCTCTATCTGTTGTTGATTCTTTCATATTTTTCATTTCAGTTATTGCGTTCTTCAGTTCTGATTCTTTCTTTTTAATACTTTCTCTTTTTTAAAAGTTCTCACTGAATTAATCCATTTCTCTCCTGAGTTTGGTAACCGTCTTTATGACTATTTCTTTGAACTCTTTATTTGGTAAATTGCTTACCTCCTTTTTCTTTAGTTTTTTGTCTTAGGTTTTGTTTGTTTGTTTTGTTTGGAAGTTATTCCTCTGTCTCCTCATTTTGTCTAGTTCTGTGTTTGTTTGTATGTATTATATAGATCAGCTATAACTTATGGTCTTGAAAGAGTGTCCTTATGTTGAAGCTGTCATTTGGGGCTCAGTGGCACAACCTCCCCGGTCACCAGAGCTAGGTGCTCCAGGGATATCCACTGTGTGGGCTGTGTGTGCCCTCCTGTTGTGGTTGGACCTCGAGTGCTGTGGCATACTGATGGGCAGTGTTGGACCCCAAACTGGCTGGCCACAAGATGTGGCCATAACTGTTTCTGGTGCACTGGGGGGCAAGGTTGTAAGAACCACTTTGGAAGGATGCTGGTGCAGGCTGGGGCTGAGCATCAGGTAGGATGGGGCAGTAGCATCTTTGGAAGATCAGTGGTGCCATCCTAGGTGGCCCATCAGGTGTTTAAGGGCAGTAGCTGGTTGGAGTTGCTGCTGGTGCCAGGTGAGGCAGCCCATCAGATGGTGTGGGGAACTGCTGCTTCAGAGAGGCCAGTGAGAGTGGGCAGAGCTGGTCTGCAAGGGAATGCTAGTGCACGTTATTAACTATGTAGATGGAGAGTGACAGAAATGGCGCCTGCCAGTGCCAGGCCATCTATGGGAAAGGAGAGTTAAAAAAAAAAAAAATTGCACCCACCAGCATTTCCATCCCCAGAAAAAGTTCCACCAAGTCCCTGCTCATCTTCCCAGTACAGGACCTTGGGACTGGTTTTCAAAATCAGACAAGGTTCATCTTCCTGGTGCAGGTCCACAGTGCAGATCCCAATGGCTCAACTTCCCAATGCAGATCCCCTGAAGTTTGGACATCTTTCTCCTCAGGGGCAATCTTCATGGTTGTGTTATCCCTCCTGCTTTTGTTGCTGCACCAGGGTTTGGGCTCTGACTAGACCTCATCTCTGTGCTCTTAACCATTTCAATGTGGCCTTTTTAATATATCCTTAGCTGTAGAAACTCTGATCTACTAGTCTTCTGGTCATTCTCCAAGATATTTTTTTATATGTAGTTGTAGATTTGGTGTGTCTGTGAGCTCAGGATCTTCCTATTCCAGCATTTCAAGCCCCCTGGGATAGTTTTCTTTATTTCTTTCTCATGTTTTATTGTTATTGCATAGAAATGCAGCTGATTTCCATAGGTTGATTTTATATGTTGCAACGTTACTGAATTCCTTTAGTAATTAAAACATTTTTTTTTCCTTTGAGGCTTTGTAATTTTCTATAATAAATTGAATCTTCTGCAAATACAGACAATTCTAATTCTTTCTTTCCTATTTAGATGCCTTTTGTTTCTTTGTCTTGCCTAATTGCTGTAGCTGGGTCTTCCAGTACTACATGAATAACAGTGTTGACAGTGTGCATCCTTGTCTTGCTCCTGATCTTAGAGGAAAAGCTTTCAATTTTTCACCATTGAGTATAATGTTACCTGTGGGTTTCTAGTATTTGGCCTTTGTAATGTTGAAACTTTTTCATTCTATAATCAATTTGTTGAGTGTCTTTATCATGAAAGGATGATGCATTTGCCAAATGCTTTTTCTGCATCTATTGAGATGATCATGTGATTTTATCTTTCATTCTATCAATATGATGCATCACATTTATTGATTTGCATTTGTTGAACCATTCTGGTACCCCAGGGATAAATCACATTTGGTCATGGCCCTTTTAATGTGTTTTTAAATTCAGTTTGCCAATATTTTGTTGAGAATTTTTGCATCGATACCCATCAGTTATATTGGTCTATAGTTTTCTTTCTTATAATGTTCTTATCTGGCTTTGGTAGAAGAGTAATTCTGGCCTCAAATAATTAGTTTGGATGTGTTCTCTCCTATTTATTTTTTAAGAAGAGTTTGAAAAAGATTGGCATTAATTTTTCTTTAAGTGTTTGGTTGAGTTCATCAGTGAAGCTGTCTTCTCCTGAGGTTTTCTGTGTTGAGGTTTTTGATTACTGATTCAATACATTTAGTAATTATTTGTCTTTTTTGCTTTTCTTTTTCTTCCTGATTCAGTTTTGGAGGTTCTTTGTTTCTATGAATATATTCATTTCTACTAAGTTATCTAATTTGTTGACATATAATTGTTCATAGTAGTCTCTTATGACCCTATGCATTTCTGTAGTATCAGTTGTAATGTCTCCTTTCTAAATGCAGATTTTATTTGAGTCTGCTCATTTTTCTTGGTAGTCTAGCCAAATGTTTCTCAATTTTGTTTATCTTTTCAAAAACTTCTTAGTTTTGTAAATCTTTTCTATTTTTTTCTGACTTCTCAATTTATTTCCACTCTGATCTTTATTATTTCCTTCCTCTGCTAACTTTGGGCTTAATTTATTTTTCTTTTTCTACTTCCTTGAGGTTTAAAGTTCGATTGTTTATTTGAGATCTTTCTAAATGCTTAATATATGCATACATTGGAACATATATCTTTCCTTTCAGAACTGCTTTTGCAGCATTCCACAAAATTGGTTATGTTGTTTTTCAAATATCATTTATTTTGAATTTTTTTAAAAAAATTCTATTTAAGTTCTTATTCAACCCATTGGTTGTTCAGACATATGTTGTTTAGTTTTCACATATGTGTAGATTTTTCAGCTTTGCTCCTGTTATTGATCTCTAGTTTCATACCATTCTGTTTATAAAAGAAAATTGGTATGTTGATCTTCTTAAGTTTGCTAAGAACTGTTTTGTCTTATTATATGATCCATTCCATAGAATGTTCCATGTGCACTTGAGAAGAAAGTATATTCTTCTGCTGTTAGAAAGAATGTTCTATATGTGCCTGTAAGGTCCAATTTGTCTAATTTATGATTCAGGTGGAACATTTCCTTGTAGATTTACTGTCTGGCTGATCTATTCCTGAAGGTGAGGTATTGATTTCCCCTCTTATTACTGTATTGTTTTCTAATTTTCCCTTCAGACTTAGTATTTGCTTAGTGTAATTTGGGTCTTCACTATTGGCTGCATATATATTTATGATTTTTATATGTTCCTGATAATATATTGACCACTTTATCATTATATAATTATATTCTTTGTAACTTGCTGCCATTTTGAGCTTAAAGTCTTTGTCTTGTATAAGTTTGGTGAAAGCTACTTTCATGTGGCTTCCACCTGCATATCTTATCCTATAACTTCATTTTGAGCCTATGTGTGGTGATAAAGCTGAAATCAGTCTCCTGTAGGCAGCATATAGTTGGGTCATGGTATTTTATCCATCTAGCCACTGTGTGACATTTGACTTCTGAATTCAATCCATTTGCACTTAAAGTAATTATTGATATATATATATGTGTATTTATATATATGTATATATATACACACACACACAGGCATATAAAAGCTTTTTTTAACATCTTTATTGTAGTATAATTGCTTTACAATGGTGTGTTAGTTTCTGCTTTATAACAAAGTGAATCAGCTATACATATAAATATATCCCCATATCTCCTCTCTCTTGCACCTCCATCCCACTCTCCCTATCCCACCACTTTAGGTGATCAAAAAGCACCGAGCTGATTTCCCTGTGCTATGCGGCTGCTTCCCACTAGCTATCTATTTTACATTTGGTAGAATATATAAGTCCATGCCACTCTCTCACTTTCTCCCAGCTTATCCTTCCCCCTCCCCATGTCCTCAAGTCCATTCTCTACATCTGTGTCTTTATTCCTGTCCTGACACTAGGTTCTTCAGAACTATATATATTTTTTTTAGATTCCATATATATGTGTTAGCATAAGTAATTTGTTTTTCTCTTTCTGACTTACTTCACTCTGTATGACAGACTCTTGGTCCATCTACCTCACTACAAAGACCTCAATTTCGTTTCTTTTTATGGCTGGGTAATATTCAATTGTATATATGTGCCACATCTTTATCCATTCATCTGTCGATGGACACTTAGGTTGCTTCAATGTCCTGGCTATTGTAAATCGTGCTGAAATGAACATTATGGTACATGACTCTTTCAGAATTATGGTTTTCTCAGGGTATATGCCCAGTAGTGGGATTGCTGGGTCATATGGTAGTTCTATTTTTAGATTTTAAGGAACCTCCATACTGTTCTCCACAGTGGCTGTATCAGTTTACATACCCACCAAGAGTGCAAGAGGGTTCCCTTTTCTCCACACCCTCTCCAGCATTTAGTGTTTGTAGATATTTTGATGATGGCCATTCTGACCAGTGTGAGGTGATATCTCATTGCAGTTTTGATTTGGATTTCTCTAATGATTAGCAATGTTGAGCATCTTTTCATGTGGTTGTTGGCAATCTCTATATCTTCTTTGGAGAAATGTCTATCTAGGTCTTCTGCCCATTTTTGGATTGGGTTTTTTGTATTTTTGATATTGAGCTGCATGAGCTGCTTGTATATTATGAAGATTAATCCTTCCTAAGTTGCCTTGTTTGCAAATATTCTCTCCCTTGCTGAGGGTTGTATTTTCGTCTTGTTCAAGGTTTCTTTCACTGTGCAAAAGCTTTTAAGTTTCATTAGGTCCCATTTGTTTATTTTTGTTTTTATTTCTATTTCTCTAGGAGGTGGGTCAAAAGGATCTTGCTGTGATTTATGTCATAGTGTGTTCTGCCTATGTTTTCCTCTAAGAGGCTTATAGTGTCTGGCCTTACATTTAGGTCCTTAATCCATTTTGAGTTTATTTTTGTGTATGGTGTTAGGCAGTGTTCTAATTTCATTCTTTTACATGTAGCTGTCCAGTTTTCCAAGCACAATTTATTGAAGAGGCTGTCTTTTCTCCATTGTATACTCTTGCCTCCCTTATGAAAGACAAGGTGATCTTATGTGCATGGGTTTATCTCTGGGCTTTCTATCTTGTTCCATGGATCTATATTTCTGTATTGTGCCTGTACTATACTGTCTTGATTACAGTAGCTCTGTATTATAGTATGAAGACCGGGAGCCTAATTCCTCCAGCTCCCTTTTTCTTTCTCAAGATTGCTTTGGCTCTTCGGGGTCTTAGGTGTTTCCATACAAATTGTGAAATTTTTTTATTCTAGTTCTGTAAAAAATGTCATTGGTAGTGTGATAGGGATTGCACTGAATCTGTAGACTGCTTTGGGTAGTATAGTCATTTCCACAATGTTGATGCTTCCAATCCAAGAACATGGTATATCTCTCCATCTGTTTGTATCCTCTTTAATTTCTTTCATCAGTGTCTTATAGTTTTCTGCATACATGTCTTTTGTCTCCTTAGGTAGGTTTATTCCTAGGTATTTTATTCTTTTTGTTGCAATGGTATATGGGAATGTATCCTTGATTTCACTTTCAGTTTTTTCATCGTTAGTGTATAGGAATGCAAGAGATTTCTGTGCATTAATTTTGTATGCTGCTACTCTAACAAATTCACTGATAAGCACTAGTAGTTTTCTGGTAGCATGTTTAGGATTATCTATATACAGTATCATGTCATCTGCAAACAGTGACAGCTTTACTTCTTCTTTTCCAATTTGGATTCCTTTTATTTCTTTTTCTTCTTTGATTGCTGTGGCTAAAACTTCCAAAACTATGTTGAATAATAGTGGTGAGAGTGGGCAACCTTGTCCTGTTCCTGATCTTAGAGGAAATGGTTTCAATTTTTCACCATTAAGAATGATGTTGGCTGTGGGTTTGTCAAAAATGACCTTTATTGTATTCTGGTAGGTTCCCTCTATGCCTACTTTCTGGAGAGTTTTTATCATAAATGGGTGTTGAATTTTGTCAAAAGGTTTTCCTGCATCTATTGAGAAGATCGTATGGTTTTTATTCTTCAACTTGTTAATATGGTGTCTCACATTGATTGATTTACATATATTGAAGAATCCTTGCATTTCTGGGGTAAACCCCACTTGATCATGGTGTATGATCCTTTAAATGTGCCGTTGGATTCTGTTTGCTAGTATTTTGTGAGGATTTTTGCATCTATGTTCATCAGAGGCCTGTAGTTTTTCTTTTGACATCTTTGTCTGGTTTTGGTATCAGGGTGATGGTGGCCTCGTAGAATGAGTTTGGGAGTGTTCCTCTCTCTGCTATATTTTGGAAGAGTTTGAGAAGGATAGGTGTTAGCTCTTCTGTAAATGTTTGATAGAATTCGCCTGTGAAGTCATCTTGTCCTGGCATTTTGTTTGTTGGAAGATTTTTAATTACAGTTTCAGTTTCAGTGCTCTTCTTGGGTCTGTTTATATTTTCTACTTCTTCCAGGTTCAGTCTCGGAAGATTGTGTTTTTCTAAGAATTTGTCCATTTCTTCCAGGTTGTCCATTTTATTGGCATATAGGTGCTTGTAGTAATCTCTCATGATCCTTTGTATTTCTGCAGTGTCAGTTGTTATTTCTCCTTTTTCATTTCTAATTCTATTGATTTGAGTCTTTTCCCTTTTTTTCTTGATGAGTCCGGCTAATGGTTTTTCAATTTTGTTTATCTTCTCAAAGAACCAGCTTTTAGTTTTATTGATCTTTGTTATTGTTGCTTTCATTTCTTTTCAATTTAGTTCTGATCTGATCTTTATGGTTTCTTTCCTTCTGCTAACTTTGGGTTTCTTTTTTTTTTTCGTTGTTCCTTAATTGCTTTAGGTGTAGGTTTAGGTTGTTTATTTGAGATTTTTCTTGTTTCTTGAGGTAGGATTGTATTGCTATAAACTTCCCTATAAGAACTGCTTTTCCTGCATCCCATAAGTTTTGGGTGGTCACGTTTTCACTGTCATTTGTTTCTAGGTATTTTTTGATTTCCTCTTTTATTTCTTCAGTGATCTCTTGGTTATTTAGTAGCATATTTTTTAGCCTCCATGTGTTTGTATTTTTTACAATTGTTTACCTGTAATTATTATCTGGTCTCAGAATTGTGTTCGGAAAAGATAGTTAATACATTTTCTATTTTCTTAAATTTACGAAGGTTTGATTTGTGACCCACTATATGATCTATCCCGAAGAATGTTCCATGAACCCTTGAGAAGAAAGTGCATTCTGTTTTTTTTTTTTTTGGATGGAATGTCCTATAAATTTCAATTAAATCCATCTTGTTTAATGTGTCATGTAAAGCTTGTGTTTCCTTATTTATTTTCATTTTGGATCATCTGTCCATTGGTGAAAGTGGGGTATTAAAATACCCTACTATGATTTCGTTGCTGCCAATTTCCCCTTTTCTGTCTGTTAACATTTTCCTTATGTATTGAAGTGCTCCTATGTGGGATGCATAAATATTTATAATTGTTACATCTTATTCTTGGATTGGTCCCTTATAATTATGTATTGTCTTTCTTTGTCTCTTGTAATAGTCTTTATTTTAAAGTCTACTTTGTCTGATATGAGACTTGATACTCCAGCTTTCTTTTGATTTCCATTTGCATGGAATATCTTTTTCCATCCCTTCACTTTCAGTCTGTATGTGTCCCTAGGTCTGAAGTGGGTCTCTTGTAGACAGCATATGTACGGGTCCTGTTTTTTTATCCATTCAGCCAGTCTATGTCTTTTGGTTGGAGCAATTAATCCATTTACATTTAAGGTAATTATCGATATGTATGTTCCTATTACCTTTTTCTTGATGATATTTGTTTTGTTATTGTAGGTCTTTTCCTTCTCGTGTTTCCTGCCTAGAGAAGTTCCTTTAGCATTTGCTGTAAAGCTGGTTTGGTGGTGCTGAATTCTCTTAACTTTTGCTTATCTGTAAAGATTTAATTTGTCTGTCGAGTCTGAATGAATCCTTGCTGGGTAGAGTTATCTTGGTTGGAGGTTTTTCCCTTTCATCACTTTAAATATGTCCTGCCACTCCCTTCTGGCTTGCAGAGTTTCTGCTGAAAGATCAGCTGTTAACCTTATGGGGATTCCCTTGCATATTATTTGTTGTTTTCCCTTGCTGCTTTCAATATTTTTTTCTTTTTATTTAATTTTTGATAGTGTGATTAATATAAGCCTCAGCATGTTTCTCTTTGGGTTTATCCTGTATGGTACTCTCTGTGGTTCCTGGGCTTGATTGACTATTTCTTTTCCCTTGTTAGGGAAGTTTTCAACTATAATCTCCTCAAATATTTTCTCAGACCCTTTCTTTTTCTCTTCTTCTTCTGGGACCCCTGTAATTCGAATGTTCGTGCTTTGAATGTTTTCCCAAAGGTCTCTGAGACTGTCCTCAATTCTTTTCATTCTTTTCTCTTTATTCTGTTCTCTGACAGTTATTTCCACCATTTTATCTTCCAGGTCACTTATTCGTTCTTCTGCTTCAGTTATTCTGTTATTGATTCCTTCTAGAATATTTTTAATTTCTGTAATTATGTTGTTCATCACTGTTTGTTTGCTCTTCATTTCTTCTAGATCCTTGTTCAATGTTTCTTGTATTTTTCTCCATTCTCTTTCTGAGATTTTGGATCAACTTTACTATGATTACTCTGAATTCTTTTTCAGGTATGTTGCCTATTTCACCTTCATTTATTTGGTTTTGTAGATTTTTACCTTGCTCCTTCTTCTGTAACAAATTTTTTGTCGTTTCATTTTTTTTTTTTTTTTGATGGGTGTTTCTGTATTCCTGTCTTACTGGTTGCTTGGCCTGAGATGTCCAGCACTGGAGTTTTCAGGCAGTTGGATAGAGCTGGTTTTTGGTGCTGAGATGAGGACCTCTGAGAGGCCTCACTCCTATTGATATTCCCTGGGGTCTGAGTTTCTCTGTTAGTCCAGCGTTTTGGACTTGTAGCTCCCACCAGAGGAGCTTGGGCCTGACCTCTAGCCTGGGTACCATGATCCCACAAGCTGGTTGCTGGGGGTTCCTCCTGTCCTCTTATGTGTCCATGGTCCCCCACCGGTGCCTGGTAGGTGCCCTAGTTGTGCAGAGATGCGAACTCTGCATCCTCCTAGTATGCCATCTTGTCTCCACCCCCATTCTTAGGTAGTTTTATTCCTAGGTATTTTATTACTTTCCTCTCTATTTTGGCCTACTTTTCTACATTGGTGATTTTCCCTTGTAGTTTGCTCTGTTTCTCCTCTCCCCTTTTTTTTCCTTTCCTAAATCTATTATGTTATTTTGTTTGTTTGTTTTGTGGTTAACATGGGGCTTACATAAAATATCCCATGGATAATACAATTTTATGCTCATATCAAATTATCTTCAATTGCCTACAAAGATTACATCCTTTAATCCTGTCTTTTATATTTTTTTGAATTTACCTCTTTTTATGTTGTCTATTTCTTAACACATTTTAGTAGCTGTATATTTTAACACTGTTCAATCTTTCTAAATCTGAGTATATATTTTTCACATTTACCAGTGTGTTTTATTCTTTTGTATGTTTTTTATGTATAGAATTAGGGCTAATTCTTAAACGTTTGATAAAATTCTTCTGTGACTCCATCTGGGTATGGAGATTTATTTGGGAGGTAGTTTTTAAAATCATACCTTTCTGAAGCATATTTTTGCTGGGTATAAAATTCTGGGTTGTCAGTTATTTTCCTTCAGCATTTGAAAAATATGCCACTTCCACCTGGACCCCATGCTTTTTAATAAGAAATCTACTCTCATTTTCATTGTTTCTCTCTTACAGATGAGGTTCCATATTTATTTTGTTGCTTTCATGATTTTTTCTTTCTCTTAAATCTTCAAAATTTGACTAAAATGACTCCTTTGGGTTATCCTGATTGTCATTCTCTCAGCTGCTTGAATATGTTGTTTTGTGGTTTTTGTCAAATTTCAGAAAAATTTAGCCATTATTTCTTAAAATATTTTCAACCCCACCTTCTTTCTTCTACACTTTAAAAGTGCATCTTCTCATTTTTTTTTTAATTTTTAAAATTTTTCTTAAATTTAAGATCCAGAGTTTTAAGCTATATTTTGTAGGAGGAGTAGGAAGAAGTGTATTTATTCCATCTTGTCTCAGAACTGTAAGTGACCACATGTAATTTTTTTTTCTGGATTAAAGTCCATCTGAGAAGTGCAATAATGGTATTTTAGTCTTGAACTGTTATTTACTAAGTGTATAGCTTTTAAATGCCATGTGTGTGTATGTGTGTGTGTGTGTGTGTATGTGTGAAGAGGTTCCTAAGCTACATCACATGATAAAAGATATCATGTCTCAAAAATAGGTTCTAATGCAATTGAGAATATGAAAGGAATTGAGCAGATATAACCATTTTATTTAAGGTTGGCAGGATATTTAAGCAGATATCTGAATGGAACGAGGGACCAACCATCTGTATATTTGAGAAAAGTGCATTCCAGATAGAGGAAACATTAATTCCAAAGGTCCTGAAGCATGAGTATGTATGGGTATGTTTAAAGAATAGCAAGTTTATTGAGGCTAGGAAGCAGTGAATAGGTAGGAAAGTTAATAGAACGATAGAGGATGATACTAGAGATAGAGCTGGGAGGCAGTTTGTGTAGTCCCTACGATAAATATAGGGCATTAACAGCATTTTTGCTTTTACTCTGAGTGTAACTGGAAGTGATTTTCAAGGTTCTTCGTAGAGGAGTGACAGGCTATATGGAGAAAAGACTCTAGAGGACAGACAAGGGGCTCACTTGTGAGATTCATCGTTAATGTGGTTGGTACCCTATGATGAACTATAAACTCATTTCATGTATTGGTGCTTCATATCTAGGTAGTCTCCACCTTAGGCATGTTACTTAGAGATTACATTTGAGCATCTATCAGAGGTAACTACAGTGCACACATGGAGAGTTTGATGGAGGATACCACAACTAGACAGATTTTTTAAATAATTTCTCTTTTTCTTCAAAACTTAATTGAGAGAAGACGTGCCCTCTTCAATAGCTCTCCAAACACTAGCCACACCTGAGGCCAAAAATGTTGAGACACAGCTTTAGAAGTTTAGTCATCATAAGAAGACCACTTACAAATTGCCTACCAAAATTACATGTGAACCAAAAATCTAATGTCCAACTTCCCAACTTGGTGCAGCCTCTTCTGTATCTAGTAATCATTAGGTAGTAATAAGACATGGTTCAGTGGTTCTCAAAGTATTGTTCCTAGAGCAGTAGCATCTGTTTCACCTAGGAGCTTTTTAGAAATGGAAATTATTGGGCCCTAAAGCAGACTTACTGAATCAGAAACACTAGGGTTTGGGCCCAAAAATTAATGTTTTAACTAGCCCTCAAAATGATATTGATGCATACTCAAGTTTAAAAACCATTGGTGTAGACTTGAAGAGACCTCCACACTGTTCTCCATAGTGGCTGTAACAATTTACATTCTGACGAAGAATGTAGGAGGGTTCCCTTTCATGCACAGCCTCTCCAGCATTTATTGTTTGTAGACTTTTTGGTGATGACCATTCTGACCTGTGTGAGGTGATACCTCATTGTAGTTTTGAGTTGGAGTTCTTTAATAATTAGTGATGTTGAGCTTCTTTTCATGTGCCTCTTGGCCATCTCTATGTCTTCTTTGGAGAAATGTCTATTTAGGTCTTCTGCCCATTTTTTGATTGGGTTGTTTTTTGATATTGAGCTGCATGAGCTGTTTGTATAATTTGGAGATTAACCCTTTGTCCGTTGATTCATTTGGAATTATTTTTTCCCATTCCGCGGGTTGTCTTTTTGCCTTGTTTATCGTTTCCTTTGTTGTGTAGAAACTTTTCAGTTTAATTAGGTCCCATTTTTAAATTTCTGTTTTTATTTCCATTACTATACAAGGTGGGTCAAAAAAGATATTGCTTATTTTCATTACTCTAGTACTTGGATCAAAAAATGTATTTCTATGATTTATGTCAGAGTGTTCTGCCTATGTTTTCCTCTCAGAGTTTTATAGTATCCAGTCTTACATTTAGGTCTTTAATCCATTTTGAGTTTATTTTTGTGTATGGTGTTGAAGAATGTTCTACTTTGATTCTTTTCCATGTAGCTGTCCAGTTTTCCCAGCACCATTTATTGAAGAGACTCTCTTTTCCCAATTGTATAGTCTTGCTTCCTTTGTCATTGATTAATTGAATGTAGGTGTGTGGGTTTATTTCTGGGTTTTCTATTCTATTTCATTGATCAATATTTCTGGTTTTCTGCCAGTACCATAATATTTTTTTTTTAAAGGATTTTCTTATTTATTTATTTATTTATTTATTTATTTTTGGCTGTGTTGGGTCTTCGGTTCGTGCGAGGGCTTTCTCCAGTTGCGGCAAGCGGGGGCCACTCTTCATCGCGGTGCGGGGACCACTCTTCATCGCGGTGCGCGGGCCTTTCTCTATCGCGGCCCCTCCCGTCACGGGGCACAGGCTCCAGACGCGCAGGCTCAGCAACTGTGGCTCACGGGCCCAGCCGCTCCGCGGCATGCGGGATCTTCCCAGACCAGGGCTCGAACCCGTGTCCCCTGCATTAGCAGGCAGATTCTCAACCACTGCGCCACCAGGGAAGCCCAGTACCATAATATTTTGATGACTGCAGCTTTGTAGTATAGTCTGAAGTCAGGAAGCATGATTCCTGCAGCTCCATTTTTCTTTCTCAAGATTTCTTTGGCTATTCAGGGTCTTTTGTTCTTCCATACAAATTTTAAAATTTTTTTGTTTTAGTTCTGTGAAAAATGGCATTGGTAATTTGATAGGGTTTGGATTGAATCTGTAGATTGTCTTGGGTAGTATAGTCATTTTGAAAATATTGATTCTTTGAGTCCAAGAACATGCTATATCTTTCCATCTGTTTGTGTCATCTTCAATTACTTTCATCAACATCTTATAGTTTTCAGAGTATAGGTTCTTTGCCTCCTTAGGTAGGTTTATTCCTAGGTATTTTATTCTTTTTGATGAAATGGCAAATGGGATTGTTTCCTTAACTTCTCTTTCTGATCTTTCATTGTGGGTGTATAGAAATGCAACATATTTCTGTGTATTAATTTTGTATCCTGCAACTTTACTGAATTAATTGATGAGCTCTAGTAGTTTTCTGGTAGCATGTTTAGGATTTTCTATGTATAGTATCATGTCATCTGTAAACTGTGACCATTTTACTTCTTCTTTACCAATTTGGATTCCTTTTCTTTCTTTTTCTTCTCTGATTGTTGTGGCTAGGACTTCCAAAACTATGTTGAATAAAAGTGGTGAGAGTGGACATCCTTGTCTTCTTCCTGATCTTAGAGGGAATACTTTCAGCTTTTCACCATTGAGAATGATGTTAGTTGTGGCTTTGTCATATATTACCTTTATTATGTTGAGGTAATTTCCTTTCATACCCACTTTCTGGAAAGTTTTTATCATAAATGCATGTTGAATATTGTTAAAAGTTTTTCTGCATCTATTGATGCATATGGTGTTTGTTCTTCAGTTTGTTGAGTGGTGTTTCAAATTGATTGACTTGTGGATATTGAAAAATCCTTGCATCCCTGGCATAAATCCCACTTGATCATGGTGTCTGATCCTTTTAATGTATTGTTGGATTCAGTTTGCTAGTATTTTGTTGAGGATGTTTGAATCTATGTTCATCAGGATGAAATAATGTCATTTGCAGCAACATGGATGGACCTGGAGATTATCATACTAAATGAAGTAAGTCAGACAAAGACACATATCATATGATATGCTTATATTTGGAATTAAAAAAAAATGATACACATGAACTTATTTACAAAACAGAAACAGACTCACAGGTTAGAAAACAAACTTATGGTTATGCAATGGGAAATGTGAAGGGGAGGGAGAAATTAGGAGTTAGTTAGGGATTGACATATACACATTGCTATATTTAAAATAGATAATGAACAAGGACCTACTTTACCACACAGGGCAATCTACTCAATATTCTGTAATAACCTAACTGAGAAAACAATTTCAAAAAGAATACATACATGTATATATATAACTGAAAATCTTTGGTGTACATCTGAGCCTAACAAAACATTGTTAATCAACTATACTCCAATATGTTAAAAAAATAAAAAAAACAAAAAACATTGGTGTAAAAGTTAAGAATCCATGACATGGAGATAGAATGCTTCCGTTTGAATCCTGGTTCTGCCATTTTTAGCTGTGTTACTTTGGGTAAGCTACCTTACCTCTGAGACTCACGTTAACCATCTATAAAATGGGTAATAATAAGACCACATTTCACAGATTTTATGATGCACTATTTTCCTTAAATTAGTTAAGGTAAAAATTCTTTGTAAAACATAAGTATTTCAAATATAATTTCCCATTCCTTTGCTTGCTTTTTTTTCTTTTCTTAATGTTGTCTTCTGAAATGGAGAGTTATTAATTTTTATAAAGTCCAATTACCAACTTTTTTAAAGATGCACATTTAAAATTCAGGACTGTCTTAAAATTGTAGTTTAACTGTCAGTTATAACAAAATTGTCATTGTTTGTGTATGTTAAATCTGATCATGGATATATATGTTGTCTTCAATTGAGTTATGTGCACTGTTGGTATTATATAGTACTAAGTTTAATTGTCATTCATCTTATTTATACTGAAGCATAGTTGATTTAGAATGTAAATTATTTTCAGGTGTAGAACATAATGATTTGATATATTGATACACACACGCACACACACACACAAACAGAGTGAGAGAGAGATTATACTCCACTAAAAGTTATTATATATATATATATGTATTAGCATACGGTATTTGTTTTTCTCTGTCTGACTTACTTCACTCTGTATGACAGTCTTGAGGTCCATCCACCTCACTACAAATAACTCAATTTTGTTTCTTTTTATGGCTGAGTAATATTCCATTGTATATATGTGCCACATCTTTCTTAGCCATTCATCTGTTGGTGGACACTTAGGTTGCTTCCATGTCCTGGCTATTGTAAATAGTGCTGCAATGAACATTGTGGTACATGACTCTTTCTGAATTATGGTTTTCTCAGGGTATATGCCCAGTAGTGGGAATGCTGGGTTATATGGTAGTTCTATGTTTAGTTTTTTAAGGAACCTCCATACTGTTCTCCGTAGTGGCTGTATCAATTTACATTCCCACCAAGAGTGCAAGAGTGTTCCCTTTTCTCCACTCCCTCTCCAGCAATTATTGTTTGTAGATTTTTTGATGATGGCCATTTTGACCGGTTTGAAGTGATAGCTCATTGTAGTTTTGATTTGCATTTCTCTAATGATTAGTGATGTTGAGCATCCTTGCATGAAGTAAGTCAGAAAGAGAAAATCAAATACCATATGCTAACACATATATAGGGAATCTAAAAGAAAAACAAAAGGTTCTGAAGAACCTAAGGGCAGGACAGGAATAAAGACACAGACATAGAGAATGGACTTGAGGACATGGAGAGGGGAAGGGTAAGTTGGGACGAAGTGAGAGAGTGGCATTGACATATATACGCTACCAAATGTAAAATAGATAGCTAGTGGGAAGCAGCCGCCTAGCACAGGGAGATCAGCTCAGGGCTTTTGACCACCTAGAGGGGTAGGATAGGGAGGGTGGGAGGGAGACACAAGAGGGAGGGGATATGGGGATATATGTATATGTATAGCTGACTCACTTTGTTATAAAGCAGAAACTAACACAACAATGTAAAGCAATTATACTCCAATAAAGGTGTTAAAAGAAAAGTTATTATAAAATATAGGCTATATTCCCTGTGTTGTACAACACAATCTCATAGCTTATTTACTTTATACATAGTAGTTTGTACCTCTTAATTCCCTACCCCAATCTTTCCTCTCTCCCCAAACCTCTCCCCACTTGTAACCACTAGTTGGTTCTCTGCATCCATGAGTTTGTTTCTGTTTTGTTACATTCATTCATTTGTTTCATTTTTTTAGATTCCACATATAAGTGGTGACATACAGTATTTGTCTTTCTGTATCTAAATTATTTCACTAAGCATAATATCCTGCAGGTCCATCCATGTCGTTACAAATGGAAAATTCTCATTCTTTTTTAAAGGGCTGAAATATATATATATTCTTTATTCATTCCTCTGTTAATGGACATTTAGGTTACTTCCATATCTTGGGTATTATAAATATTGTTGCTATGAACATTGAGGTGCCTATATATATAAAGGCTTAGGTCAAAATGTGTACTGCCTATGTATTCTCCCAGGAGATTTATGGTTTTAGGTTTTACATGTAGGTCTTTAATCCATTTTGCATATGCATGGGAAAATGATATAATTTCATTCTTTTACATGTAGCCGTCTGGTTTTCCCAATACCACTTAGAATATATACTTCCTGTTGTATATTCTTGCCTCAATTACCATAGATTGACCTTATGTGCCTGGGTTTTTTTCTAGTCTCTCTATTCTGTTCCATTGATTTATGTTTCTGTTTTTGGGCCAGTATCATACTCTTTTGTTTACTGTAGTGTTGAATTCTGAAGTCAAGGAGCACATACCTCCAGTTTTGTTAATTTTTCTCAAAATTGTTTTGGCTATTTGGTATCTTTTGTGATTCCATGAAAATGTTAGGATTATTTGTTCTAGTACTGTGAAAAATGTCATAGGTATTTTGATAGGGATTTCATTAAATCTATAGATTATTTTGGGTAGAATGTCCAGTTTAACAATATCAATTCTTCCAATCCATGAACATGGGATATCTTTCCAATTATTTGTATCATCTTAAATTACCTTAATTAATATCGTATAGTTTTAAGAATATAGTTCTTTCACAACCTTGGTTAAATTTATTCCCCCAAATTTTATTCTTTTCAATGCAATTTTATTTTTAATTTTTTTTATTTTTTTAAAAAAATTTATTGGTGTGTAGTTGATTAACAATATGTTGTTAGTTTCAGGTGTACAGCAAAGTGAATCAGTTATACATGTACATATATTCACTCTTATCATTTCTTTTTTTAGATACTTTTTCCATATAGGCCGTTACAGAGTATTGAGTAACCTTCCCTGTGCTATACATCCGGTTCTTTTTAGTTATCTATTTTATAAATAGTAGTTTGTATATGTCAATCCCAATATCTCAATTTACTCCTTCCCCATTATCCCCTGGTAACCATAAGTTTGTTTTCTACATCTGTGACTCTACTTCTGTTTTGTAAATAAGTCCATTTGTAGCCTTTTTTTTTTAGATTCTACATATACGTGATATCATAATTTGATGGAGAAATTAAAAGCTTTACAGATGAGCAAAAGCTAAGAGAATTCAGCAACACCAAACCAGCTTTACAACAAATGCTAAAGGAACTTCTTTAGGGGAAAACACAAGAGAAGAAAAAAGACCTACAAAAAATACCTAAAACAATTAAGAAAATGGCAATAGGAACATAGATCTCTATAATCACCTTAAATTTAAATGGATTAAATGCTCCACCCAAAAGATATAGACTGGCTGAATGGATAAAAAAAAAACAAGACCCATATATATGCTGTCTACCAGAGACCCACTTCAGACCTAGGGACACATACAGACTGAAATTAAGGGGATGGAAAAAGGATATTTCATGCAAATGGAAATTAAAAGAAAGCTGAAGTAGCAATACACATATCAGACAAAATAGACTTTAAAATAAAGACTGTTACAAGAGTCAAGGAAGAACACTACATAATGATCAAGGGAGCAATCCAAGAAGAAGATATAACAATTGTAAATATTTATGCACCCAACATAAGAGCACCTCAATACATAAGGCAAATGCTAACAGCTATAAAAGGGGAACTCAACAGTAACACAGTAATAGTGGGAGACTTTAACACCCCACTTACACCAATGGACAGATCATCCAGATAGAAAATTAATAAGGAAACACAAGCTTTAAATGCCTCAATAGACCAAATAGACTTAATTGATATTTATAGGACATTCCACCTGAAAGCAGCAGAATACACTTTCTTTTCAAGTGCACATGGATCATTCTCCAGGATAGACCACATACTGGGTTACAAATCTTGCCCTGGTAAATTTAAGAAAATTGAAATCATATCAAACATCTTTTCTGACCAAAACACTATGAAATTAGAAATCAATTACAGGGGAAAAAAAAAACCTGTAAAAACACAAGCATATGGAGGCTAAACATTACGTTACTAAATAACTAAGACATCACTGAAGAGGAAATTTTAAAAATCTAGAAAAAAGTGACAATAAAAACACGACAACCCAAAACATATGGGATGCAGCAAAACCAGTTCCGAGGGCAGTTTATAGCAATACAATATTACCTCAAGAAACAAGAAAAATCTCAGATAAACAACCTAACTTTACACCTAAATCAACTAGAGAAAGCAGAACAAACAAAGGAGGGGGAAGGGTAAGCTAGGATGAAGTGCAAGAGTGGCATTGACATATATACACTATGAAATGTAAAATAGATAGCTAGAGGGAAGCAGCCACATAACACAGGGAGATCAGCTCAGTGCTTTGTGATCACCTAGAGGGGTGGGATAGGGCGGGTGGGAGGGAGACACAAGAGGGAGGGGATAGGGAATATATGTATATGTTATACAGCAGAAACTAAGACAACATTGTAAAGCAATTATACTCCAATAAAGATGTTTAAAAAAAAGGAAAGAAATTATAAAGACCAGAACAGAAATAAATGAAACAGAAACAAAGAAAACAAGAGGAAAGATCAATAAAACTAAATGCTGGTTCTTTGAGAAGACAAACAAAGACTGAAATTTAGAAACGAAAAAGGAGAAGTTACAATGGACACCACAGAAATACAAAGGTCATAGGAGACTACTACAAGCAATTATATGCCAATAGAATGGACAACCTGGAAGAAATGGAAAATTCTTAGTTATAACCTTCCAAGACTGAACCAGGAAGAAATAGAAAATATGAACAGACCAATCACAAGTGCTGAAATTGAAACTGTCATTAAAAATCTTCCAACCAACCAAAGTCCAGGACCAGATGGCTTCACACGTAAATTCTTTCACACATTTAGAGAAGAGCTAATACCTATTTTTCCCAAACTCTTCCAAAAATTTGAAGGAGGTACACTCCCAAGCACACTCTATGAGGTCACTATCACCCTGATACCAATAGCAGACCGAATATCACACAAAAAAAGAAAATTACAGGCCAATATCACTGGTGAGCATAGACACAAAAATCCTCAGTGAAATACTTGCAAACAGAATCCAACAACACATTAAAAGGACCATATACCCTGATCAAGTGGGATTTATCCCAGGGATGCAAGAATTTTTCAATATACACATATCAATCAATGTGATACACCACTTAACAAACTGAAGAACAAAAACCATATGATCATCTCAATAGATGCAGAAAAAGCTTTTCACAAAATTCAACACCCATTTAGGACAAAAACTCTCCAGAAAGTGGGCATAGAGGGAACATACCTCAACATAATAAAAGCCATATACAACAAACCCACAGCAAACATCATTATCAATGTTGTAAAACTGAAAGCATTTCCTCTAAGATCAAGAACAAGACAAGCACAGGGAGATCAGCTCGGTGCTTTGTGATCACCTAGAGGGGTGGGATAGGGAGGGTGGGAGGGAGGGAGATGCAAGAGGGAAGAGATGTGGGAACATATGTATATGTATAACTGATTCACTTTGTTATAAAGCAGAAACTAACACACCATTGTAAAGCAATTATACTCCAATAAAGATGTTAAAAAAAAAAAAAAAACAAGACAAGGATGTCCACTCTTGCCACTATTATTGAACATAGTTTTGGAAGTCCTAGCCATGGCAATCAGAGAAGTAAAAGAAACAAAAGTAATCCAAATTTGAAAAGAAGAAGTAAAACTGTCACTGTTTGCAGATGACATGATACTATATATAGAAAATCCTAATGATGCTACCAGAAAACTACTAGAGCTCATCAAAGAATTTGGTAAAGTTGCTGGATACAAAATTAATACACTGAAATCTCTGGCATTCTTATATACTAACAGTGAAAGATCAGAAAGAGAAGTTAGGGAAACAATCCCATTTACCATCACATAAAAAAGAATAAAATACTTAGGAATAAACCTACGTAAGGAGTCAATGCAATTTTAACTGGGATTATTTTCTTGCTTACTCTTTCTGATAGTTCATTATTAGTGTATAGAGAAACAACAGATTTCTGTATATTGATCTTGTATCCTGCATCTTTACTGAATTCAATAGTTAGTTCTAACAGTTTTTTGGTGGGGACTTTTGGGTTTTCTATATATAGTATTGTGTCATCTGCAAATAGTGACAGTTTTACTTCTTCCTTTCTAATACTATTTTAAATAGAGTGGCAAGAGTGGGCATCCTTGTCCTGTTCCTGATTTTAGAGGAAAAGCTTTCAGCTTTTCACTGAATATGATGTTAGTTGTGGACTTGTCATATATGGGTTTTATTATTTTGATATATGTTCCCTCTATACCAACTTTGATGACAGTTTTTAATCATGAATGGATGTTGAATTTTGTCAAATACTTTTTCCACATCGTTTGAGATAATCATGTGATTTTTATCCTTCCTTTTGTTAATGTGGTGTGTCACACTGACTAACTTGCAGATATTAAAACATCCTTGCATCCCTGGAATAAATTCCTCTGGATCATGCTGTATGATACTTTTCATATATTGTTGAACTTGGTTTGCTAATATTTTATTGTGGATTTTTGCATCTATATTCATCAGAGATATTGGCCTGTTATTTTATTTTTGTGTGTGTGTGTGTATCTTTGTCTGGTTTTGGTGTCAGGGTAATTGTGGCCTCGTAGAATGCATTTGGGAGTGTTCTCCCTTTTCAATTTTTTTGAATAGTTTGAGAAGGATAGGTATTAGCTCCTCTTTATATGTTTGGCAGAATTCCCTGTGAAGCCATCAAGTCCTGGTCTTTTGTTTGCTGGGAGTTGATTACATGGCTAACTCAATTTCACTGCTAGTGATCAGTCTGTTCAAATTGTCTATTTCTTTCTGATTCAGTCTTGGAAGATTGTATGTTTCTATAAATGTGTCAATTTCTTCTAGGTTGCCCCATTTGTTGGCAAATAACTGTTCCTAATATTCTCTAATGATTTTTTGTATCTTGTGTTATCTGTTATAATTTATCCTCTTTCGTTTCTTATTTTGTTTATTTAGGTCACCTCTCTTTTTTTCTTATTGTGACTAGCTAAAGGCTTATTAGTTTTGTCTT